>NW_026068174.1:5765072-5776315 GCF_014885135.2 Alexandromys fortis | reverse complement strand
CATGGCTAGTTTATACCCAGAAATAATTACACGGAAACTGTATTCTTTCAAACACTGCCTGGCCCGGCTAGGTCCAGTTTCTTATTGGCTAGCTCTTACATATTGTTCTAACCCATTTCTAATATTCTGTGTAGCCCACAAGCTGGCTTACCAGGGAGGATCTTAACCTGTGTCTGTCTGGAGCGGGAGAATCATGGCGACTGCTTCACTAAGCTTCCTTTTCCCAGAATTCTCTTCCGTTTTCTCCACCCACCTAAGGGTGGGCCTATCAAGGGACCTAGGCAGTTTCTTTATTAATAAGAAATCACTCCCACATCACTGTTCAGTTTGGCAGGGAACTCTAGATTAAAGAATATCTTGCAAATATAACTAGAATGATCTGATCATGTCATTATAGACTTCCTATGCTTATTTCATTTTTCTGACCTCTAATTACCTTAGGAAGACTGCAGAAGAAAAGGAATTATATGAAAGAGAGAGAACTCTTTTCAAGTCTTAAAGGCTTTTACTTGATATGTAGGGGTGGTAGGGAGTCGTAATATTTTAGAGGCAAGAGAATGACATGTTTAAAGCCTGCACAACATAGCAAGACTTTGTCTTTTAAAAAAAGAAAAGCAGAAAAAGAAAGAAAAAACTCAAAAAAGCATGAAGGGAAACGATTTCTACCAAATGGCAGAAAGTCAGTCTGCTAAATAGCATAGCTCTTATATCTTTAAAGACACATGTTTAGTAATCAAAGAAAACAAGTTTATGATACTTTGCAAAATCTAGCTTTAGCCTTTAAAAGGTTTATTGAAATCATTTTAGGTGTTAATATTTATGCATGAATATTAAGTTAGTAGGACTGAAGACTCCCCGTCAGCCTTCCTATATGGCAGCTCCTCAGCCTGCTGAGTCAATGCATACATCAGAATTTCTCTCCAATGACATGACCTCAGCTCTGACTTTAAAGCCATAGGAACAAGCACTTCCCTAGTTGACCAGAAAGAAATGGAAAGCTCAGATATATACGTGGTTAGGCATTTATTTGGGTAGCTTTTGAGACCTGCCTGGATGGGTAGGGGAGACAGATGATTGCTAGCATAGCTGGTATGCCTGCCCAGTGGGAGCACATTTATTTTGCAACTTTAGGAGCATCTTATACCACAGATTTCTATGAAAGACTTATCTTCTAATTTGGGTTCTTCCTAAAATTTAAGGTACCTTTAAGTAACAGCAATGTATATTTTGTCTTAACATATTCTGTTAACACATTGCTTTCTTCAGTGTAGCTGCAGTGTAAGCTTTGCCTTGTCTGCCCCCTACTGGAGACCAGTGTCCTCTGGTTCTGGGTGGAAAATGTTTTCCTTAATAGATTTATTGCTATTGAGTCAATATATTTATGATTTTACTCAGTTTTTCAATGATGATAAATACCTCTCAGGGTTCCCCATCTGTAGTTCATCTTTAGAGTCCAAGTCCCTGAAATTTATCATTTGGAACCTACCTCAAAGCAAGCTCTGGTTTCAACTCATTATTCAGCTCATTACCATCCCCAACTATATTTCTGCTGTTCTTTCCTTTTTCTCGTGTTAGTCTCTGCATCTCTTCAAAATCTTTACAACTGGGTTTAAAGCCCACTTGTCTTGTGAACAGCATTTCCACAGTGCTAGCTCTTCTGAATTCCTGTGACTTATCCTTCTTTTACCACACATTTACACGTAAAAGTTGGAATCAGCCTGGCGTGGTGGCGCACACCTTTAATCTCAGCAGTCAGGAGGAAGAGGCAGGTAGATCTTTAGGAATTCAAGGTCTATACAGAATTATAGTCTCACATAGTGACTTCTTGTCTTACAATAAAAAAAAAAGTTTTTGGATCAGGGCTTGTGAGATGGCTCAGTAGATAAACATGCTTGCCACACAAGTGTGGTGACATGAATTTGATTCCCCAGCATCTAGGGAGAGGTAGCTAGAGAGAACCAATTCCACAGAATTGTTTTCTGACCTCCACTTACGTGTCATATGTGAGCGCATGCAGACACATGCACATGCTAATAATAATAATAAATTAACCATTAATAAAATATTTTATTAAAATGTTGGATTAATTTTTCAAATATTATAACTATACCTCTTCAGGCAGATAAACTTTGTGAATATGGCATTGTCTCACATTCTTCTGTGTCCCCTGTAGACTTCAGCAGCTCTCAATAAATATATTATTTTCTATTTAAAGATCAACAAATGGGCTGAGGGAGTAGCTTAGTTGGTAGTGATTGTCTAGCATACACTAAGTCAAGGGTTTGGTTCCTAGTACTTCTTAAAATCAGGCATAATAGCTCACCTATGATCTCAGCATTCTAGAAGTAGAGGCAAAAGGGTCAGAAGTTAAAGGTCTTCCATCCTCTGCTGCATAGTGAGTTGGAGAATAGTTTAAGTATGAATAATGTGATAACGATTCATTTCCCACTAGTAAAAACTATCATAGCAAAATGCCTCGATCTTAATATTTTAATTTATTTCTGGCCAGAGCTATTAACTGTGTTTGTTTACTATCTAATTTAAAAAATCTTTAGAAAGTTTGAGAAGGTCATGCTGTGAGTTTAGGAATAATTGGTTTTAAAAAGCAGCATCCCTTTGTTGCATTTCTATGTTTGTGTTCCTCTTCTTTTAAATATCTTTCCATTTATAATTTTGCTTAATCCTAATCTAATTCTTCAGATCCATAAAAATTAGCATACTTAATAGTAAAAGAAACTTCTGTTTTCAGTTCCTTTTATAATTTAAATCCTTATGAAGGCATGATAAATTGTGTAGCAAAGGACTAACAGCATTCAAACCATAATCAGATTCAGCAGTTGGAGTGCAGCTAGTAGGTAGAGAACTAACTACAGGTAAGGATAGAGACAGCAGGAATATGCAGGCACTGGCCCAGGGGTGAATGGACCCTACTCCTTCTGCTGGGTCACCTTGCCCAGCCCTGATACATGGGGAGGTGCTTATTCTTACTGCAACTTGATAGGCCATGTTTTGTTGGGAGACCTGCCCTTTCCTAAACAGAAATGGAGGAGGAGTACATTGGGAGATGGGAACAAATGAGGAAGTGGGGAAGGGACCAGGAGGAGAGGAAGGAGTGGAAACTGCAACCAGGATATTAAACAAATAAATAAATTTATTAATAAAAATCGGATTTAAGTTTTAAATCAAAGTTTAGAGAATGGATGAGAATTTAGTTCAATGATAGGGCATGTGTTTAGCATGTGTGAGGCCCTGGGCTAACTATCACACACCAAAAACAAGATAAAGTTTAGAGAGCAAAAAAAAAAAAAAATGTGGCTATTGGTGCAAGAAAAGATATTCAAAATACTTAACTTAAATATGACACAGTCAACCATTTTGACTAGGCAGGAACAGGATCTGGAAGTCCCAGGCATTAACCTGCCTGTTTGGTTTTGAACATTCAGAGAGGCCACCATTCATCAAGCACAAATATTTCAGCATTTTAACAATTAATTCATCTGTACCAGTGTGTCCTGGCTGAAAAATAAATTGTATAACCATACTAAGAGCTTGGGCTACAATAAAGAAAATGGACCAAGTGTGGAGTATTCAAGGAATGGCATATAGAATTTCACTTTAGTGAAAGGAAGCAGAATCTAGATAGAGTCTTAGACTAACCCTCAAAGTACCTGGAGCATCCCAGACAGAAAACTAACTCTGATGCTCACTCTTCCGTTACTTTGAACAAAGTATCTCCTGTGAGACAGTTTCATCATCTGAAAAATGAGGTTCTGGGGGCTGGAGAGATGGCTCAGAGGTTAAGAGCACGGACTGCTCTTCCGGAGGTCCTGAGTTCAATTCCCAGCAACCACATGGTGGCTCACAGCCATCTATGATGAGATCTGGTGCCCTCTTCTGGCACATGCATGGAGGCTGAACACTGTGTACATAATAAATAAATAAATCTTTTAAAAAGAAAAGAAAAGAAAAATGAGGTTCTGATCAGACTTACAAAGCTTTGGTTCCAGGGTGGTAAGAGTCATGAAAGAACTTTCAACTTTAGAGAATCAGATATTGGCACAAAAGCAGACTTCTATCTTATAAACTCGACTGTGTGCTCTCTGCCCTTATTTGAACACTGCTCATGGATGAATAAGCCAAGTATATGACTAGTAATTTAATAGTAATAAAGTACGTAATATATGGAAATGAGTCAAAGGTTTATTCAGTTTACCTTTTCGTGGTTATAATGCGCTGCACTATATTTACTTCTTCTAGTATCTTTTGTTTTGTTTTATTGATACAGGTTTCTCGGTGTAGCCCTGGCTTGTCCTAGAACTCACTCTTTAGACCAGACTGGCCTTGAACTCACAGAGATCCACCTGCCTCTGCCTCCTGAGTGCTGAGTTTAAAGACATGTGTGCCACCACCGCCCAGCTGATGTGTTGCATTTTCTTTCTTTATTCATTCGTTCATTCTTCTCTCATATGTTACATCCTAACTTCAGTTTCCCCTCCCTTCTATCCTCCCAGGCTCTCTCTTTCAACATCCCTTCCCCACCAGATCCCCTCTTCCTCTGTTTCCCTTGTTACTTAGCCTCTCTGGGTCTATGGATTGTAGCATGATAATCATGTACAGCTAATACCACTTATAAGTGAGTACATACCGTGTTTATCTTTCTAGGTCTGAGTTCCCTCAGTATTTTTTCAAGTTCCATCCAATTGCCTGCAAATTTCAATGTTGTTACTTTTTTAGCAGCTGAATAACACTCCAATGTGTAAATGTACTTCATTTTCTTTATTCATTTTTCAGTTAAGGGACCTCTAGGTTGTTTTCAGTTTTTGGCTATTACAAATAAAGCTTCTAAGAGCATAGTTGAGCAAGTGTCCTTGTGATAGATTTGCACTTCCTTTTGGTATATGCCCAAGAATGGTGTAGCTGGGTCTTGAGGTAGACTGGTTCCCAGTTTTCTGAGAAACCACCATATTGATTTCCACAATGGCTATACAAGTTTGCACTTTCACCAGCAATGAATGAGTGTTTCCTTACTCCACACCCTTGCCAGCATGAGCTTTCTCTTCTGTCAGGTTCAGTATCTGATTTTATGTTGAGTTCTTTGACTTACTTGGACTTGAGTTTTGTGAAGGGTAATAGATAGGATCTATTTGCATTCTTGTACATGCCAGCATCCAGTTAAACCAGCACCATTTATTGAAAATACTTTATTTTTTTCCATTGTATATTTCTGGCTTCTTTATCAAATATCAGGTATCCATGGGTGTGTGGATTTACAGCTGGGTCTTTGATTAACCTATCTGCTTTTATGGCAATACAATGCAGTTTTTATTACTATAGCTTTGTAGTACAGCTTAAAATCAAGGATAGTGTTACCTCCAGAAGTTCTTTATTGTACAGGATTGTTTTAGCTATCCTTGTTTTTTTTTCATATGAAGTTGAATATTGTTCTTTCAAGGTCTGTTTAAAACCAAGAAATTCAGCTGTGGAAATGGCTCATCGGGTTAAAGCATTTGCTGTGCAAGCCTGACCATCTGGGTTAGACCTGCGGGAGCCACAGTGCTGCACAGGACCATCTCTGAGCCACACTTGTTGCCATGCATCTTCAGGTGTCCTGTTGGACCTGCTCACAAAGATCTCAGCAGTGCTTGTTGACCGCTGGATTCTCTCACAGGAGGAGCATGGAGGATCATGGAATCCTCACACAAGTACTCAGCCACCCCTCCCATCTAGTTGTATCCGATTCTGCCCTAAATGTACATAGGTCTCAGGAAAAGTCAGGCGGAGAAGGAACATGGGAGGGGTCTCTATCTACAGAGCCATGAGGGGATCATCATCCGTGCTGAGTACAGACCTTCCAGGGTGGCTACTTTAAGGTTACCATAATCTCATAATCTCTCATCCATTGCTCTGTACGTGAAGTTAATAAACTATTGATTTTGCACAATGAACTTTAATAAGAGTCATGCCTCAGGTTGTTGTTGGGACTGTAGGAGGATGGGGTAGACTTTTTTTATATGTTTTTTATATTTGGGTAAGGAATTTTAGCAACACTCATAAATGTGAAAGGAAATACTTGACTCACAAAGTTGTCCTCATACCCAAGCTGTGATACACATATGCGCCCCCCCATAATGATCAATTTTTAAAAATTAAAAAATAAATTCAAGAAGCTGAATCTCTGCTAATAGAAAAGACAATACTACAAGTGCACAGTAAGAACCATAAATGGTTAAATTAAGCTATATACAGTAAGTAATCTTTAAGTAGAATAGGATTATAGACACATCCAGTGACAACTCCACACAGAAACTCAGGGTTTTCCTCTGAGCATTGACTGGACTATATTTCTTCAAAAGTTCTTGACTGAGGACATTTTATTTTTCAGAAATTTATTTGTTTTATCAAAATTTAAATCAAGCTTTCTTGTCTCTGAGGAAGCAGCTCATCTGGTTGTTTTGGTTTTACAGTACCAGTGTTGGACATGCTAGGCAAGCATTCTACCACTGGTATGTCCCCAGCCTCCTTCCCACCTGCCTCTTTTAGACAGCTTCTAACTATGTAGCTGAGGCTAGCCTAGAATTAGCATCCTCTTGCCTCTGCCTCCCAGGTACTGGGATTATAGGCTTGCATCAGTGTGCCAGTGTCTATTTTATAATAGTTTAAGGGAAATACTTAGGCTACACAGATTTCAGCAGTTAAGAACAAGTACTGCTTTTACAGAAGACCCGATTTCCATCCTCAGCTCCCACATCAGGCAGTTGACAGCCACCTGCTACCTCCACTCCCAGGGATTAACACCTTTTAGCCTTCACACTCATATGCACCATAAACATAACCTAAAACACAAAAAAAAAACCTTGAAAATGGTGGATTTTCACAGAAATTTCCTTTTGCTTCAAATGATAGGCAAGAAAGTTTTATTTAGGTTTTCTTTTAACCCTGTCATAATAAGAGTATGATATGATTTTGATTTCAATTGCAGTTGTTGCATACTTCATCTAACTTATTATTACTTTACTGCTTGTTATGTTTCTATAAAGTATGATTAAGTTGAATTTATGTTTTGGCTCCTGATTCCAACCAGCATCATACATTCTTTCCTTGTTTTCTGTCCTGTTTCTTTGCTTACATGTTCAACTAGCTAGTCACCAGAATTGGTGGAGGTGCTTAGCGATGACTGTGGATTCTTGCTGCTTCCTCCCTGAGAAGGAGGAATCCAATTCCTCTCCCCTCCAGGCTGTCCTTTACTGCATCAAGAAAGTGTGACATAAGCGACACTATTGCTAGCTCCAAGCCTAGCCTTTTAGAGCCTTGAGCTGCTATGCAAGAAGCCAACCCTAAAACTATTCTCCATAGGAGGCTGAGCCACATTAGAAATCACATCAGGCACTGCACTGGACATCTGCAGTGGATCCCAACTTTATAGCCATCCAGGTTAAGACAACAGTCATGAGAGTAACGCTGCTTAGGTCCATCATTTGTGCCCACGTGCTGTACAACATCTAGCTAAGTATTCCTTGAATTAATTTCTTACAAAGCAAGTAATAACCCGCAACACTGGTTTTATTCCCATTTTCTTTGCTTTTAGGAATAGTCTAAGCCTTCTCTAACAAGTAAGTCAAATGCTATAAATAGTATTTGTATTAGGAAAGTTTATTAGAGATATAGAACCAACAAAATTTACACACACACACACAAGCATGTGCATGGACACATTCTGGAGTAGTACAAGACCAGGCTCTCGAAACAAATGAGAAATCCAGTGCTGAAAGCCTGGAAGCTCCCTGGAGAGCCATATTGAGTCCATACTGAACGACTGGAGAAGGTGGAGTTTGTTGTCAGTAGATGGCAGCAAATAGAAAGGAGCTTGCAGGCCATTGCTTGCTGCTGTCCTCTAGCTTCCTTTATTGAGTTGCTATTTGGAAGGTGTTGCCCTCCCGACCCCCCACCCCCGTTAAGAGTGAATCTCTGCCCCCTCCCACTTGCTCACCTTCCCACATATTAATCCTTTCTGAAACGCCCCCAGCCCCGCCCCCTACACACAGATGCATTTCACCCGTCTTAGAAATCTTTAAATCCAACCATGGCGACATCAAGCACAGCTTTCTCAGTGCTTTTACACCCTCCTGCTTTCACAGACCAGAGGCACAGCACTATCTTCAGTTCCAAAGTGCACATTTCCTTTCAGAAAGACATCCGCCCCACACACACACTATTAGTTTATAGCCAAGAGCAGAGACAACTGATAATCTCTGTCACATTGAGTTAATGTATAATCCAGTTTCTTGGCTATAGAATGCCATGTTAGGATACCTAGCATTATAGACCATAGCAGCAATACTGCTTGATAGCCTTAACCTCTAATATCTGCCTTTGTCTCAGAAATCCACAGCTACTCAGTGTTCCCAAAACTTACTAAATTGTTTTTCTTTTTTTCTTCTTTGTGCCTCTGCCTGAAGTAAATTAGCTCTTACCACTTAACAACAGCCCACTAGTTCAAACCCAACCTAAAAGTTAACTTAAGTAAAGAATTTTCCAATCCTGGTTATTTCTTCCTCTGTGCATATATATCCTGTGTGTGCACGCACACACACACACACACAAGACAACTGCTCTAGCCCAAGTGAGGCAATTTACATTTTTAATGGAACCTTCTCCCTGAGTTACAATGTGAACTATCCAGGGATAAGGACCAAATTTGTTTACTGGCTAGAACATAGGACTCTAAGTAGTTAGTTGATATTGAATGAATGAATGAATACACAATGAAAACAAGTGAATTGTCAGCTTAACCAAAAGGAAAACCTAAGTATTACTTCCAGACCTTAGGGCACAGGTCACCTCCTGAAAAAAACCAACAGCAACAACAAAATTCTTGTATCTTGTTAAAGCTAAAATGTTACTAACGCATAGTTTTTTTATGCTGAAAATGCATAGCCAGTTGGTTTCAAGTGTTCATCTGTAACAAATTTAACCGGTTAGCCATTCCAGTCCCTTCTGTACATAGGGCATTGTGCTAAACAGATGAGATTAGGCATGGTGCTTGACCTTTAAAAAAAAACTTACATAATTATACAAATAAAATCTATAAATTCCTCAGTAAAAATACATGAGGTGAAGCTATATGTAATAAGTAATATATATGAATCTAGTGAAAATGATGTTTTATTTTTAAAGAACAAGTGCCTAGGATGTCCTAGGCCTTAAGCCTGATCTCCACATTCTTAAAAATCAAATATTTATTGGAAATAATATATACATTGTAATAAAATTTGAAACCATTTAACAGTCGAAGTAAATGATCCATTAAGAATATAGGCATGAACCAATAAGATGGCTTAATGCAAAAAGGAGCTTACCTTCAAGACTGATTACCCAATGGTTGGATGTGCTGACTCACACCTGTGACCTCAGCACTTGAGATTGGCTGAAGTAGGAGGAGTTCTGTGACTTCTAGGCTACCCTGAACTATAGAGTGAGAAGAAAACGAATGGGTTGATGGATGGGCAGAATGAATGGATAGATGATGAAACAAGTAGAGAAAAATGTTAATGATAAAATCTAAATTGTGGATATACAGGTTTACTATATGACATTTCAACTTTTCTATGTATTTGAAATGTTCTTACAATAAAATTGAATGGAAAAAACGAATATTATAAGTATTAGCAGAATAGTTGCATCATGAAGTAAGACAAATCAGAAATAAATAAGGATACAAGATATTGGATACTATTCTAGGTTTAAGTAGAATACTGTTCATTTTACTACTTTACTTCATTACTTAAATATGTTAAAGTATTTTATTTAATAAAAATGAAAGAAATACATCAAAATTTAAGAGATATCTAGTAGTGCTACTAATAATGAAGCAGTATTTATTAAATTATATCCCAAGAAATCTTTTCTATTTATTAAATTCTTTGGGCACATTGTGTGTGTGTGCTCATACACATTTACATTCAGGTCCATGTATCCTTGTGTGTGTGGTGGGCAGAGTTTGATGTAGGAATCCTCTTTTATCACTTTTTCACTTTCTTTTGAGATTGGGTTCCTGTTGAACCTGAAGCTTACTGGTTTGCTAGACCAGCTAGCAATGTCTGAAGACCTAGCTGCCTCTGCCTCCTGAGCACTGGGATAAAGGGTGCGTGTGTCACACCAGACCCTTCATTTTCATTTTTGTAAGATTTCCAGGTTCTGTGTATTTTCCCATTCAATTCTTTTCCATTTTAACACCTTTCTTTCTAAGTTCCTAAAGATAGTATCTTCTGACCCTAAAGCCTATTCTACAGCAATGGTTACTGCACTAGGACTCCCTGTATCCTCCCTTCTAGGAATAGAATCTCTGCAGTGTTTTTTTTTTAGCAGAAACAATGGCAATGATTAAATGAAAATCAATATTAAGAATAACATAGGAATAAAAGTTAAGAGTTGACCATGGAGCAGAATCAACTAATCAGGGCTCATAGGGACTCACAGAAACTGAAGCTACAAACACAGACCCTATCTATGTCTGAGCTAGGTCCTCTGCATATACCTTATGGCTATGTAGCTTAGTGTTCTTGGGGGACTCCTAACAGTGGGAGTGGGGGAGGATCTCTGACTCTTTTACCTAACTTGGAACCCTTTTCCTCCTATTGGGTTGCCACATCCAGCCATGGGCTTGTGCCCAGTCTTATTCTATCTTGTTAGGCCACGTTCAGTGAATATCCATGGGAGACCTGCTCTCTTTTTTTTGGGGGGGGGGGACAGAGGGGAAGTTGATCTGGGGAAAAGGGGAGATGGGGGAGGGACTGGGAGGAGTGGAGAGAGAGGAAATGTGGCATGTAATGTATGAGAGAAGAATAAAAGTTAAAGAGAGAGAGAGAGAGTTGGCCATGGATACCCAGGAATGAGGGCGGGATGATGAAGAGGTTAATGGGGACAGCTGCATAAACTACAAAGTATGGGTGTAAACAGTGTGGCAAACAGTGCACATATCAGTTAAGATTATTTTTCTCTCTGGGTGGTGGTGGTGCACACCTTTAATCCCAGCACTCAGGAAGCATAGGTAGGTGGATCTTTGTGAGTATGAGGCCTGCCTGTCTACAGAGTGAATTACAGTACAGTCAAAGCTACATACAGAGAAACCCTGTCTTAAAAAAAGAAGAAGAAGAAGAAGAAGAAGAAGAAGAAGAAGAAGAAGAAGAAGAAGAAGAAGAAGAAGAAGAAGAAGAAGAAGAAGAAGAAGAAAGGAAAAAGATTAC
>NW_026068174.1:5750278-5764018 GCF_014885135.2 Alexandromys fortis | reverse complement strand
GCCCTGATTTAACATTACAAGACAGAGAAAGATGCAGTTGGGTTTGTTTTGTGTTGATCATTTATTGTTGGGGTCTACTACCAGTAAGAGTGGTTTGCTTTCCCAGAGAGACTCTCTTAGAGAAAATTAATTTTTTTTATTTCCAAGTGGCTATCAATTGAAGATAGTTTCTGGGTTAGGGATGGAGTCATATGTCTGCTTCTCTGTTCAGCTCTAGGATCCCATCTGGTGTAGATCCCAGCAGGCCCTGCGCATGCTGCCACACACTCTGTGAGTTCATATGTGAGTCAGCACTGCTTTATCTCTTTTATAGAAGGCTTTGATTCCTTAGTGTTCTCCATCCTAGTTAAGAAGTCAGTAAGGCTAGGTATGGTGGTACACACCTTAATCCCAGCAACTCAGGAGGAAGAGGCAGGCAGATCTCTGTGAGTTCAAGGCCAGCCTGGTCTAAGAGTGAGTTCAAGGACAGCCAAGGCTACACAAATAAACCCTGTCTCAAAAATTAAAACCAAATCAAAACAACAACAACAACAAAAAGATAATATATTTAATGTGTCATACATAGTGCCTAGAACATTGTAAGTGCTCAGTAATTGAGTAGCCATTGTGTTGATGGCACTGACGGTTTTCCATAAGTACTTGGAAGGTTTGCTCATTGTTTAGATCGTTCTTTGTGGATCAAAATCATTAGGTCATTTTTATAATGTTTATTGGTGGTAATATGATGAGTGCTTCTTTTAAAGTAACATAACAATACAGAACATACTTGGTTTGTGTTCAGAGGTAATTATTTTAATGAGTAGCACTTTGTTTTCAGTAAAATTTGTTTATAAACTGTTACTGATACTTCTTCCCAAAATAAATTTTAATGTTACCAGATAGTCTATTTAGTACAAATCATCTTTTGTGAAGAAAATTAATTTAGATGCAGATCAACATGAATAACATTATCTCTGCATTTAAAAATTAGTTAAATGTCATTAGTTATGAGACCATTTTAATTTTTTGTAATTTCTGTTTATACAGGAGGCCGACAGTGGGGAGGAGGAATGCCGGTCGCAGCCCAGAAGGTATGTTTGTTTATTTCATTGTATGTCATTTATGTAGTTATTGCTTTTTTCTAAATCTTCATGAGTCTTGCTGAATTAGTTTGTCCTGGTTTTACAAGATGCTCCAATGATACTTAAAAAAATGAACTGCTGTTTTGTGTAGTGACTCCTACCTATAAATCTCAGTACTCAAGAGTCTGAAACAAGATAATGGGTATGAGTCCAGCCTAGGCTACTTAGCCAGTCTCTGTCTCAAAAGCAAACAGGGCTGGAGAGATGACTCAGCAGTTAAGAGTGCTTGTTGTTCTTCCAGAGGACCCAAGTTCAATTTCTACCACCCATGGGGCAGCTCACAACTACCAGGGCATCTAAGGCCTTTTACTATCCTCTGTGGGCACCTACACATATGTGGTTCACATGCACATACCCAAACACCAACAAATAATTTTTAAAAAATCTAGATATGGGCATGAGAGAAGACTTGGTGGTTAAGAGCATTGACTACTCTTGCAGAGGATCCAGGTTCAATTCACAGAACCCACATTATGGCTCACAACTATCTATCCAGTCCCAAGGAATCCAACTCCCATTCTGGCCTCTAAGCACACTGTGCACACTCACATGATGCACAGACATACATGTAGACAAAACCCATACACAATTAAAAATTTTTAAATTTAAAAAAATTACTTTTTAAAACTAGATAAATGCTATTTTTAAAATGAATAAATGGAACTGCTTTAAGAATCCAGTTACTAACTCAGGAAGATTTCAAATGGTTGATTGTTTTTCAATGGTATGGAAGGCCAGTTTGGGCACTGGAGATGTAGCTCAGCTGATAGAGTGCTTGCCTAGCATGCTCAAAATCCTGGGTTTGATTCCCTGGCACTGCATAAGTCTGCATCAACAGTTGAAGCATTTAGGAAGTAAAGGTGGAATAATCAGAAGTTCAGGGTCATACTTGGCTAAATAGCTGGTCTGATGCTAGCCTGTGCCACATAGGGAACCTCTGTTCAGCAAAGTTCTAGCCATTTACGTGTTTACGTCCTCTACAGTCAATCAAATGATGAGCCGTTCTGTGTGACATATACAATGGATACAATAAACAATAAACATGCTTATTATAAAGACGCTAACCCGCTAAAGTGAGCTTTATTCAGCCATAAAGAATAAAATTATGTCACTTATAGAACAAAATGCATGAACTAGAAATCTTCATGTTAAGTCAAATAAGCTTGATGCAAAAAGACTATCTCATGTTCTATATGTGTGGAATCTGGATTTTAAAAATAGAACTAATTAAAGTAGAAGGAAGAGTGTTTGAGAAGAGGAAGGGAACAAATAGGAGTGTGGGACAGGGACAAATGAAATATGATCAAAGAAAGTTATTTACATGTATGAACTATAATAATGCAACCAATTGTCTTGTACAATTAGTGTATGCTAAAATAAAAAACGGAAAAATAAAAACTGTAAGGTATTTATTACTGCTAGCATACCATAACTTAAAAGGAAAATGTAGTTCTTTTTCTTCAGTAACTGATGTTATTGGCAACATTTTCCTTCGTGACTATCATATAAATGTTGGCTTGGAGCTTAATTTCTCACTTTCTTAGGAAAGATTTGGCAGTAAAATCTCATTTTGCATAAAACTCAGTAGACATTTTACCAGAAGCATTGTAAATCTTACTCTCATTAGAATTTTATTTATTTATTTTAAAGTTTTTAATTAATTAATTTTTTAAAAGAACTGTCTTTTCTCATTTCACATAACAATCCCAGTATCCACTCCCTCCCCTCCCCCTGTTCTCTCCACTCCCCTCCCACCCACCCCCAGGGTAAGGCTGCCCATGGGGAGTCAACAAAGTCTAGCACATTGCTTTGAGGCAGGACCAAGGCCTCCCCACTATAGCTAGGCTGATCAAGTATCCCTCCAAAGAGAATGGGTTCCAAAAAGCCAGAACAAGCAGTAGGGACAAATCTGCCCCAGTCATACAACTGTCACCCACATTCACAGGGCCTAATTTGGTCCTATGCTGGTTCCCTCTCTGTCACACCGGAGTTGGCGGGCTTCCATTAGCTCAGGTAAGTTGTTTTAGTAGGTGTCCCCATCATGATCTTGACCTCTTTGCTCATATTCTCATACCTCCCACTCTTTGACTGGGCTTTGGGAGCTCAGCCCAGTGCTCCGCTGTGGATCTCTGCCTCTGCTTCCATCAGTTGCTGGATGAAAGTTCTATGGTGGCATTTAAGGTAGTCATCAATCTGACAACAGGGCAAGGCCAGTTCAGGCACCTTCTCCTCTATTGCTTAGGGTCTTAGCTGGGATCATCCTTGTGGATTCCTGGGAATTTCTATAGTGCCAGGTTTCTTGCTAGTCCCATAATGGCCCCCTCAATCAAGACATCTCTTTCCTTGCTCTCTATCTCTTTCCTTCCCCCATCTCAACCATCCTATTCCCTCAAGTTCTCCTCTCTCCTCCTTCACTTCCATCCTCCCTTCTTCCCTCAACCCCATGCTCCCAATTTTCTCAGGAGATCTTGTCTATTTCCCTTTCCCAGGGGGATCTGTATATGTTTCTCTGAGGGTTCTCCTTGTTACTTAGCTTCTCTGGGGTTGTGTACTATAGGTTAGTTATCCTTTGCTTTCCAGCTAGTATCCACTTATAGTGAATACATACCATGCTCATCTTTCTGGGTCCGGGTTACCTCACTCAGGATGGTTTTTTCCTAGTTTCATTTATTTGCATGCAAATTTCAAGATGTCATTGTTGGGCTGGAGAGATGATGGCTCAGAGGTTAAGAGCATTGCCTGCTCTTCCAAAGATCCTGAGTTCAATTACCAGCAACCACATGGTGGCTCACAACCATCTGTAATGGGGTCTGACGCCCTCTTCTGGCCTTCAGGCATACACACAGACAGAATATTGTATATATAATAAATAAATAAATAAATATTTTTTTAAAAAAAAGATGTCATTGTTTTTACCACTGAGAAGTACTCCATTCTATAAACGTACCACATTTTCTTCATCTATTCTTCATTGAGGGGCATCTAGGTTGTTTCCAGGTTTTGGCTATGATAAATAATGCTGCTTTGAACATAATTGAAAATAGGGTACAGATCCAAACAGAGAACTCTCAACAGAGGAATCTAAAATGATTGAAAGACACTTAAGGAAATGTTCAACATCCTTATTAGGGAAATGCAAATCAAAACGACTCTGAGATACCATCTTATACCAGTCAGAATGGCCAAGATTAAAAACACTAATGAGGGCTGGAGAGATGGCTCAGCGGTTAAGAGCACAGGCTGCTCTTCCAAAGATCCTGAGTTCAATTCCCAGCAACCACATGGTGGCTCATAACCATCTGTAATGAGATCTAGTGCCCTGTTCTGGCCTGCAGACATACATGCAGGCGGAACATTATATACATAATAAATAAATAAATCCTTAAAAATAAAACACTAATGATAGCTTATGCTGGAGAGGACATAGAATAAGGGAATACTCCTCCATTGCTGGTGGGAATGCAAACTTGTACAGCACTTTGGAAATCAGTATGGAGATTTCTCAGAAAATTGAGAATCAACCTACCTCAAGACCCAGAAATATGCACTCGTGGGCATATACCCAAAGGATGCTCGATCATACTACAAGGACATTTGTTCATTAGAATTTTAAAAATAATCCAAAACATCCTTAATATTTCCTCATAGATCCAATCTAAAGATCGAATTATCTCTGAGTATTAACTTGAGGTTACTCAAGCTTTACATATTGTCTTAGAATTCATGAGAGTAATTTTTCTTTCAAAAGAATTACATAATTATGAAACAGTAAAACTTAAATATTGTATTTATAGCACTGAACTGTCAAGCCATGAAAAGCCATAAAGACCTGTTTTAAAGTTATTAATAATTAATTTGTTAATATGATCACAAACAACTTTACATGAAAAGGATACTTGCACAAATATGAAATTAAAGAAAAACCTAGTGGTCCCATTTAAAAATAATTTGCCAGTCTAATTTCTTATTGTCAGTGTATTTGCCAGTCTGTTTTTAAGTTTTTATCTAACTTAAAGTGAAGAAACTTTGTTCCTTACAGTTAAATGCTCCTTATAAAAGTTAAGTTTTGTGTCTTTGGCTACTGAAGATCACTCTGGCATTCTCTATCAGTTACCATAAAGCAAACCAGCCTTGAGTGTTTTCATTTCATTCTGGTGACTTAAATGTGGTTTGTAGTAGGAAACTAAATAGTAAATTCCCTTGCTAGTAGAATAAAGGACAGTTCCAAACTACTTATTTTTATTTTAATTTTTAAGACTTATTTTATGTGTTTAAATTTTTTTCTGCATGTATGTAGGTGTACCAGGTGTGTGACTGGTACCCCATGGAAGTTAGAAGTACCCTGTGGCATGCACCACCACCGCCCGGCTATGTTTTACCACGTGGCTTGGTACCTTTTCTCAGTACAGCATGCCCATCTTACTTCTCTCTGCATCTACTGGTGACTCCCCACTCCACCCTTCTTCCTCCCAGCATTCTCAATTTGGGCCTTCTGCCTAACCTTATCTTGTTCAGCTATTGGCCAGTCAACTTGTCTGTTAAACCAATTATAGCGACATATATTCATACAGTGTAAAGGACTATTTCACAAATAGGACAAAGGAAAACCTATTATAAATATGAGCTGAAAGTTTAATCCTAATCTTTTATTTTTTAATTTTTAAATAATCTCCTCATTAGGAAAAAAGTTAAAAATTTAGTACAAGGAACTTCTTCCTGTACTTAAGATGTTTTGTCCACCTCTTTTTGGTTTTAGGAAACAGAGTGATAATGTTAACCTTTCATGGAGAAGCCAAATATTTACCATGCTTCTAGCAGGAGAGATAATGGGTAGATTGATGGATGTCGGGGTGGATGGGTGGATTGACAGACCTTCTATTAGAAGTAAAGCAATCAGTCAGCAGTCTGGCTAATCCAACAATGACTAGCTGTGAATGGAAACCCCAAGAATCTAGTAGCTGCTCAGTTCCACAAGGCTGGGTGTCTCAGCTGGTCTGCTGTGTGTGCTGTAATCCCAAAGAAGTGGGCTCCAATGCCAGTGATAGAATGAATGAGCTAGCAAGGCGAGGGCAAGCTTCAGGGAGCAAAAGCTCCTTCTTCTATGTCCTTATAGAGACTTCCAGCAGAAGTGACCCAAATTAAAGCTATGTCTTCCCGCTTCAAGATTTGAGTCCGCTTCAAGATTTGAGTTAAAAGCACGTGTCTTCTCACCTCAAGACCTGGATCAAAAGTGTGAGTCTTCTACTTCACAGGTCTGCACTAGAAGAGGATTCACCTACTTCAAACCAAGCAGGAAAATGGCTCACAGATGTGCCCTCCATTTCTGGATTGTAGTTCATTCCAAAAATAGTCAAGTTGATAACCAAAAATAGTAAATGACAAAAAGCAAGTTGAGGAAGAAAAGGTTATTTGATTTACACTCCCATAGCCTATCACTAAAGGAAGTCAGGACAGGAACTCAAACAGGGTGAAACCTGATAACAGGAACTGATGCAGAGGCCATAGATGGGTGTCATGTACTGGTTTGCTCCCCCTATCTTGCTCAGCCTTCTTTCTCATGGAACCCAGGAACACCAGCCTAGGGGTGACCCCACCAACATGGGCTGGCCGCACTTACATGGGCTGGTCCCTCCCACATCAATCACTACTTAAGAAAAATGCTGTACAGTCTTGCCTACAGCCCAATCTTGTGGATGCATTTTCTCAGTTGGAGTTCCTGCCTCTCAGATGGCTAGTATATGTGAAGTTGACATAAAATTAGCCAGTACACTATCTATTCAGATAGATTCCAAACCTACGAGTGTTTTTTTATACATACAAAAAAGTCATCACAGAAAGTGTGCGTGCCCAAAAGTGTAAACGAAAGGCCAATGAAAAGACCAGATTTTAGTTCTATCTAACCTCAGCCATGTCCTTGTTTGTAAGTGAGAATGCCTTCTGCACACCTATCCTTATAGGATTTCTGTGGGCTAAAGTAAATCAGGAAACTTTAATAAATAATAAGCATCCAACATTAGGTCGGAGATGTAAGATGGTGGTACTTTTACTATGTGTCTGAATTATTTTCCGTTTCTATAAACTGGCATCCCAGTTTCCGTAACTTTGTGCTGTAAGTTAACCTCTTATTTCAACAGAGCTAAAACCATTCACTAAGGAAAAGCAAGAGAACAAACTGTGACACTTCATATTCTAAAGCATTAAATTTAGTACTAATCTAGATTAAATTAGAAATGAAAACTTATTTCTGGATAGTAGGTCAAATCTGTTTTAATCATTATTACCAAAAATGACAAACCATTGGATGCCTTTTGGGAAGCTTTGTTTAAAAGAACTGATTGTGACTCATTCACTGTGGATATTCATTACAAAAACATTCATGCATTTGATCTGTTATTACTATTCCATGGTCCTGAGGCAGAGGAACATATTGATAAACATAACTACCAGACTGTTCTAGAGTTAAATTCTCACTGAGAATTTCCTCCAGTTAATCAGACATATAGAGAGAGAAAGGGGACCTGTTACCATTTACCTAACCCAGCCCTAAAACAGCTGTCCGTTGGCATACCAAACAAAAGTCAGGAAATTTAGAAGCTCTTTGAAACATGAGGTGTTTGTAACCTACTTGTGCTTCTAACAGCTCTGGCCTCTCAGTGCACAAGTCCTCAGCTCGTCCTCTCACAGACCCTCCCCGCTTCCCTCCCACAGCACTTTCAGTGCTGTCGCCATATATTAGAGTTGGTCAAGGACAGTCTCTGTCCTGCTCGTGATTATTGATTAGATTTTTAATTTAGACACCTAGAACACAAATCTCGTAGCTTCTCATCTATTTTCTGACTTTGAAAAAACAGATTTTAAGCTTCTTTGAGAACCTTGCCTCAACAACATAATAAAAATCTTTTTATAAGGAGAGACATAAAGTCAAAGTACTTATTCTTAGAATATTTTAGTCAATAGGTACTAGAATTATTCCTTTTTAAATTTTATTTGTAATGTATTATTTATTTTGAGACTGGATCTCTCTATGTAGCCCTTGCTCGGCTCAAAAACTTTATGTAGACCAGGTTGGCCTGGAACTCACAGATTTCTGCCTGCTTCTGCCTACTGCTGGAATTAAAAGCATGTGCCACCAAGCCAGCCATTCCTTTATTTATAAAGAAGATTATGGGGACTGGAGAAATGGCTTAGCAGTTAAAGAGTACATACCACTGTTCCAGAGCAACAAGTTCAGTTCCCAACATTCTCATCCAGTAAGCAACCCCTGTAACTCCAGCAGATTCCTTATGACCTCGTAAGGCAACCACATGTGGCATTCACTTAAATACACACACACACACACACACACACACACACACACACAAATAATTATAATAAAAATAAATCTTAAGATTTTTATTATTGTGTATATAATGTAGGTGTAAGTGAATACATACCCTGGTGCACATGTAGAGGTCAGAGGACAACTTTGTGAACTCCATTTTTCCTTTCACCTTTTTGTGGGTTTCAGGGATGGAACTCAGGTTGTCAGCATTGAGCAACAAGTACTTTACCTGCTAAGCCATATCATTTGCCTTGTATTATTTAATTCTTTTTTTTGTTTTGTTTTGTTTTATTTTTCTGAGACATGGTTTCTCTGTGGAGCCCTGACTGCCCTGGAACTCACTCTGTAGATCAGGCTGACCTCAAAATCACAGAGATCCACCTGCCTCTGCCTCACAAGTGCTGAGATAAAAGATGTGTGCCACAGCCGGGCGGTGGTGGCGCACGCCTTTAATGGTGATGCACAGATTAATAGAGATGGGTTAATTTAAGATATAAGAACTAGTTTGAAGGGGCTGGAGAGATGGCTCAGTGGTTAAGAGCATTGCCTGCTCTTCCAAAGGTCCTGAGTTCAATTCCCAGCAACCACATGGTGGCTCACAACCATCTGTAATGGGGTCTGGTGTCCTCTTCTGGCCTGTAGGCATACACACAGACAGAATATTGTATACATAATAAATAAATAAATATTTAAAAAAAAAGAACTAGTTTGCAATACATCTAAATGATTGGCCAAGCAGTGTTTTAATTAATATCGTTTCTGTGTGATTATTTGGGTCTGGGTGGCAGTCTCCGCCTACAACCTCCTCCCTGTTTTAATCTAAAGGAAGGACAGCTTTAGACGGACAACTAAAACATTAATCATATCTATATCTATATGTATATATGTATAAGTAATGCTACTTATATTTTTATACAGACATGAGAGAATTTACAAGCAATCCTATAGTAATAAAAAGGGACATCTAGGAGACAGAATTTGAATTTCATATAGTGAACCTTCAAAACAGGGCTTGACCTACCGGCAAGGTTCCAGCTGACTCCTGCGGGTGTCTTTCTCCTTCCACAGCTACATGATGCCTCCCTGACTCTACCTTCTTTCCTCCTCTCTTGGCTTGAAATTCCTGCCTTACTCTATTCTGCCTTTCCATAGACCAAAACAGTTTTATTGATTAACCAATAAAAGCAGCACATATACAGAAGGACTTCCCACAGCATTTCCCCTTTTCTGTTCAAATAAAAAGGAAGGCTTTAACTTTAACATAGATTACATACAACAACAGTTATCAAACAAGAATTATAGTTACAATATTTAGTCCATTTACATTTGGCAAATTAAGGAAAATATTATCTTTCCTATCTTTGTGAGGCTAAAATTTTATATCTAATCTGTCTTTTATAATTATAAATATCGCTGGGCGGTGGTGGCGCACACCTTTAATCCCAGCACTCGGGAGGCAGAGGCAGGCTGATCTCTGGGAGCTCGAGGCCAGCCTGGTCTACAAGAGCTAGTTCCGGGACAGGCACCAAAGCTACAGAGAAACCCTGCCTCGAAAAAACAAAAAAAATTATAAATATCTTTCTTCAACTCCATCGAAGACCCCAGAAGGCTATAATATTGCCTAAGTTAATAGGAAGTGCATTGTAAGAAACTTCCAAAACTCTAGAATTGGCAGAGACATCTTGCTGCCTGGACATTCACCCAAAGTTCTGTAACATTGTGGTATCCATCTTCAGCCTACAGGCTCATAGTTTCTGGCAGACTTTTCCATGAAGCAGGAAATTTCAAAGACAGTTATGCCTATATTAGCAGTTTGTCAGTCAGTTTCTTTTGTGTTCTGCAGAATATGTCTGGCAGACTCTTTCATGATGCAGGAACCCTGAAGGACTGTCTCACTTTCTTTCTATTCATTTATTTGGTTGGTTGGTTGGTTGGTTGGTTGGTTGGTTGGTTGGTTTTTCAAGACAGGATTTACTCTGTAAGTTTGAAGCCTGTCCTGAAACTAGCTCTTGTAGGCTGGCCTTGAACTCACAGAGATCCACCTGCTTCTACCTCCTGAGTGCTGAGACTAAAGGCATGTACCACCACCACCTGGGTCTGTCTCACCTTTTTTGGGCAACTTTAGCAGTCATTTTTCTGAGGGTCCTGCATGTCCAGTTTATACATCATACCATCAAGAAGTCCAGGCAAAAGCAGTTTCTTGTTCAAATGGCTAACAAACTCCATAAGGAGCTTCTTCAACATCCATCACCCTCTTGAAGTAGATTGGTGCTGCCAGGAGCAGATGTGTCTCATTGTCATGAAAAGTTCTATGTTCTTAAGACATTTTAAATGCCATATTCCTTAGGTCTTTGAAGGGGTTTGAAGAAAACCTATCCATCTGAAATATATCTCTGTACATCTAAAAAACCTAACTAACATGACTACAAGCTTGAATGTTATAAATGATTATCGATTAACCTGTATTTCTTAATTATGCATTACATTTTTAAATGAGCTGCACAAAAATACCTTAATCAAGAGCATAAATATACATATAACAAAATTGACCTTAAATTTGTATCAATAGGCCAAGATCCATACCAATGCAAAGTATTCATCTCTATAGCATATCCTCCTTTAAGTGTAAACAAACATTTATAAACATCATTGAGAATTTGGGCATAGTCCTCTAGGATACTTCCTGCTTATTGGGGGTGCTGTTAATCAGGTCTTTCATGGGGTATCTTGTGTGGTAGGTCCATATCAACCAACAGTCCTGAAGCTGTAATGGATGTTGGACCATCCGGGCCATTGCTTCAGGGGCTCTTGTTTGCCAAACCATATTAGCTGGTAAGGAATCCACAGCTTTCTATCCTCTGTGGAAACAAAAGCAGAGCCTCTTTTCCAAAGCAACATATCCTTAGACCAAAATTTTGAAGTCAAGATACCTTTAAAATATATATATGTTAATTTAGCTTAACAGCCCATACAGTAAAATGTCTCTCTGTACTTAACTCATTCACAGTCAAAAATTTCAAAGAAAACACAATAATATACATAATTCAGACTCTCTGTGTATTTTCCATCTTTATGTGGCTCATTTTTCTTTGCTCCTTTAATCTATTGGTGTGGGAAGTCCTTCTGTGTATGTGTTGCTTTTATTGGTTAATGAATAAAGAAGCTGTATATGCTGTCATACCCTGCAACAACTTTTTGAAAGCCTGGGTACTAAACAGCATTCACGTTGGTTTTCTCTAAATGTGTTACTTTACCTATAAAAATTCAATTGCAAATGTAATTACCATTAAATTATATTGCTTAAGGATAAAGTATTTTATAAACAATTAATTAATAATGTAATTCCCAGTAATGTGGTACCTTTAAAATGCAACTAAAACAGAAATGCTCCTTTAGCTTCTACTTAAGGTATAAATAGTAAACAAATATTAAAATATTTAAAATAGTAAATTAGTATTGTACAAATGGTTTATAGTTCCTATCTCACTGTTATTGGGGGTCATGTTATTTTGATTTGATTAAAAGATCTTACTAGTAGCTCTGATTAGACACCATCTCACTGTTTATCATCCCTTCTTAATCTTTCTAATTGCAGTTGAGAGCTGTGATACAAACTGACAATAAGGCCAAAGCCAGAGCCAGTCACCTTTAATCCCAACACTCAGGAGGCAGAGGCAGGCAGATCTCTTTGAATGGAAGCCAGCCTGGTCTACAGAGCAAGGTAGTTTGACAGCCAGGGCCCCACAGAGAAACCCTATCTCAAAAAAGAAAAAAAAAAGATAAAGAAAGAAAGAAACCACCTAATACCCTTTCTCACTAAGACTTTTAGACAAAATAGGAAATAGAAGTGTTTTATTTGTTTGTTTGGTTTGAGAGAGGGCCCCACTCAGCAGCACAGAGTAGCTTGAACTCATGGTGATCTTCTTGCCTCGGCCAGTAGTGAGATTATAGGTGTCTATCCCTTATTTCCAGTTCTCTTCTCTAGCATATTGTTTGAAAATTTTAAAGCATGCAAGCAAATTAGATGAATTATGTAGCAAAAACCCAAATGTAACCTCTAGGTTCTTCAACTGACATTTTGCTGATTGGATTGTTTATGTATCTACCCACTTATTCATCCCTGAACTACAAAGGAGTTTGGGATTTTTAAAATATATTTATTTCTTTATTGTGTAAATGTAGCATGTTGGGAGGGCATGTGAGTGCCACAGCATGCTTGTGGAGATCAGAGGACAATTTTCAGTCGTCAGTTTTCTCCTTCAAACATGAGGATATCAAATCAGATCATAAGATAGGCATCAGGCACCTTTACCCAGTGAGCCACCTTGTTGGCCCCATCTGGATTAGAAGCTTTTAAGCAAGAAAAATGTTTGTTTGTATTTCTCTATGTATTTTATGTCAACCTAAAGAAAAATAAAATAAATAAATAAAAACTTTAGATGCTTTATAAGCAATAATTTCCTTAATGAGTTTTACATTAAAATTTCCATACATATAATATTAAATATGGAAAGAAAGATAAGCACCAAATTCAAGAGTATAATTACTTACAAAGTGAGGTTCAATGAGTTCAGTAAAGTTTTTCAGAGCCTTTGAATGTTTCTTCTTCTTCTTCTTTTTTTTTTTTTTTTTTTTTTTGGTTTTTCAAGACAGGATTTCTTTGTAGCTTTTGGAGCTTGCCCTGGAACTAGCTCTTGTGGACCAAGCTGACTTCAAACTCACAGAGATCCGCCTGCCTCTGCCTCCCGAGTGCTGGGATTAAAGGTGTGCACCACCACCGCCCAGGAAATGTTTTATTTTTTAAGATAGTAAAATGTTAAATAAAATGTATCTCTTGAGTATTTGACTGTATACAGATATGTGTATGAAATATTTCACAATTAAAAATAAATAGAATATTTGCTAATTAGTCTTCCTCTCCTTTGCAAAGTATTTTGTACTTAAGATCCATGGTCCAGCTGGCCTTCCAACTTAGGTAGATGAATAGGATCTGGTAAAAGATACCTTTTCTCAGTTAGTTGATGTAACAGCTTAAAAAATGATTATTTAAAAAATGACCAATTTCTAGCAAGGATTAAGGAACATAAACATAAACTCCTTGGTTTTGCTTAAGAGTGATGTGATGAACTGGGCAGTGGTAGTGCACGCCTTTAATCCCAAAACTTGGGAGGCAGAGGCAGGCAGATCTCTGTGAATTCAAGGCCAACCTCATTTACAGTGTGAGTTCTGTGACAGGCTCCAAAACTACACAGAAACCCTGTCTCAAAAATCAAAAAAAAAAAAAAAAAAAAAAAAAAA
>NW_026068174.1:5720711-5748741 GCF_014885135.2 Alexandromys fortis | reverse complement strand
CTCATTACAGATGGTTGTGAGCCACCATGTGGTTGCTGGGAATTGAACTGAGGACCTTTGGAAGAGCAGGCAATGCTCTTAACCACTGAGCCATCTCCCCAGCCTGGAAAACCTACCTTCAAACCCTAGCTCTGAAATCTACTACATAAATTTAGGTCCTTACCTTCTAGACCTCAAGTTTCTTCATCTCTGAAGTAGAGGTGATGATAACAGGCTTTCCTTACCTAATACAAATACAATGATAAAAATCTTGGCATTCTTGCATATAAATCATGGTGCATTCCTATAAGCCTGACACTTAGGAGGTAGAGGCAAGAACATCAGAAGTTCAAGGTCATTTTTCAGCTACCTAGAAAGTTTGAGGGCAGCCTGGAGTATATGAAACACTGTTTCAAAACAACAAAAAGACTCCAGTGAGGGTTTCTAATTATTGGAGGAACTGAAAGATGAAATAGGCCTCAAAAATATATTATATATGGATAACTTGAAAGTTTAGATGAAAGTGGTCTTAGATAGGAAACAGTTTGAACACTGAAAAATAATAAGGCTTGAAGACAGGAAAGAACAGAAACCACCAAATTAGCTGGGTGTGGTGGCACAGGAGGTTGCTCCTATAATCCTAGTGCTCAGGAGGTTGAGGCAGGATGATGTTGAGTTTGCATCTAAGTCAGGATACATACAGAGACCTGTCTTTAAAAACAAACAAAACCAGATCAGCAAAATGGCTCGGCAGGTAAAGGTGCTTTTTGCCAAGACTAAGAGTCTGAGTTCAGATCCTAGGATTCACAAGGTGGAAGAAAAGCACCTTCTCCCATGTGTTGTACTCTGACCTCCATGTGTACACCATGGCACCATCTCCTTCAGTCTCTCCCCACCAAAAATAAATAAATAAATAAATAAATAAATAAATGAAAAGCAAGTGGTAGAGAGATAAATCAGTCCTGAAGCCAGGATGACTAGCTGGGTTTGAGATAGTGTTATGGAAACTGGAGAGGTGGCTCAGCAACTTATAGAACTTGTTGCTCTTGCAGAGGACCAACCCAGCACCCACATGGTAGCTCACAACTATTCTAGGGAATCCAATGACACTTTCTTCTGATATCCAGGGACACTGATGGCTTGAATAAAAATGCCTCCCATAAGGCTCCCATAGGCGCTTAGAGAGTGGCACTATTAGGAGGTGTGACCTTGCTGGAATAGGTGTGGTGTTGTTGGAGGAAGTGTGTTGCTGCTGGTGGCTTTGATGGCTTAGAAGCTCAAGTCTGCCAGTGTATCATTCTTTCTTCCTGCTGCCTGTGGATCCAGATTTAGAATTCTCAGTTGCTTCTCTAGTACCGTGTCTGCCTATACTCCACCATGCTTCCCACCATGACAACCATGAGTAAACCTCAGCACTGTAAGCCAGCACCAAGTAAATGTTTGCCCTTATCAGAGTTGCCATGGTCATAGTGTCTCTTCACAGCAATAGAAACCCTAAGACTGACAGCAAGTACCAAGTGATGCACAAACATACACATGAAGGCAAAATGTTCATACACATACAGTAAAATAAATAAATAATGATGTGTATGCGTAGACAAATTATTTAACTACTCTGAACCTCATAAAGATAATAATTCAATAAGTTATTTTGAGAATTGAGATAATACTACTAAACTTTTAAATAAAGTTCGACTTATTTATTTTGTGTGTATAAGTTTGTGCCTAAGCCGTGTATGTACACCACCACAGTTGTGCCTGGCGCTCACAGAGCTAGAAGAGGGCATAGATTCCCCTGAAACAAGAGATAATGGATAGTTAAGAGCTGCCATATGAGTACTGGGAACCAAACCAGGGTCTTCTGCAAGAGCAACAGGTGGTTTAAACTGCTGAGCTACCTCTCCATCTCCAACACATGTAAATTTTTAATAAAGCACAGTGGATGTCAGTTCAGCAAGTATTAGCCTATTAGTTATTATTTTCCTCTTTCAAGAGCGTCTACTCTCCAATTTGTTACTCCCAAATTCACTTCCAGTTTTTCTCTGTCTCCATTCTACTCCACTCTTAGTATTAGGTTGTAATTGACTCATTCGCCTATATTATACAGTATGAAGGTTAGAACTGATTGTATTTTAAATTAACTTTTTTTAAGATTTATTTTTATTTTGTATGTATGAGTGTTTGCTCGCCTTTATGTGTGCCTGGTGCCCAAGGAAGCTAGAAGATGGTGTTATATCCCCTGGAGCTGGAGTTGTATGCGGATGGTTGTTAGCCTCCATGTGGGTGCTAGGAACTGAACCTGGGTATTCTACAAGAGCAACAAGAGCTCTTAATTGCTGGTCATATCCCCAGTCCCATTTAAAAATATCTATAAATTTATATTATCTTTAAGGTAGTTTGAGGAAGAACATGCTATGAAGACTATAGTAGAGTTATGGGAAATTGGGCATGGAAATGATCATAATTTCACTATCTACATGTACTAAATTCTCAAATAAAATTATAATAAAATGCATTGTATCTATTTAATTATAGTCGAAGTGATTCTTTGGAATCTATAAACCATGATATAGTTCCTAACAATGTTTTCTCTTTATAATCTTGTATTTTTTTCTAGTTTCATTTGATGGCCTACTTACCTTTCTAATACATTACACAGTCCTGATGTAGTGTGTGTGTGTGTGTGTGTGTGTACATGAACATGTAGCAGTTGTGTGTGCCTATCTCTATGAACATGTAGAGGTTGAAGGACAACCACAAGTGTCATTTTCTCAGGTACCATCCACCTCCTTTCCTCTTTTCTCCTCTCCCCCCTCCTTTTTTTCCTTTTCTGTTCTTTGAGACATATTCTCTCACTGAGCTGAAACTCAGTACAGTAGGCTGCCAGCCAATAAGCACCAGGGATCCTCCTAACTTCAATTACCTAGTATCAGAATTACATACACTGGCTTTTTTTTTCTTAATATGGTTTCTGAGGATCAAATTTAGGTCCTCGTACTTGGAAGGCAAACACTTTACTGACTAAACTATCTCTTCAGTACTCAGTATACTTTGTTTTACTGTGATAGACTACGGCATAGAAAGCCCATCTTGGGCCCTCAATTAGTTTAATAGATCATGGGTAGGAGAGAAAACCCTTTACTGAGGGTAGTTAATTAATATCTACTACATCTTAAGATATTAAAAACATCTTTAATTAACTCCAGTTCCACCTCTAAGTATCCATGAACATATATGTTTATATGCATGCACAAATTTTTGGGAAACTACAAAGTCTACCATTTGTAAGGCCCTAGATTTAATCCCAGTAACAACTGACTCTTCTTTCCCTCCAAGTGTAAAAGCGTGTTCAGTGATAAAAACTGGAAACAAATGTCTATTAGCAGAAAATTGTTTAAACAAATTATATATGGTCATATAATATACTCCCTTAAAAGAGATAGCTAGGCCAGGTATGGTAACACATGCCTTTAGCCCTAACATGCGAGGCAAAGGCAGGCTGAGCCCTTGAGTTAGAGATCAGCCTAGTCTAAATTGTGAGTTACAGGATAGCCAGGGCTATGTAGAGAGTTCCTGTCTCTAAAAAAAATAAATAAATAAAATAGAATTAGGTAGATTTATATAATCATGGGAACATACCCAAGATGTAATGATAAACAGTAGCAATAAGTAAAATAAAACACATTATACCTATATGTGTTCATGTTTATCATGTGAACATCCTAAAGGGTAGCTACATTCATATTTGCATATGTGAAGAAATTTTCTGAAAATAATTATTCTAATTACCTGTGAGTGACATGGGAGATGAGAAAAATAACATTTCTTTTACCTTTCTGAATTCTTGTGGTTGGGAGTAACACTTACCATGTGTTGCTGTGTCTTTTAAGTAGTTTAAAAAATAGAATGAAGAAATAGAGCAGGAACTAAATAGTTAATGTTTTGTGAGATGTGTTGAATGTGAAAAGTGATACATAAATGCCTATTATTTTTACTAAACAATAGAAGTGTGGGGCTTGTGTAACCTGAAGAAAGCAGTATTGCCGCATGTCCTTGTGCAGGAGCATATGGTGGCTAAGACCAGGGGGGTTGAATGCTTTAGAGAGCTTTTCCCCGGTGTTGATATGCAGATCTCCTCGTGTTCCACATTGCTCTTGTGTGGGAAGTTCTAAGTACATGACTATAAAGGCTCAGTGACATTGTTCAACTCAAGTGTTTAAAACTATTGTCAGGTATTTAAAACTAAACACCCACCAAACATGACTGCTTTTCAGAGCAGCTGTTAACATCGTGGTGTTTTGTATTGTTTAAAGAATGTCTTCGACTAAGTGTGTTAAGATAGCTCTTGTCCTGTGTGGACAACAAACCTGAAATTGGGAGTGTTATCTTGAGAGTTTTGTCCTGGCATTTTACAGATTAACAAGAGACAGCAGGTTGTGTTACTCCAGGTAGTAAGATTTTTGTTTTGTATCTTTTTAAGTGTTGGTTTTCTTCCCTTAGATACTCAAGGGATTAATTTACTATTTATTTCTCTATACCACGCCCTTAGAGAAAATGTAAAAACAAAGTAGGCCCTCTGCTTAGTATAATCATTTTTCTTATGATCAAGTGCTTAAAGAATATAGTTGCATAAGTTAATGCTATTATTTGAAAGCTTAACAATAGAAAAATCCATCAACCATTGCAGGTATCAGATGATGATAGACTGTGATAATGAGTTCCCATGACAAGCTGCCTTGTGAACAATGACAGTGAACTTCCCAAATGAGATTTTGATGCATAAAGATGTTTGTATGTATTTCAGTTTTCATTCATTTCATCAACTTTTAGATAATAAAACAAATAAATAAAAGTAGTTTCTGTTACTGGAAACTGAGCAGTTTATGATAATAAAAACTTGTCATGTTGTCCACATAATACTTTTGTATGTAGATCTTAAAAAGAAAAATGATTATTTTTTCTGTATGTGTATATACACAGAGATGAGAAATTTGCAGAAATTCGTGCTGTCCTTCTACCACATGGGGCTGAACTCAGGTCAGCAGCCTTGGCAGCAACTGCTCTGAACCACTGAGTCATTTCACTGGCCCTAGAACTTTCTTTTTTTAGACAGGTTCTCACTATGTATCCCTGGTTGGCCTCAAACTCACAGAGACTCTCCTGCCTCAGCCTCCTGAGGGCTCTGGTTAAACATGTATGCTACCATGCCTAGCCCTAGAACTTCTTATACTATAGTCATAAGCACTTTTTAATGTTTATGGAAAAAACAATGAAATTCATGGTACATAGTGGGCCTTAATATACCAGACATTAAAGCCAAATAGTAGATCGTTGTGCTAGGTATAGATATTGTTTTTAATTAATCCCCAAAATAACTCCATAAATTAAGTGCAAATACTTATGCCTCAACTCTATTTATTAGTTCTAAAACCAGAGTTTTTAACTGCCGGTCTCTATTGATTTGAACTAGGTGACTGTCTTAAGTGAATTAAATATATATTTCATGTTTCAGAGACTCTTTATATCTATTTGTTAGCTTGTTTGTTTTTTCAATTACACTTATTTATATTGTGTGCATGAATGTATGCACGCATGTGTGCACATGTATGGGCATATCACAGCACCACAGTGCCAGTGATGAGGTTAGAGGATAACCTGTGGAAGACATTTCTCTTTAGCCATGCGGGTCCCAGGGACTGAACTCAGGTTGTCCTGCTTACTGAGCCATCTCTCTGGCCCTGCTTGCTTATTTGAGATAAGTGTTTTCCTGTGTAGTGCAGGCTAACCTTGAACTTGTGATCCAGCAGCTCCAGCCTCCCAAGTGCTAGATTATAGTAGGCACACACTACTACAACCTGCCTCCTCAGTATCTTTAGTTGGGATGAGAAAAGTCTCTGTACGATTTTCAACTCTCAGAACAAATGTGGAAAAGTTTTAAAAGGTCTTATTTTACGGATGAATTAAGTGACATGATCAAAGTCTTAGTTTGTTAAGTGACCATTAGAACTAGATTTATGCCTTCTGAGATGTTTCTAGCCACATCTAATTTGCAATTAATTCAAATGATGTTCCCAGCAGCAAAAGCATGACTATATCTTTCAGTCACATTGCAGTGCACCTCTAGGTCTAGAGTGCAGTCAAGTAAGCATGCAAGTCTCCAGTGTTCATTGTTTTAAGTAGTTGAACCTTAGTGAGAGAAACATGGACACGTAGTAATAAAAGTACTGTATGGGACAGTTCAAGGAACATCTGTGGTACTTTAATTTTTTAAATGCTATGAACATTTTGAACCTTTGAAAATATATGTCACAAATGATATGACGAAACTCACTTTACATCTTTTAACTCAAGTACAAAGAGTAGAAAGAAAGAGGATAGTTTTTCTTCACAGACTTGGTGAAATTAAAAACAAACAGGGAAAACAGAAAGCCCCTCTAATTTGATATCGAGTATGAAACTAGCTTAGTTTATTTCTTGCTGTTCAGTCTAGTTTGGAAGAATTTTTTAATTTCTTTAATTTTCTTAGGTTTAGAGAGCTTGACTGTGGAGAGAATAAGGGATTAAATTGAACAGAAACTGAAATGATTGACATTTTGACCCTACAGACTTAAAAGAAAAATGTGTTCATCTTTTAAAAACAGACAGTAATAGAATCTTTTCCTTAAAGTTTTCCCAGTTTAAAGTGATAACTTGATTAGCTGAGTGATGGTGCACACCCCTTTAATCCCAATACTCAGTAAGCAGAGGCAGGGGATTTTTTGTGAATTCAGGGCCAGCCTGATCTACAGAGTGAGTCCAGGACAGCTGGGGCTCTACAAAGAAAACTTGTCTTTAAAAAAAGAAAAGAAAAGAAAAAGAAAAAAGATAACTTGACTTTTTCTCTAAAAAAAAAATCAAGAAATGTATCTTAGCAACTTTTCAGATGTCTCTATTACTGTTCAAAGTTTAGGAGGACTAAATGGAGACATTAACTGTCTACTTACTTGGATGGCTGATGAGGATCTTTTAAGGGAAAACCATAGGACTGTTTACTTCTGGGACATCATTGTGGGAACCTTTTTATGTGACATAAGTGTACATATTTACAAAATATATATGTGTGAAATCATTATCCCTGGCATTTTTAAATGCAAGAAATAATGAGTTTGATAAAATCAAATAATAAAAATTTTCTGCTGAACTGTTTTTCAGATGATGACTACCATGCCATCATCTTTCCTAAATGACATCATTTACTAGTGGCTTCAATAAAAATTCCTATCTCTTGCTGTGTCATGAAAGGAACAGGGCTCACCTTGATGCTGTTCTAAAGTACCTCCTGCCCTTTTTTTTTTTGCACAGCAGGCGACTGTAATAAATTGCAGCCTGAAAGAAGTTTCAAACTGGCAAGTTTGCCAGATATTTTAAGCAATTTATTTTGGGGTGTATCAGCAGATTTTTTTTTCTTATACTGCCATTTGGGTGCCTGCTGACACAGCTTGAACAAATCTTTAAAACATTTCCTTCCTAGAGATGGGTGAAGATGATGAAACTCTTAACATTCAGTCTTTCCCTTAACCCTTCTCTTGCCATCTGGATCTTTTCTATTACCAGATCTCTGAGATGCTCTGGGATACAAAAGGATCCCTCCTTTTGTATGCGTCACAGAATTCCAAGCTGCCCAGCACCTTGGTAATAGCTTGAAGTTTTATAGTCAACTAATAAAAAAGTAATCCTGGTTTTAAGCATAGAATTTTATGTTTAGATTATTTCATTGTTAGCATATTGAAATCGTTAAGCTCCCCTGTACTTTATTATAAAACAAAGATTTGTTGTTGTTTTTCTTGATCCTAATACATTGAAAGTGACTAGTCCTTTCTAATTGGTTGGTTATTTAAAGTTTATTAATTTCTGTCTTTGGATTCTTATGGCAGCATCATTAATATATATTTTAGTCAGTTATTCAGAAATGCTAAAACAAAAAAATACTGATTCCTAAAATATTTGCTCTGATGTAAAACTGGAAGAGCGAGAGGACAGGGAGCTTGCAGAGTGCCACTCCCTGAAACAGAAAGAGGCACCTTTTACAAAGCTAGTTTCTAGTGAAAAGCACTACTTAGCAACTCCAGGAAGGAGTGCGGGAAGGGCTTAAACCTTGTAAGGTTTCAGAGGATGCCATGTGATGGGAAAAGCTAAAGATGGAAACAGGAGATCTTTGAAAAAAAGATATCGACATCTAGATCTTATCCCAAGGACAATTTAGTTGGTCTAAAGTGTAGGTTAGGCACCGATGTTTTAATTAATCTTCACCAATTGTATATACAGCTAAGGCTGTGAATCTTCTTATGTATTTATATACGAGAGTTAGCAGATTTTATCTAGAGTGTAAAGGTCCACACGCCATTATCACTTGAGCTCCACTTTGAGGACCCAAGAAAGCCATTTATTAATATTTAACTTACGCGTGTAAAGCCTTAAAAAACTATGAAGACCATTCATAAACTTGGTTTGTTTCGGGTTTAGTGTATAGAGCTGGTTAAGAAGCTACAATCCATAGAGCTGATGCTTTTCAGTTGATCATTCCGAGTAGAGAAATTCTGCAAACTACACTCACTCAACCAGGCTGCTGTCTCCTTCAGACCCTTACCCAGCAGGCCAGGACGGACGCACTGCGGGTTCCGCGTGGGTGCCTGGAGCTCCAGGGCGGGGCGCCGGCAGGGCCCACCCTCCGGACGCTCTATACCGCTCCTCCCGGGCGCCCCGCCCCGGACGCGGATGGGGGAGGGCTGCTGGCAGCGCCCGTCCGCCCAGACTCCACAACGGAGCCCGGGGCTTCAGCGGCTGCCTCGGAGCTCCCTGGCGGATTCAGCTCAGCGGTCAGGAACCAGCGTCTCTGGCCCGGGTTATTTCAGCGTGGGTCCAAGATGCAGAGCTGTGCTTTGTGAGTGGGCTCCATGACCCTGAGTACTTTGGCCGGAGAAAGGAAGGCGCCCCCTGCCAGCACCTGCAGCCTCGGTGGCCCCCGACATGATCCCCTACTTCTCTGCCAATGCGGTCATCTCGCAGAACGCCATCAACCAGCTGTGAGTCTGCCACTCCAAATGCTCAGAAAGTTTGCTTTTCCAAGCGGCTTTTCCCAATATCCGAAGGCGCGAACCAGTGAGCGAGGGTGAAAGCGCAGCATGCGTACTGCGAGGTCTCAGCGCTGGGTTGGAGGGTGGGGTGAAGGTGTTGGGCGATTCGTGGAGGCAATAAGTGTCCCGGAGCCTGGTGGGCAGATGACACTTTTGGAAGGACGTCGGGAGAATCTTAAAGGAGCCTAAGACTGGATTGGCCTCCTAGATGCCTGTGGTAACCGAGTGACAGCCTGGCTTTGTAGCATGCGAAAATCTGGGGAGAGTGGTTGATAGGATCAGAATAGCTGCCAGAAACACAAGGGTTTTGTGGATCCTGCTGGCAGCCCAACTTCTTGAGGTAGTTGGTCTTAAGTTTGCATATGACTGTAAGTTTCAGTTATGGTTCACACAAAGAAAGACAACCTACTCTATTTACACTGCTGTAGTCTGGAAATTTTAGAAAATTTTATTTCAGTATCTTTTGTTATTGCCCCCGACTAGTACATACTCACAACTCAAGCCTTCCTGTACTCTTTGAATCACTGAAGTGAAGGAAGGATTCATGTGCATCTTTAAACCATTATTGTTTTTGAAGTCAGGTTGGTACTCCTTTCCGTTGTGGTTTGCCTGTTTGTGAGAACTGTGTGCCGAAGCTTGTGGTTAATTTCACCTCACAGTTATAAAGTTGAAAGTAGAGAGACATCACCAATTAAAACTCCATCTTTAAACCAATGGAGAGGTTTAGGTTACTAAGATAATAGCAGTTTTAGTGTGTTTGAGCTCCTTCTAAATTGTCTTAAGAGGAATCACTGCAGAGATTTCCCTAGGCCAGCCCCCAAACAGAGTTGCTACTGTCTCTTCCCTAAAGAACTCCGTTTAATGTCCAGCAAAACCTTTTCATTATCCCTTATTAAGAGCACAGTGATTTATAGATACATTCATACCTAATTTGTTGTTTTAGTTGCTGATAAATTGTCCTGTCCTCCCAACTGAGTTAAACTGATTTGAGGGTCACCCATTTCCTTTATGTTGATTTGTGGTGGAGCTCCTGAAAAAAACAGCCAACGGGGGAAATGACTTTACTGCCATTTACACTAAACTACCTGACTTGTGTTTTCGTTTCAAAAAGGCAAGAGGGATGGAGCGATAGTGGAGGAAAGGGTGACTAGTAAGCAGGCTCAAGTGAATAGTGCTATCAGTGCTTAGAAGGAGCATGGGCAGGGTAGTCCAGCCATGGATAGCAAATGGGTGAACAAAATGCTCTGTATATATTTGCAACATTATTCCACTTTTTAAAGGAAAATCCTGGAGTTAGAGTTTAGCAGTCAACAGGGACTACTGCTTTGGGGTAAGACAAGTTCCCCCGCACTCTAGGCTGTTCACAACCACTTATAACTCCAGCTCCAGGAGACCAAGGCCCCTAGCACCCATACAGAGACAGATAACTTAAAATAATAAAAATAAATCTTTAAAAATACTGACTTTTTTGAAAAAAGGAAACTGTGATACATACTAGAACATGATGAACTTTAAAGGCGTTGTGCTAAGTGAAATTAGCCAGTCACAAAAGGATAGATGGTACTGTGTGATTCTATTTGTATGGCCCAGCTCCAGAGAGGAGTATTCTTAAACTATACTTCCCAGTGTGATCAAATGCCTAGTCCTGCTGATTAATGTCCTTGGGTAAATCATTTTACTTGTTCTCACCCACTGTAAAATGGGAATACAGTACAGGGGTTCCTGCTTGGTAGAATCAGGAGAGATCATATATTTAGCTAACACTTTGCAAAACTGTAAATCCCTGCAACAAAAATGAGCTAATTGAGTTGAATAATAGCTGTCATTTATGGGCCACTTGTCCTATGCTAAGATTTAATGTGGGTTATCTCATTTAGTCATCACAGGAGTCTTGTGAACTAATTTGTTTTGTTTACACTGATGAGGCTGAAGCCCAAGGCCGTCCTAGTAAATGACAAAAATCCACATCAGGTGATTTTAAGATTTTTTTTTCTACTCTCCCACCTCCCCCCTTTGGTTTTTCAAGATAGAATTTCTCTGTGTAACAATCCTGGTTATCCTGGAACTCACTCTGTAGACGAGGCTGGTCTCATATTCACAACTGCTTCTGCCTCCTGAGTGCTGGATTTAAAGGGATATACCACCATGACTGGTCCTAATTTTTAGGGTTTTTCTCCCTTCCTCCCTGTCCCTTATCTCTGGTCTCTCTGGCTCTTCCTTGAAAAGCTGGAGATTAAACATAAGACCTCACATATGTAGGTAAGCTGACACTCTACCACGAATTTTATCATATGCGGCTCACTTTAGTCTTAAAAGAAGCTTGTTGTAGTATTGACTTCTAAACTACACTTACTGGTATTGCTTTGGATATGCTTATTAAACATTTATAATGCTGCCTAGCTCATCATAATTCAAAAATAATCCATGAACTCAGTATATATATTGTTGCTACTTAATGTAAACATTCTTAATCTGGAGACTTTAGTCAACTGGAGGTCTGCGGCTTGACTTCAGAAATTAATGAACTCCCTGAAATAAAATGTGAAAACCTGAAGTAGATAAACAACATAGATTTTTCAAATCAGATTCTCAATCTGTTATCTTAGAACAGCGCTAATCTCTTCTAAAGGGAAATGTTATTCTAAAATCTGATTATAGGCAGACTTTTCTCTTCCACCAGCCATTTCCCAAATAACCACAGGTATACTTAGTATTTTTGAAAGCTTGCCTATAGCTTAGGCCAGTTCTTATAACTTAAATTAACTTATTTCTATTAATCTGTGTGCTGCTCTGAGGCTCATTTACCTCATCTATGAACTTCCCATGTTGCTGCTTCAGTGTCTGGTTTGGGACTCTCAATGTCTCTACACTTTTTCCCAGCATCCTCTCTGCCCTGAAAATCCTGCCTTGTTATTGCTCATTCGACTTTTTATTAAACCAATCCAAGTGACAGATCTTCACAGTGTACAAAAAGATTATTCCACAGCATCTGATAATGTACACCTTAACTGATAGGAACATTCCATGTAGTAGCAGATATATAAATAGCAAAAACTAACTAGAAAAAGTAAAAGGTTTACAGTTAGGAGCCCAGGGTAGTAGCTGTGCCTGTAGATCCTAACTATCTGGAGGGAGAGGCAGGGGAATCTTGAGTTCAACCTGAGCAATGCAGTGAGACCTCTGTCTCACAAAGGAGTGAGAGTGAGAGACTCAGATCTAAGAGTTCCAGGTGAAGACCGATATAAACATAATCTAAGTTTGAGGGAAATGATTCATGAACGCTTGTCCAAGTAGTTGTCAGAATTCAATTTGGTCTTTAGATGATTTTTGTTTTTCTTTTCTCATTTGCTGACTCAAATAGCTGTGTATTTAGAAACCAAGTAACAAATCTTATGAGACTTGAGTCAAAGATTAAATAGGTCACAGCGAGATTAAAGGGTTTCCTATCAGAAAAAATGTATGGTGTTTACAGTGTGGCCTTTGGACACCTGTTTCAATTATTTCATAGACTCTTTGATTTTCAATTGTGATGTGTATGTAAATTAAATATACAAACAATAGTTTTTATATCAATTTTACTGATTATGCCATTATTGTTGCATTAAAGTCTCCACTTGACACTGCATAAAACTTACCATGTGTGTTATTTTTGATCTATCAAATGAAGCTGGCCGTGATGGTACATATCTGCTACCTTAACACTTAGAAGGTAGGGACAGGAAGATCAGGAGATAGTGGTTATCCTCTAGAACATAATGAATTGCAAGCCAGCCTGGGCTTATAAGAGTCTATCTCCCAGAAAAAGAAAGTGAATAAAATTTATTTATTATCATAAATGTTAATTCTATTGGGGGGAGGATATAAGCAACCTAGAAAATCATCTGATCAAATTTCAAGAGTTGTGGGACACCCAGTCAGTAAAGTGTTTGCCTTGCAAGCATGAATACCTAAACTGAATCCTCAAAATTCACATAATGCCAGGCCTGGCAATGTACATTTCTAACTGCAGAGCTAGAAGGTAGGGATGGGAGGATCCCTAGGACCCAGGTCATCTAGGCCAGTGAGAGAGACAAGTCTGAAAAGTAATGAAGGGCATCCCTGATCCTGCCTCAGTCTCTTGTAATTTGGTGGTGTTTGTTTTGTTTTTAACTTTTCAGTTCCTCTTTCTGGTTGTTCAGTTGATTTCATATGTTCTTTTGCAGACTTACGTTTGCATCTGAAACACCTTGAGGGCTTGTTAAAACACAAATTGCTGGTTTCTGAACCTGTAGGCTAGAGAGTTTGTACTTCTAACAAGTTCCTAAATGATGCTCATGATGTTACTGTATGAACCACACTTTGGCAGCCACTACTTTATATTTTTTAGAGTCAGATTGAGAAAGTCATCAACCACACTTTATGTAGCAAGTAATTAGAAAAAAATGGTGAAGTAATTTGAACAGAAATACATGACTTGTTTCTGGTAGAATGGAAACCTAGAACAGCATTTCCTATCTCTGATCCAAGTTCTTATGAAGTAACATGTGCCTGAAAGTTTGTTATGTGTGTGCATGTGTGAGTGTGTATGTGCTCATGTGTACACATCTGCTCATAAGTGTGCATGTGTGTACATGTGTCACAGCACAGATAGTGAGTTTTGAGAATTGGTTCTCTCCTATCTTGTTAAAGCAGGATCTGACCTGCTTCTGTCTTGCTGCATACTCTGGGCTGGCTGGGCTTTGAGTTTCTAGGGAATCCTCTTGTCTCCAATCTTGCTTTAGTAAGTTCTAGAATTACAGATGGGTGCCACCACATCTGTCTTTTCTACATGGATTCCAAAGATTGAACTAAACTGCCAGGCTTGTACAGCAGTGCTTCTATCCACTGAAACATTTCAACTGTCCCCAACCTATTCAGTGTTATTATATTAACATTAATGATGCATGATTAATAAAAACTCAGAAAAATTGGGGTTCAACCTAAAGATCTGAAAAGAAAAGCAGCCAGCTACTGGCTCATACCTCAATCTTAGTCTGAAATGGCGATCCTGTCTCCAGGAATCTCAAATGAGACTGTGTCTGAGAGCTGTCTCTTCCCATCTTATAATTCTCTCTAATTCTGGGATTAAAGGCATGCAGCACTGGGATTAAAGGGCACTCACTGCCTGGTTTCTATGACAACTAGTGCGGCTACTGGGATTAAAGGTGTGTGTTACCATTACCTGGTCTGTAAGGCTGACCAGTGGGGCAGGGCTGTTTTACTCTCAGCTCTTCAGGCAAGCTTTATTTATTAAAATACAATAGAAATGCCACTACACATTAATATTGTATTAATAGTAACATTAAATAGCAGATTTTTTCCTTTTTTCTTTTTTTTTCACTGCACTCTTACCCTTTTTACTTAGCACTCACACAGTTTTGAGTGCTATATGTATATTGTCTCACATTCCTTATGCCAAACTTTTTTTAATTTTGTGCTGGGGATCAAATCCCATAGTTTGCACATCTCTGTCAAGTATTCTACCATCAAACTCAATTTAAATTGCTAGATGTTTTACTTATTAAATTTATAGATACTTGAGGTCTACTTTTTTAAGATTTATTTTTAATTATGTGTATGTGTGGGCATGTGCACATAATTACTCTCAGATGCCAGAAGTGTCAGATCTTCCTGAAGCTGAATTTAGAAGTGGCTGTGAGCCACCTAACATGGGGACTGGAAATCAAACTCAGGTCTAGTTTCCTGAAGGCAGTGTGGACTCTTAAGTGCTCAGCCATCTTTCCAGCTATATTTGAAGCAGACTCTTAATAGTCTTTTGTTTGTGTTTTTATATTTATATACCAACATCACAGCATTTCCTTAAAGAGTTAATAGATGTTTTGATGTCTGCTTTGGCAGGACCTACCTCATTGTCTTTTATTGTTATTTAATTTTCCAAGTTCCCTTTTTTTTCTTTTTGAGAGGTATAGGATGTTAAGACATTTTGTTTGTTTTGTTGTCTTTTTGAAATAGGGTCTCACTATGTTGCTCTGGCTGTCCTGAAACTCACTACACAGACCAGGCTGGCCTTGAACTCACAGAAATCCACCTTCCTCTGCTTAAAAGTGTGTGCCACTTGGCTATCAGTTCCTTTAATTAGTCATATGTGTGTTATTAATGCAACTATTGCTTTTCATATTTTCTTTTTTATTTATTTTAATTACATTTATGTATATGTATATGGGTGTATATATAAACCATATCATGGAGGTTTTTCTACCAGATGGGTTGTGGGCATTGATTCAGATCATCAGGCTTGAAGACAGGTGCCATAGCCTGCTGAGCTGTCTTACATGACCCATGTGTTCTTTTTTATCAGACCACTTTGTTTTCCTTTGTTTCTAATATAGATTTTATTTTTTAGTTTGTTTTTCTCAACTTCTTTGGGGTGATGATTTTATTATCTATTGGTGAGTTCTGTCTCTTTGAGAACAACTCTTAAATTGCTTTGACTGGGGCCTCTAGTCAAATATTGAAATACTTGTTTTATTTTCTCTTGTAAATGGAATGCTTCCTATGTTTTGTAAATAAGTATGCCCTATACTTTATGCTACAGGTTTTTAACATATACCACTTCATGCATTGAGAGTATTAAATTGTACTGCAACTAATTTGCAAAGGTTTTTATGATTTAATTTTGACTACTTTGATACTTGCTGAAATGATGAGATGCCCCCCTTTATTCATAATAGAGTAGCATTGAGTAGCTAAAGCTTACCCTTACTTAAGTGAGCTACACCCTGGTTGTATTGTTCACTTAACGTATTATTGGATTTGGCTTACTAATATTTAAGATTTTACATTTACAAATTCAGATATGTATTGAATCTTTGGTTTTGTCGTTGTTCAACTTAAGACCGATCTCTAGAATCTATAGATAGCCCTTTGTTTTTTCTGTGCTCTGAAACATTTTTTGACAAGATTATCTATATTTTAAAACCTGAATAAAAAATATCTCCAACTGTTAAAATATTATAAAATAGAGCTAGTGTGCAGGTCAGTTTGAGTGCTTACCTAGCATATGAGAATCCTGTATTCCATGCCTGACGCTACAAACAGCAATACGGTTTAAAATATTCACATTTTTTTCATCTCAAGGTTTCAGTTGTTTTTGTTTTCATTGATTAAATGTAACTTCGGGAGTTTTTCCAACTCTAGAGCTTATTTTCTGATGAAATAGTTAGACACTCATTTATTGTTTAAAAATATTTTTAAAAGAGGCATGAAGGGCTGATGATCTAGCTCAGTAGCAGAAATTCATGCTCAAAGCCTTAAATTTAGTCCCCCAAGGCTTAAAATTTTAAAAAGTAAAGAAGCATAAGATGTCTTCTTGATTTTAAATTAATACTGTTTTTATGATTATTTCTGATCCTTGAATAGTATATTAGTTAGAATTTCTGTTGCTGTGAAGAGACACCATGACCTGGCAACTCTTATAAAGGAAAACATTTAATTGGGTGACTTAGAGTACAGAGGTTCAGTCCATTGTCATCATAGTGGTACATGGTGCTAGAGAAGGAGCTAAGAGTCCTACACCTTGATCACAGGCAACAGGAAGTGGTCCAAGACACTGGTCATATCTTGAGCATAGGAGACCTCAAAGCTTGCCCCCACAGTGACACACTTCCCCCAACAAGGCCACACCTACTCCAGCAAAACCACACTAAAATGTCACTCCCAATGAGCTTATGGGGGCCAATTACTTTCAAACTACCACAAATAGTCTTAATTGTCATTTTTTAGAGTTTATCAAATTAGTTTATATTCAAGTCTTTTTAGTGTTATGGCCCACAGATGTAAAGGACAGGTTACCAGGGAGCTGTTGGGAACTTACAAAGGTATATTTCTGTTTTCATTATTGATAGTAAGTTTATGTGGCTTTATCTACACTTGATTTTGTTTGCAGTCTTTAGAGCAATAATTAGTCTAGAAGGTAGGTTTGGGCAGACGTGAGCTCTGACCTTTGGCCTTGGAATTATGCTTAACCAAGTTAACTGAACTGTAAATCTGTACAATGAATGAACTGGAACGGGGGATTGCTGTATTCCAGATTTCTGTATGATAAAAAGTAGGTATTTCTGAATAACTGCTACTTATCTGTTCTTGCTCCTGAAATAGGGCGGTTTTTCTAGACCTACTCTGCGAAACCACTCCCCAAAGTCAAAATGATTAAAAATATCAGCCTCTGTGACCAAGAGCTGCTGACCTTGGGAATGATGAAGATGCACTAACTTCACAGATCGTCTTTCACATTTCCTTTGATTCTGTCTAGTAAATATGAATATACTGACACACACACACACACATATGCACTTACTGTTTGTTTGTTAAGCTGCCTTAGGACTAAAGAAAAGTGATATAGGTACTATCATATAATTTGTAATTCAGCATGTAGTTCCTGGGGGAAACAAAAGAAAAACAGTTACTATCCTAACTGTGCTCAGATAGAATTAGTTAGCTTTTATTTCTTGAATGAGGCAGGATGTTGCCACCCATGACTCATTTATGTTTAACTTGAAGAAATGTGCTAAAAACATTAAGGACATTTTAGACTTTCCTGTGGTTTGGAATAAATATAACTAATGATTTATAAATAGACTGTTAATATGACATACCAGAGATCAAATCTGGGTCCACCCCCTTTTCAAATGTTGTATGAATTTAGCAAGTTGGTTTTCTGTGTTAATTTGTTTTTAGAAGGATGTGACCTTTCATTCCGTAACCAAATGGATTTTACATTAGTTGTATCTGATAAAGCAACAAAATCCAGAGTCATGAAGTCTCCAATAAAGAGAAACCTCAATGTTGACCAGTTCTCAAAATTTATGTCTTAGTGCATAGAAGTAGAATTATTTTGTAATAATGAGCTAAATGGTCCAAATTGTTGCATATTTTAGGTTTACTGACTGCTTCATTTAAAAAAAAAACTATATAGCTCAAATGAGATGATTCACAAGAAAGGATAAACATTTTAAAATATGTTACTTTTATTCTCTATGCTTTTTATTTATCCAAAGTTCACGTGTATACCCACAATTCATAAGAGAGTTTATTATGCCTGAATGTTTTAATTTTGGACTATAATTATATTGACTGTCTTTTGTAGTAGCTATGTAAAAAAATTATCTTTTTTCATCTTATTTAAGCATCCTTTGTCCCCCACCCCCAGAAAGAGGCTATGGGAGCTTATGAGCTCAGCATCTTCTCATGTATCATATTTGTGTTCTGTTTGTATTTTATGTAATAAAATCCATGAAGATCCAGTGAATGATACTTTCTGACTTTACTGATTTGAAATAAATTTGCTTATAACAGAAAGTATGAGGCCATTTCCTAATACCCTCTTACATTCCAGGCCTCTGGATGTAACTGTAATTAAGTTTATCTGAGTGTTAATATACATAGTTCTCAAGAAATTTCTTTAAAAATCCTGTTATTGTGTCATCTGTTTTTTGTTTGCTGTTGTTATTTGTTTTGTCTTTTTTTTTTTTTTTTTAGGACCATTAGTCTGGGAACTTGTCATTGGAGTTGTGGTGGTTTGAATAAGCATGGCCCCACAGGTTTGACTGCTCAGTCACCAGGGAGTAGTGGATTGGAAGGATTAGGACATGTGCACTTATATGAAGAAGTATGTACTGGGGGTGGTTTTTGAGATTTCAAAAGCCCACACCAGACCCAGTCTCTCTCTTCAGGATGTAGCTCTCAGCTACTTCTCCAGTACCAAGCCTGCTGTGCGTCACCATGCTCCCTACCATGATGATAATAAACTATTCTTTGAAACTGTAAGCAAGCCCCAACTAAATGCTTTCTTGTATATAAGAGTTGCCATGGTCATGGTGTCTCTTTACAACAAAAGAACACTGACTAAGACAGGGGTGATGTGAATTCTCAATGTCTTATTTTAAAAAAAATTATTAGGCAGGCAGTGGTGGCACACCTTTTTTTCTCAGCACTCAGGAGTTAGTGGCAGGTGGATCTCTGAATTTGAGGCCAGCCTGGTCTACAGAGCAAGTTACAGGACAACTAGGACTATACAGAGAAACCCTGTCTTGAATTCTTTTTTATTTTATGGCTATGGATATGGGTATTTTACCTGCATGCATATCTGTCCACTTTGTGCATGCCTGCTGCCCATGGAAGGCAGAAGACATTTGAGTCCCCTGAGCTGGAGTTGCAGAAAGTTGTAAGCCATTATATAGGTGCTGGAAATTGTATCCAGGTCCTCTTGAAGAGCAGTCAGTGCTTCCAACTACTGAGCAATCTCTTCATTCCCCTCACCCCTTTGTTTTAGATGGGTTCTCATTAAGGGGTTCTGACTGGCCTCAAAATCAAAGAGATTTGCCTCCCAGGTACTTAAATTAAAGGTATGTGTCACCATGCCCAGCATGCAGTTCTCTTAAAGTTTTTTACATATGTATATGTGCCTACGTGGGTTTATATACTCCACTTGTATACAGATGCCTTAGAAAGCCAGAGGGTATTGGATCCCCAGAAACTGGAGTTACAGGTGGATATGAGCCACCATGTGGGTTCTGGGGTACAGAACCCAAGTCCTACAAAAGCAGTAAGTTCCACTGAGCCATTTCTCCAACTCCTATAAAAGAAATTTATATTTTTAAACTATATATATACATGTCTGTGTTTGCATATATGCATGTAAATGCAGGTGCTGAGGAGGCTGAAAGAAGTATTTGGATGCCTTTGAAGCTAGAGTTACAGGCAGTTGTAAGCTGCCCAGTGTGGATGCTGGGAACCCACATGTCCTTTGAAAGAGCAGTAAGTCCTCTTACACACTCAGTCATCTCTCTAGCTCCAAATTTTCTAAGAGATGGAAACAATGAATGAAACTGAACCGCTTTGAAACCCCTTTGATGGTGTTAAGACGTATATCATTCTGTCAGTCCAACTTTAGTAAAATCTCAAGCTTAATTTTTGCCTGCCACCCCTTATGGTTTTTTTGGCTTGATCTCATGTAGCCCAGACTGGCTTCACACTCATTATTTGGCCACCAACAGTCACTGTAAACTCCTGACCTCCCATTCTCCACTTCCTGCATGCTGGGAATACAGGTACATATGTGCCACCAGACCCAACTCACACTTATTTCTTCAAGTGCTCTGTTCCCTAAATACTCTTCTTAATGACTCTTAAAAGTTCTCTTGGGTCACATGTTCAGAATAACTACTTGCCTTTTCCCCTTGTTCCTATATCTTACTTAATACTATAGTATTTAGAGTGAAAACAACCCTTATTAGAATTTTACCATTAACTGTATGACATATTAGATAGCTTCTCTAAGTCTTCATTTTCTGTATGAAAGATGGAATTTGTATTATAAGGATTAAATATAGTATTTATGAATTACAGACAATAGTAAGAACTCAGTAAATGTTAGCTAAGTTGTTTTATTTTGTTTCAAGACAAGGTCTCACTATGTAGTTCTGACTGGCCTCAAACTCACAGAATCTGCCTGTTTCTGCCTCCTGAGTGCTGGGGTTAAATTTGTGCCTGGTTCTTTTTGCTTTTTAGGAATGTAGAGGGCAGAATGATATTGTGAATCATCCATCAGTCAGGAAGGATATGGGATAGCAGAAGTGGAACTGGGACGCAGACCTTTTTGCCTGGCCCCTTAAATGTCTTAATTTATGTAAACAGTGGTAAAAGATTAAAAATATGCTACTGTGGCAGATAACTTTCAATTAATGACTTACTAATCATTTGCTTTAAGAAAATCTAAAAAGCCTTTTGCACAGAGATTGCTGTTTGCAGAGTAACTGCAGTGTGTTTTGAGTCTGTCAATAGGGGAGTTGTAACTTCTACAGATGCTGGTTACTGTACTGGGTACCAGGTAGGCTTTACATAGATTCTCTCAGAAAACTTCCAGTTTCAGAAATCTGTTGTTTGTTAATGAATCAGTCTAAGAGGCTGGGATAACCAAGTAAAACCCCACAGGCTGCTTAAGAACAAAAATCATTAGACTCTCTGCTGGTGATTTTGTACTTAAAAGAGTATGGAAAAATGTTCAAGTAATACAAAGTAAGCCCTGTCTCTTCTTCGTCCAGGTGCTGAGCTCTACATATTCACCAGCATCGTATTGTCAGCAGAACATTTTACATGACACGGAGCTCTTTACTATTTAAGAGAATGAACTATAAATGGAAGATGTTTTGATTGATTTTTTTTCTTGGCCATTAGTAGCTTTCCATTGTATCATTCAGTGTAAGCAGTATGCATTTGTTTAGTTTCTAAGCTAAACACACATGAACCATCCTGGTGGATATTGGTAATCATTTTTGTGTCTATTACTTAAATTCAAGTACTACACAAATGCTCTGTTACCCCAATCCCAGAGTCAGGGAAAAAATGACTCTTAAGTACTCAGAAATTAGTGACTGTGCCTTATTAACACCAAGAAAAATGGCAAACTGAGACTATGTGGGATACACTGCATATTTACTTTATTTTAATGTAGCAGGTTCTAACCAAATGAAGTAATTTAAACATTACAGTTTTTTTCAGACTTAAGATAAGTGGAAGGTTTAAACTTACTAGTTGACTTATCTTTAAAGATTACAAACACGTTCAGTGGGACCCTGTCTCAAGGGAATAAGATAACAGGTGATGGAGTAGGGTCTCCACAGGAGTGCTCGCTCACCTGTGTGTATTCATGCACCATATCTAAAGGCAAAAAAAAGCTTTATGTACACAAAAGTTTATATTACTTTCAATCTCTATCATCCACTTAGTTCAAAAACAAATTTGCACCGGGCAGTGGTGGCACACCTTTAATCCCAACACACAGAGGCAGAGGCAGGTGGATTTCTGTGAGTTCAAGGCCAACCTGATCTACATAGCAAGTTCCTGGACAGCCAAAGGCTACACAAAGAAACCCTGTCTCGAAAAACCAAAAGGGGGTGGGAGAGGGGAGAGAGAGAGAGAGAGAGAGAGAGAGAGAGAGAGAGAGAGAGAGAGAGACGAACTTGCCTGTACAATTATTTTAAATTGAACTGTAAATAAAGGAAAATAGTAGTTATTTTTATTATTTTCAGATAATACATATTTTTGTTATAGAACAGCCAGAAAACATTGTTTCTCCTCTCTTCAAAAAGTATTACTTTGCTAGGTGTGGTGTCTCATGGCTTTAGTCCTAGCTAGTTTTATGTCAACTTAACACAAGCTAGAGTCATCTGAAAGGAGGAAGCCTCAACTGAGAAAATGCATCCATAAAATCTGACTGTAATGCATTTTTTTCCCAATTAGTGATCAATGTGCAGGAGGCACAGCCCATTATGGATGGTACTATCCCTGGTCTGGTGGTTCTGGATTCTATAAGAGAACAGGCTGAGCAGGTTATAGAGACCAAGCCAGTAAGCAGCACCTCTCTATGGTCTCTGGATCAGCTCCTTCCTCTAGGTTCTGACCCTGTTTGAGTTTTTGTCCTGACTTCTTTAGGTGATAAACAGTGATATAGAAGTGTAAGCAGAATAAACCCTTTCCTTTCCAACTTGCTTTTTGGTTATAGTATTTCATCACAGCAAAACAAACTCTAAGACCGTTACATGGGATACTCTGTCTCAAAGCAGCAACAACAAAAAATTTTTAATGCAGTTGTTTTCAGGGACCATTGCAAAAGGGCAGGGTATAACTGAAGATTTCTCCCCAACCTGCCTGTTCTCAGGGTGTCTCTGAGGCTTACTAGTAATTACAAACTCTTACAACTTAAATTAACCCATTTCTCTTATTTTTATTTTACTATGAGGCTCATGGCTTGTTAGCTCACAACTTGCTTCCCCCGAAGCTGCTGGTGTCTCCCTGACTTTGCCTTCTTCCTCCCAATATTCAGTTTAGCTTTACCACCTAGCTATATTCTGCCTTGCCATAGGCCAAAGTAGTTTCTTTATGATAAAACATATTCACAGCATACAGAGGGGCATCCCACATCATCTCCCCTTTTCTTTTTTATTGTGATTACTTTGTTTGTTTATTTATTTATTTATTAAAAATTTCCACCTCCTCCCATTTCTCTCCCACACCTCCCACCCCCCCCTCCAGTCCTAAGAGAAGTCAAAGTACCCTGCCCTGTGGGAAGTCCAATACCCTCCCCCCTCCATCCAGGTCTAGGAAGGTGTGCATCCAAACAGACTAGGCTCCCAAAAAGCCAGTACATGCAGTAGAATCAAAACCCAGTGTCATTATCATTGGCTTCTCAGTCAGCCCTCATTGTCAGCCACATTCAGAGAGTCTGGTCTGATCACATGCTCCTTCAGTCCCAGTCCAGCTGGCCTTGATGAGCTCCCATTAGATCAATCACACCGTCTCAGTGGGTGGATGCACCCCTCGCGGTCCTGACTTCCTTGCTCATATTCTCCCTCCTTGTACTCTTCATCTGGACCTTGGAAGCTCAGTCCAGTGCTCCAATGTGGGTCTCTGTCTCTATCTCCATCCACTGCCAGATGAAGGTTCTATAGTGATATGCAAGATATTCATCATTGTGGCTATAGAAGTAGGCCAGTTCAGGCACCCTCTCCTCTGCTGCCCAAGGACCTAGCTGGGACATCCCCTTGGATACCTGGGAACCCCTCTAGAGCCAAGTCTCTTGCCAACCCTAAAATGCTCCTTTAATTAAGATATCTTCTTCCCTGCTCCCATATCCACCCTTCCTCCCTCTCAACCATCCCATTCCCCCAAGCTCTCCCCAATCCTCCCCTTCTCCCTTCTCTCTCCCCATCTCCCCTTTTCTATCTAACTAAAAAGGAAGATTTTAACTTTAATATAGTAAAACTGCATGTAACAAGACAGATATCAAGCCAGAATTACAGTTAAAATATTTAGTCTTTTAGTATTTGTCAAAATTAAAGAAAATACTCTATCATCTATCCTATCTTTGTAAGTCTAAAGTTTTATATTTTATTTATTGTTTACCATAATGAAGGAAAACTATAATTATAACTATCTAGTCTTCAACTTCATCAAAGATCCCAAAAGGATATAATATTACCTGAGTAACCAGGAACTACATTGTAAGCAAGTTCTAAACTCTAGAAATGACAGAGACATCTGGCTGCCTGGACAGTACCCAAAGTTCTTCTGTAATGTTGGGTCATCCATCTTTGGCCTCCAGGCCTAGAATGTCTGGCAGATTTCTCAGTGAAGTAGGAAATTTGAAAGACTGACTATCCTGCCTATATTTGCAGTTGTCAGTCATTTTCCTCTGTGTCGTGCAGAATATCTGGCAGTTTCTTCTCAAACAGGAACTGCCTTGTTTTGACAGAGATAGTGCTCATTTTCTTGTGGGTTCTACATGTCAAGTTCATACAGCATACTGTCAAGCAGTCCAGTCAAAAGCAGTTTCTTGCCCAAATGGCTAGCCTTGTCACGTTGAAAACAAACTCCATAAAGAGCTTCTTTGATGCCCATCATCATCTTGAACTAATTGGTGTTGCCAAGAGAAGACATGTCTCACTGTCAAGAAAAATCTCAGTTCTTACAACATTTTAAATGTCATATTCTGTAGGTATTTGAATGTTTGAAGATTACCTATCCATCTGAAATATATCTCTGCATATCTAGAAACCCTAACTAATGTGACTATAAGTTTGACTATTATAGATAACTATTAATTTATATTTCTTAAATATACATTACATTTTTAAATGAGCTGCAAAACATAATATCTTAAGCAAGAGTAGAAATATATATATATATACACGCACATATATACACTATAACAAAATCAACCCTAAACATATATCAATAAACTAAAATTCATACCAATATAAAGTATTTTGAGATTAACAGTTGTTTTTTGGATTAAAGTAGATTTAATAATTTACCTCCGTTTCCATCATTCTGTGTCATACCTCCCCCTTTTCTTTAGAAAGAGATTGACTATGACCATTCACCATTTATAACCAATCCCCTTTAACTGAAACGAAACATCCATAAACCATATTTTGGGAATCTGGGCATAGTTTTCTGTACTACTTCCTGCTGATTGTGGGTGCTGGTAATCTTATGGGGATCCTAAGAAAATTTAGAATTATGGTTAAATCTTGGCTATGGTACTCTGTGAGGCTGCATCATCTCAGCCAGTTGTCTTGAAGCTGTTCTGAGTGTTTGATCACCTAGACCATAGCTCTCAGGGTGTCTCACTCTATCAAACCATATGAGCCTGGAAGGAATCCACAGCTTTTCATCTTCTGTGAAAACAGAAGCAGAACCTCTTTTCCAAAGCAACAACATATCCATACACCCAAATTTTGAAGTCGATACCTTTATGTTGGTTTAGCTTAGCATACCCCCCCAATCAAATGTCTCTCTGCAGTTAGCTTATTAACAGTCAAAATATTCAAAGAAAAAACAATAGTATACATAATCCAGATTCTTATATAGTTTCCATTATTACATGATGTATTATAATTTTATTACTCTATTTCCTTTTTAAGAACCTCAGTTTAACTTTGTCATCTTTATCCTGTCTCTCCCAAGCCTATGCATATTTATCAAACACATTGTGACTTGTTTAGAGGCCTTTTTGTCTGAATCTGCCGTTATTGTATATCTATAATCATTTACTGACCAGGAGAGTTTTTAAAATGTTAAGCAGGCATGGCTAGGACCAAAGCTGAGGCTTTGGCTATTGGCTCCACCCTGTTCGACTTTCACATAGCAGAAGTACGTTCACAGTCAGCTCTGGGAGCCAAGTTCAATGCCCCATCTCTAGTGACACAGATGATCTATGCTGCCATCAAACAGCTTGTAACATGCTGCCCACAAACCCCATTCAAGTATTCTGTAGCAGGACTTCTCGAAAAAGCTGTCCATGCCAGCACAAGCCAGGAAGCCTTCTCTTAAAGGAGCCATGCATCTGTCTCCAGCAAATAGAGCCTATCTGTAAAAATGTGGTTTACCAAGAAGCTGCACTTGACTTCATTTTTGTGGGTCTAGAAGCCCTCTTTTTTTTTTTTAACTCCATAACCAGATGGTGGGTGCCATTTGTAACTGCCACCCTCCAGTTCCCAACTAACCACTCTGAGGCTTAATATTAATTACAAACTGTTTAGCCTATTAGCTCAGGCTTAGTCTTAACTAACTCTTAACAACTTAAATGAACCCATTTCTATTATTTTATATTTTACCATGGGGCTCGTGGCTTGTTACCTAACATCTTGCTTCCCCAGTGGCTGCTAGCATCCTCCCCCACTCTGCCTTCTTTCTCTCTGTATTCAGCTTGGCTTTACCACCTAGCTATATTCTGCCCTGCCATCAAGTCAAAGCAGCTTCTTTATTAACCAATAGCAATAAAGCATATTCACAACATACAGAGGGGCATCCCACATCAGCAGGGAGCATGGTCAGAAAAACTGTAAGAGCCAGAGTTTGGGAAGTACTATAGCGAAACAGTGTCTCCTGTTGCTATGAATTTAGCTGCTGTGTTTGCCTACATGAAACCTGAACAAGATCAAACCATTGTTTCCACTATAGCAGGGAAAAGTACTCACAAGCCCCCACCCCCAACTAAGAACCTGTTGACAGACAGTTGATGGCTTTGGAGAGACAGGAAAAGAGAGAAGGTCAGTTTTCTTTAAAGGGGTGGCCCTTGGTAAGTCAATCTTGTTCTCGTGGATTGCCCCACATCCCTAAATATCTGTGTAGGCAAATGAGACTTGGTGAGTTACTTAAAAAGAAAACAAAAAGACAAAATGTTGGAGTATGGAATGGACTTGTGAAGACTTAAGGGAAGGATTGAAGGTGGAATACAGCTATGTGTTATATATGTATATATATGTATATATGTATACATATATATGAAATTCTCAAAGAATTAATAAAAATATTAAAAATTCTTTTTAAAAAAATTAACCCAGGCAGTGGTGGTACATGCCTTTAATTCCAGCACTCAGGAGACAGAGGCAGGCGGATCTCTGAGTTCGAGGCCAGCCTGGTCTACAGAGTGAGTTCCTGGACAGCCAGGACTACACAGAGAAAACCTGTCTCTAAAAACCAAAAACAAATAACAAAAAAAGTCAGTTCTTTTCTCTTGGGAAAAGACAAGCAAAAATGCAATTGTCCTACATCTATATAGTGTTCTGTAATTTTAGGGGTGTGTGTGTGTGTGTGTGTGTGTGTGTGTGTGTGTGTGTTTTCAGTTTGGCATATTGGGGAGATCCTGCCATTGTTTTCAAAAACATTCCCTCTATAGCCTTCTCACTGGGCTGTTTTCTTCCTTTTCTTTCTTTCTTCCTCCTTTCCTTCCTTCTTTCCTTTCATTACTATGTTTTGCTTTTCTGAGACAGTGTTTCTCTATTTTGTATCCCTGACTGTCCTGGAACTAGCTCTGTAGACCAGGTTGGCTTTGCACTCACAGTGATCCACCTGCCTCTGCCTCCCTGGTGCTGGGATTAAAGGCTTATGCCACCACCACCTGGCTTCATTGATTGTTTTCATTGAGCCGTTTTATATTCGCTCCACTGTTGAACATTTTGTGTCCTTTTTTCTGCAGTTATAAACAGGTTCATTCAGGGAACATCCTTGTGCCTAAATCTTTGTACATATTCCTAAAAGAGTGTGATAGAACTCAATTCTGTGATTTCTAAGCTAAAGGATATGTGGGTTTTTGAGGCTTTTGACATGGATTATAAGTTTACTCACCAGCTGTAACATTCTATTCCTACCAGCAATTCCAGTAATTCATTTTTATTCCTGAAGCAAATTAAAATCAAGGAAAGCCAATTTTAGATTCAGTTCTTCTGAGCTACTTGGGAACCCAGAAAACTTGGCCTTTACTTGGCTTTGCTATCAAGACCTCCTTTTAGACTTAAGCACTAATTTAAAAAAAAAATTGTTTGGTTTATGAAGAATGGTGCAGTGTTTTTTTTTCACTTTTTTTAGAACATCTGAATTTTTTCATCCTTTTTTTT
>NW_026068174.1:5711624-5719486 GCF_014885135.2 Alexandromys fortis | reverse complement strand
TTTTTTTTTGGTTTTTCGAGACAGGGTTTCTCTGTGGTTTTGGAGCCTGTCCTGGAACTAGCTCTTGTAGACCAGGCTGGTCTCGAACTCACAGAGATCTGCCTGCCTCTGACTCCCAAGTGCTCCGCCCAGCTCCATGATGCTCTTCTTAGAAAATGAAAAGTATCCCTGAGATTTCCCATAGTACTGCCTTACTAACGATACTGAAATTTTAGGATGATATTAGTTTGTAATGCTAATTACCTTATGAAATTAGAATTTCCTGACCCCGTTTATTGTAAACAATGAATACATGTAACCAAATTTTTAGAGGATGTGTCACTTGAACCCGTAGTTTCCATCTTTGAGACGCTATGAGTATTGTGTAGGAGGTCACTAGCAGATCTAAATATCCCCAAGGACTAGTCTACAGAAAGTTGACAGGGGGTGGAAATTGCAAGGCAGAAGAAGTTACAGTTATATACCAGCTTCATTAGTGCTGGTTGCCATCTTTCTTTTAAATCAGCCTGCTTCCTAAAGAGTGTGTTTAAGGGCGGGAGAGTCCTTTCAGGGGAAATGTCATGTTTATAGTGGCAGCTGTCCTGCACACTGCTGTATAGAGGATGAGTACCATTCCGTGCCTTCTCAATCCTGTCTCTGCCCACAGCTCATTTCTTTTCCATAGTGAGCTTTCATTCATTCATCAGAGTGGGCCTCTGTGACTGGCCAGTCCAACTCCTATCAGAAATCAAGGCGTTTAAAGGTCAAAGTGAATAATGTGGGGTCACTTTTGCTTTAAGGGGATCAGTTTTTGACCCATTAGAATGGGAAATTGAATTTCAGCCCAGGAAATGCTCGTTTCATCAGCTTCAGCCTTTCAGCTCCAAAGAAAAATTACTAGCTATTTCTGCAATCAGCAGGAACAGAAAAGAAACAAAATGTCTGTAAAGAGTGCTTTTTGGCTCAGCAATTGAGAGTGGTATATAGAGACAAAGTAGTCATACATATAAAATAATAAGTAAATCTTTCTCTTAAAAGAGTGCTTTTTAAGTAAGATGCGAGGTACTAGAGATTTCAGACTCCAGAGATTGTTTAAATAGGGATGTTGTTTAAATAGGATTGTTTAAATAGGGATGGTTACTGTGAGGTTTAACAAGCAGCAAATTAAAAAGAAAAAAGCAAGCAGTGTGGCTTCAGAACAGAATATCAGATGAGATTTATGTAGTTTATTACTAACATCATTTCTTTTTATTTAAATTGTAATTTTATGTGTATAGATGTTTTGCCTGAGTGTTTCTATGTATCACTTGTGTGTGTGGTGCTTGCAGAGGCCAGAAGATGATGCTGGATCTCCTAGAACTGGAGTTACAGATGGTTGTGATGTATCATGTGGTTGCTGAGAGCTGAACCCAGGTCTTAAGAGCAGCCAGTGCTCTTAAATGCTGAGCCGTTCCTCCAGCCCCCTAGTTTTATCCTTTAACATGATAGCAGTCAAAAAATAGGAAAGGCAAATAATATTGTCATTTCTTATTAGAGCTATTAAAATGGGCTCTTACTAAACAATTTTTGAGAACTTTAGAATTCAGAATTTAGGTACTGCAAATATTTGATCCTTGGCCTAACTAAAAGTCTCCTTTCAAGTCAGGCATGGTAGCACACAGATGTAATTCCAACACTGGAGCAACTGGTCCAGGAGAATTATGGTTTAAGGCCAACACTAGTTACATAACAAGACTACCTCAAAAATAAAATAAGTCACTGGGCGGTGGTGGCGCACACCTTTAATCCCAGCACTCTGAAGTCAGAGGCAGGTGTAGCTCTGAGTTCGAGGCCAGCCTGGTCTACAAGCGCTAGTTCCAGGACAGCTAGGGCTGTTACACAGAAATACCCTGACTGGGAAAAAAAAAAAAAGTCTCCTTTGTATTTAGCAGTGGTCCTTGTTGTCATCTTTGAAACTATAAGCTATTGTTCTTGTCCTCTAACCTATCAAAAGGATAGTAAGCAGGACAGTGACATAATTGTGGGGCCTACTGCAAATTAAATATATAGGGCCTATTTTTCATAAGTCACTCAGAATTTTAAGATGCCACCTGCAGAGGATTAAGCCAAGTGTGAGCCATCTAAAGCACTGGACTTTTCATGACTGTACAACCCATGAAATTGGTCGTGATTTTAAATAGATGGAATTAATGAGAGCTCTGTTACTCATTCACCCAACCCCCTCTTTTATCTTTCTCTTTTTTGTTTTTTTTTTATTACTGCGGAGGAGGGGTAGACATCATACTTCAGTCTTCATACAAAGGTTGGGAGACAACTTGTGGAGTTGGCTTTCTTTATTCACCTTTTTGTGGGTTCCAGGAATCAAACTCAGAGTGCCAGGCTTGTGTGGCAAGTAACTTTAGGCACTGTGCCATCTCACCAGTCGCACATTAGCTTTTAGAGATAGGCTGGCCTTGAACTCACAAGTAGCCCAATATTGAATTAGAGATCCTCTTGTCTCAGCTTCCAAGTGTTTAGCTGACATGTGTGCCACCATGGCTTGTTTTTCTTCTTTTTGTTCTTAACTTTCCATTCTGATCTTTGGACAAGAATTGGAGGTTATCCATAATAGAAAAAATGCATATACTTCTGTTAGTCCAGAATGTTAATCCAGAATGTAGAATAATCTCTTCTGTTGGTTGGTGAAACAATTAAGATTTGAACTTTATATTTTTAAGAAATGTAATTAATTTATAAAACTAGAAAAACATGTCCTACATTACACTTTTTAAAAATCTCCCAATTGCTGTTGCATTTTGTTCAAGCAGTTGTATATTTGAGGTTGTTAGTATTTTTCCTCTCTTTCTCTCTCTCTCTCTCTCTCTCTCTCTCTCTCTCTCTCTCTCTTGCACACACACACACACACAGAAGGGAAAGCCGTCGGTAGTTATCCTGCATTACCTATGCAGGCTTGTTTTGTCTTTACAGGTGAGAAAAGCCAAAGATAAGATTAAAGAAAATCTTGCTTTCTTAAAATTAATCTGTTTTATAGACTTTTTTCCAGTTTCCAAGAATAACTTCTGGAGTATAATATAAAGTAATATGTGCCTCAAGTTTTCATTTTCATTATTTCATACAACCATTGCTGTAACTGGTGTGGGCTCGTGTGGAAACCATAGATTGACTTCTGGATATGTTCTTCACTTACGGGTTTTCTCACAGAACCTTTGGGTTAGACTGGCTGGCCAGCACAGCACCCAGTATCTACCTGTCCTCCCCCAGTGCTGGGTATACCCCTAGGCCTATAAGCTGAATTCAGGTGCTCATTCTTGCATAGCAAGCATTTTATTCACTGAGGATCTCTCCAACTCCTATTTCAACATACTTATAAGAACAAGATTGAAGTTCGAAGAGATTACTTGTCTTATTCAAGGTCATTTAATAAATGAATGAAAAAGCAGGAACTGAAAGCCAGGTCTTCTTGCTTATTTTGTAAGCTTTATTGCCTCTAGTTAGTTTTATATTCCCACTAAGTGAAAGTTCATTTATTGGTCACCAACAGAGATCTGGGCACTGTGATTATATCAGAACAAGGGAGACTAAATCAGCGCTCAGAACTTAAATTCCATTCCACTAGTTGGGAGGTGAACTCAGTTATGTAGTTTGAGGCCAGCCTGGGCTATATGAGATACTGTTTCAACAACAAAAGAAGAATTTACATTCTAAGTGTAAACAAATTACTGTAGCTAAATAATCAAGTGATGATGCAGCTTTAAAGAAAACAATAAAACATGCCAGGCAGTAGTGGGCACACCTTTAATCCCAGCACTCAGGAGGCAGAGACAGGCGGATCTTTGTGAGTTCGAGGCCAGCCTGGTCTACAAGAGCTAGTGCCAGGACAGGCTCCAAAGCTACAGAGAAACCCTGTCTCGGGGGGAAAAAAAAACCACCAAAAAATATGGAAAGCAAGCTGGGAAGACAGTGCCAGGTTAGAGAAAATAAAGCAGAAACTAACAAGATATTAGTTGATGCACAAATTGAAGTCTAGACATTTTATGTTAATGGATAAATCAATTCTAGGCATAGCAGATATGTATGATATTAGGCTACTACATCATGGGCATTGATGTAGGTTTTTATTGTTTGTTTTACTTAAAATATAATTTCTAATGGTAAACTGCAGTGAGAAATATGTTGATGTCTTTCTTCATTTTCTTAAATACAAGGCTTCTAAGACTTGATTATCTTGTTTTTTGATTTTAGGAGTGTTTTTTTGTTGTTGTTGTTGTTTGTTGTTGAGTGTTGTTTTTTGGTTGGTTGGTTGGTTGATTTTGGTTGGGTTTTGTTTGTTTGTTTTGAGACAGAGTTTTGCTATGTATATGTAGCTCAGGCAAATCTTAAATTTGTTGGCCTCAACTTGAAGGTCTCAAACTTCACGTTCTTCTGTCTCAAACTCCAGAGTGGTAGGATTACAGGGATTCACACCCTGCCCAGCTGAGGAGTGTTAACTGTTAATTACGTTAACCTTTGTCCTAACTGCTGCACCCTACGTTTAATCTCTTTCCTTGTAGCACTGATTATAAGATCAAGTCACTAAAGCTGTAAATTTCGTCATTTCTTTTTATACTGAATCACAATAAGATCAGCTGTTATACCGATGTTCTTCTATTTCTCTCAGTGATAAAATGTGTATTATAACTAAGTGACATGCTCTGGTAGCAGTTAACTTTCTTAGAGTCTTCAATAATTGCAAGAAATAGATGACCTTACTTGCTTGTCAGATGTAATTATAATGATCTTAAAATATTAATCCTTTATAGTACTAAACTCCTGATATATCTAGTGTTATGGGCCTTCAGTAAATGAACTTCCACTTAACTCTTAAAACCCATTACAATATAAAAATATTAATTAGAGCAAGGTTTTCAGAAGTTGGAAAAGAAGGAAACAGCATGAGTGAAAGGTTGTCTCTGAAGAATAGCTATCATAAAATATTCTCAAACTAATATAGACCCCTTGAAACTCCAAAAAAAAAAGCTCTGTTTCCTCTGATTTCAAAGTTAAATCCAAACATAAATCATTAAGTGATTGCCTCATTAAATCTGAGCTGTCACCTGCTAAGAAGTAAAGGGTAGACGTGGGAAATATGTCAGTCCCAGCTAAGTGTAGTTCCTTTAAGGTGATTACCAGAGTCCTTTAGTTCCAAACATTTCTATCCTGCAAACTATAGCTATGAATGCAGCCCTACATATGTGTAGGTTTCAACATCGTCACAGCATCAAGGAGCTGAACTCCCCTGAAAGCTATTGAGTGGGAAATTCACAAATATACTGAAAAAAAAAATCAGCAAAGGAGGCTCAATATAAGAATGTTGGATTATTTTTTCTAGAAAAAGCAAAAACCATGGTTTTTATCTGTTCTCAAAAGAATCCAGTGACATTCCTCTCTCTGTATCACACACACACACACACACACACACACACACACACACACACACTTAAAAATCTGGAATAGAAGCAGGGCATAATCACGTATGCCCTTAATTTCAGCTCTTGGGAGACAAAGGCAAACATATCTTTGTGAGTTTGAAGCCAGCCTGGTCTACAGAGCAAGTTCCAGGATATCCAGTGCTATGTAGAGAGGCCAAAAAAAATTTTTTTTTGAAAAAGGATCATTTTAGGCATTTGGTTTAATAAAATAAAATAAACTCTTTTTTTTTAACTTAACACTAAAATTTGTTTCTCTATCATGATTTCTCTGTGCTGCAATAATTTGACATTTTCTCTCAATTGAGGGTTGGGCAGCCTTTTAAATACTTCCCTTGTTATATATCTTGGAATAGCTTTTTCTAGAATGGTATTTGCTTAAAGAAATCTTGGACTATTGTAGCAAAGGATGCTTCTGTTCTCCAGCTAATAATTACACCCTGCGTGGTAAACACTAAAGAGAACACTGGGCTCAAGGGTTTTTGGTACTTAACTATATTCAAGTGGGCAAGAGATGATTTGGAGTAGTTAGTCTGAAGTAAATTATGAAGAAGTAAAATTTCTAATTCAGTTAGAATCGAATGCTTTAATACTGGTACCTATTGAATTATTTATGTACAGCTATAGACATAAGTTTCTATCTGCCCAGTCCCATAGCTGTTCAGTCCCAAATAAACACACAGAGGCTTATATTAATCATAAACTGTTTGGCCTATTGTTCAGGCTTATTACTAACTTATTACTAACTACAACTTAAAGTAGCCCATAATTCTTACTTATGTTTAGCCACATGACTTGGTGCCTTTTCTCAGAGAGACATTCTCATCTTGCTCCCTCTGCATCTGTCTTGCGACAGGGTCTCTTCCTTTCCTCTTCCCAGAATTCTAGTCTGGTTGCACTGCCTATACTTTCCACCTGTTTTATTAAGCCAATACAAGTGACAAATCTTTACAGTCTATAAGAACATTATCTGACAGCATAGAACTTGTTGGTTTAGGGATGAGAGCAGTGCCCTAGGATTAGATATTTAATAAAATAAATGTGCTATTATTTAACTATGTTAAACTTTGAGGTTTAAGAATACTCATCTTAATATCTGCCAGGCAGTGGTGGTTCATGTCTTTAATCCCAGCACTCGGGAGGCAGAGGCAGGCAGATCTCTGTGAGTTCGAGGCCAGCCTGGTCTACAAGAGCTAGTTCCAGGACAGGTTCCAAAGCTACAGAGAAATCCTGTCTCGAAAAACCAAAAATAAACAAAAAAAAATCCTCATATCTAGTAAGCCATTCTTTGGTGCTCGAACCAGCTTTAACAGCAAAATTATTGTGTGCAAGAGGCAGGAGGATCAATTCAAGTTTGAGGCCAGCCTGATCCATGTAGCAAGTTCCAGCCCAGCCAACAAGGGCTACAAAATAAGACACTGCTGTTTTTGTTGTGACTGTTTTGTTTGTTTAAAAAAAAAAAAAAGATAGGGAACTAAAACTCAAGCTGTAAGCAAGCCTCCAATTAAATGCTTTCTATTATAAAAAAAGAGATAGTAGGGATGCAGGCTAGTGATAGAGTGCTTGCCTAGCAACTCTGCGTTCAATCTTCAGTATAATAAAAAAAAATGAAATCTACAGCCATTCAACCATGAATGTGTCCAATCTTGACTGCAACTAAGCAGGGTTGGGCCTGATTAGTAACTTAGATGGGAGATTATTTGGGAATATTAGATTCTATAGGCTTAAATAAATAGAATGAATATACTATCATGAGCCAAAATAAACCCTTCCTTTAAAAAAGAAAAATGGAGGTTTTATAAATAAGGCTTTGAGAGAACCCAGACCAGTTTACTACTTTAGAGTACTTGGGACTAGCAAAATGACTAGACTCTTTCACGGAGCCTCACCCCAGCCCTTTGGATTAAGTTTTTATTGCAGGGGAAACAAAATGAAGGTTTAACTATTATTTAAATGTGTAAAGAAATAAAAATATTAAAAAATATTGCTCCCCCTTTTTTTAACTCTGGAACCAAAAACATATGAAACAGATTCCATGAGCCTTCATTAACACTAGAAGAATTTGGGGAAGCATCCTCATTTACTTGTCTTTCTGCAATGAAAATGTTCACAACTGCATGTCCAGTCTCCTTTGAATGAAGGTAGATTTCTGTTTGCTACACTTTCATTTTAGAAGTACCTTTTCTGCATTATATAAATGTATTATATCAATACATACACACACACACACACACACACACACATACACACACACCTCCCTCCAGTGAAATTAGGAAGGTTCCCCAAATGTCTCTATTTTATTGGGATTTTCATTTTATTTTCCAAATATTTTCTTTCTTTTTTTTTTTTTTTTTTTTTTTTTGGCTTTTCGAGACAGGGTTTCTTTGTGGTTTTGGAGCCTGTCCTGGAACTAGCTCT
>NW_026068174.1:5699698-5708472 GCF_014885135.2 Alexandromys fortis | reverse complement strand
CCATTTGCCTGCAAACTTCAAGAAGTCCTTGGTTTTTACTGCTGAGTAGTACTCTAATATGTATATATTCCATACTTTCTTCATCCATTCTTCAACTGAAGGGCATCTAGGTTGTTTCCAGGTTCTGGCTATTACAAGCAATGCTGCTATGAACATAGTAGAGCATATACTTTTAAAGGCATTCTTTAAGGGTTATCTCTTCTGCTAAGAAAAGCTTGGCTGGTGTTTTTGCATGTTTAATTGCCATAGAAATATAGTGATCTCATCTTGGGCTGAAGTTGTACTTTAAAGATTTTCAATAATAATCTGAAATCAAACTGATGAGGGATTTCATAGTGTTACACAAAGAAACTGAGATTTATAATAACTTCATCCATACTATATATAGTTCAGTCATGATGCTAAAACTGTGAATTCCATGGTTTTTTATTTTAAAATTTGTATTACATTTTTATCTAGTGTATCTGTGCATGCCACAGTATTAATGTGGAAGTCAGAGGACAGCTTTCCCAGAATTGGTTTTCTCCTCCCACCATATGGTTCTGGGAATCAAACTCAGGTCATCAGACTTGGAGGCAAGCACCTCTACCTGCTGAGCAATCTTCCAATGACCCCAGGTTCTGTTTTGTTTTGTTTTACCTCTGTCTGCTTCTACATGTTTCCGTGAAGTAAGTGAAATACTAATCATCTTTTAGAGAAAATGTCTAAGGCACAAAACCGACTCAGAGTTATCTGATAGTCATATGTATTGTCATTAGAAAGCCCTGGAACCTGGCCTAGTGTGCAGCCATAATTCTAGCATGACCATGGCCAAGGCAGAGGAGAATCTTGAGTTAAAGGCCAACATGGGCCACATTACACAGTGAGACCTTTTCTCAAAAAGAAAAACAAAGCAGCAGTGGCCAAGTAGCTGTTTTGTTGTTTACTGCTCCTTTAAGTCAGTAAACATGTGATCTAGAACTGGGATCTCACTTGGAGAAGGAAATGTTTCAGATTGTCGCTTTTGAGCTGCTTTCTAAACAGCTAAGTTCTGAATGTGACAGCCACCTTAGTTTTTTTAGTCATATGTCACTCATAGCATCGTTAGTGTTTCTATCTCATTTACAGAAGAAAAGCAGGAAGCAGAACATCTCAGCTATTAAAATATGACAGCTTTTCTGTAGTTAAAATGTAAATTGGATCAATCTTCTTCTCTAGACTTACAGTTCTTTCTGTGGATATCTTGTGATTGTGTGGTTGTGTTTCATGTCAATTCTTAATTCTTCCTCATTCTAGAGTTGGGAGATAATAATTTTCTGAAAACTGTCTTCCTGTAGATATTCTTAACTATGGGCAGTTTCACTGCGAGTCATGCAGATTTAGTGTTACTTGAATACCACCAGTTTTTCACTCCAGTCTAGTACAATACAAATGAATATGTAAAATTCTGATTAAAGTTGATGTCAAGTTTCTGATTTACCTTTCACTTGCTACATTTCTTTAAACTTTTAAATGGTTGTTTCAGAACTTAGCTGTATTATCATTCACTTAACAAAGCCCATCAGTGTACTGTCATATCCGCTTAAAGGGGAATAGGAAGGAGGGAAGTCCTTTGTGTGAGAGCATTCCCTTCAGCTGGTCTTCCTTGATGCTGGAGTCTGGTGCCTGGCAGGAAATGATGCAGACATGTGTGATAACAAAGTGACATAAGGACGAGTCACGTATGAGGCCCCGGCTTGTCCAGATTGCTAGCTTGTCAGCTGGCAGGTAGGGGCAAACAAGTTTGATTTCAAATGTGAGGTTTAGCAAAGTATAGAATACTAAGATGGTGAGGAAACTGATTGAAGAAAAGTTAGTACAGAGGCAGGTGATATGAGTCAATAGCCATGGAAACAGACTTATAATTTTCTTGAGTGTGAAGCTTAAAGCATTGGTATTTGTTAAAGACCAAAAGACCTGTCAAAAGAGTCAAGAGGGACAAAGGAATTATTTTTATGAGTAAAAGGAATTTGCACATATCAAAACATTTTTGTCTGGTCTTTCTTACAACTGGAATTTCTTTATGAAATAAGTTTTCCATTGTACAAGAACTAGGCAGAAAGGGGCTGATAGCCATCTTCTCTGTGTTCCCCAGCTTTAGGCCTAACATACCAAAGTAGTACCTGCCTCCCCATTTCTAAGCCTCACCCATTTTCCAGCCCATTTCCTCTACTGTGGTAAACTATGGCTTTCTGCTATGCTTAAGATAAAGTCCAAATTCCTTGGCAAGCAGTATGGAATCTGTCCTGCTTATCTTCCCTCATGTTTACAGCAGCCCTCTCCACATTTTAACTAAGACAATAGTTGATCTTGGTCTCTGTTTCTCCAGGACAAATCATCCAGGAGGAGGACAGTTCTACCCCTGCCCTCTTCTCTCAGAGGGCAGTGATGTATTTCACTTACTGTTAATTTAACCCTTTGCCCTATATCATCCTGGTCCTAGAGACTTCCGTGACTATGCTTTTCTGTCACTTTTATTTAGCCTCTGAACCACTGGTTTGGTTATTTGGGTTTTTTTTTTTTTTTTCACATTTAGACGGCCTGACATTTCACTGACTTGTCTCATCCTACCTCTTTGAATTTTATGTTTATTGTTATATTGCCAGTACCTAGGATAGTACTTTGCTGCATGATGCATTCTCAGTAAATAATTTTTGAATGAAACCAATGATAAACTTTTTTTTTTCGAGATAGGGTTTCTCTGTAGTCTATCCTGGAACTTGCTCTGTAGACCAGGCTGGCCTCAAACTCACAGAGATCCACCTAACTCTGTCTCTGAAGCACTGAGATTAAAGACCTATGCCACCACCATCTGACTCAATATATTTTTTAATATTAATTATTTTATGTCTGTGGATATTTTTGCCAGGACTTATGTCTGTGCACCACTTACAAGCCTGGTGTTCTCAAAGGCCAGAAGAGGGCAGTGGATTCCCTGGAACCAGAATTATAGATGGTTATGAGCCACCATGTGGGTTCTGGGAATCAAACAGGTCCTCTAGAAGAGCAGCCAGTGCTCTTAACTACTGAGCCATCTTTCCAGCCCCCTCTGTTGTTTTTGCTGTTGCTTTTAATGATGTGTTCTTGAAAAGTAATTTAAAAGCAGACTTTCAAAAGCAACTGCAGGGGCTGGAGAGATAGCTCAGTGGTTAAGAGCATTGCCTGCTCTTCCAAAGGTTCTGAGTTCAATTCCCAGCAACCACATGGTGGCTCACAACCATCTGTAATGAGGTCTGGTGCCCTCTTCTGGATGGCAGACATACACACAGACAGAATATTGTATACATAATAAATAAATAAATAAATATTTTTTTTAAAAGCAACTGCAGCACTTTTTTAAAAAAATTGTTGCTAGCTGGTCATGGTGGCACACACCTTTAATTCCAGCACTAGGGAGGCAGAGGCAGGCAGATATCTCTAAGTTTGAGAACAGCCTGGTCTACAGAGCAAATTCCAGGCCAGAGCTACATTCTGAGATTGTCTCACAAAAGCAGTGTGTGTGTATGTGTGTGTGTGTGTGTGTGATGATGATGATGATGATGATGATGATTTAGGATCCTTTGAATAGTTCTTACAGCCACACTTTAACACTAGTCACACTACTCAATTATATAAACACAAAGAGACTAGACTCCTTCTTGCTCTTTAATGAGTTCCTCTTGAGCTGAAGTCTCCATGCAGCTGATAGTCTTTGATTACTTTGTTGTAGCTTTCTGCTCTTTTTCATCCTCTCTCCAGTGAGAGAATACAATTTGGTGCTGTGTGGGATTTATCAGACTAGATTAGCGGTCCATTTAGTTTTAACCTAACACATTTATACAAACCTACATATGGCATTCCTTTGTTACAGAAGGGAAAAGTTACTATATAAGACCCAGGGAGGCTCCAGTATCTGAACAAGAGATTTCTAAGTCTTTTGTACTCAGCTTGCCCAGAAGACAGATGTAGGGCAGTAACCCATATAACATACCCGACTTCTCAAAAAAGGAAGTTCAAGATAGAGCACAACATAGGATTTTGCAAGTCAGTTGGAAGTTCTTTTTTGAGTTGAAGGAGTTGCCAACTCAAGGTGCCAAACAAAATCAAGTAAGAGAACCTCTTCTGCGGTCTGTTAAACTATGTGAACTTCCTTATTTGCCAAGTAAACACCAGAGAAGACACAATACCACTCATACTTTATTTTAAAGTCTACTTCAGTCTTTGGCATCCCTGTTACCATTTCCAAATGTTTTTTTAACTATATGGCATTACCCTGGGCACTGTATGAAGTAGTATGACAGTCTTCCTGTGCTGACTTCATACAAAGCAAACAATATAGACCTAAAATATTCATCTAACTAAATAGAAAGGAAATTGAATATACATAAGACACAAGGCAGTAGAGCAGATCAACAATTTATTATCTTTGCTTTTACCTAAGTTTTTCTGCATATGATAAGCTTTTTTATTTAGAGTAAGAACAAGAAAGGGAGAAGGAAGAAGACAGCTTTAGGCAGTAAGTTCTACCTCATCTGTTCTCCCACAAGGGTGGGATAGCTCTGTCTAAGAGTTAAATGTTGTTGATGGTAAAGAACCTCAGTCACTTAAATAAAAAGACATGGGCAGAGACTAGAGAGTAACTTAGCTGGTTAAAGAGTACTGGGTGCTCTTGCAGAGGACCCTGGTTCAATTCCCAGCACCCACATGGCAGCTCACAGCCATCTGTAGCCTTAGTTTCAGAGGATCCGACACCCTCTTTTGCCTGGCATCAGGCATGTGGCATGCATACATTGCACATGCATACACACATTTAGGCAAAAAAAAATACATATTGTTACAATTTGAAAAAAAGTGGCGCAAGGGAAAGACACCATGTGACAGAGCTCAGGTGAAGAGATTTTTTTTTTTTAATTGGGGAAAGGTGAATAGGAAAAGTGAGGAGAGGAGGTGGGAGACTGGCCTCTGGGGACAGGAGTGGCAGAAGAGAAGAGAGGAGAGAGAGACAGACAGAGACAGGGAGAGATGGGAGGTGGGCAGGGCCCTTTTAAAAGGAAACATAGTGAATGTTCACAGGAGGTGCTCTTAGTGGCTACAGCTGAGGACGCATACCCAAGGTCAGGCCAGTACAGATGCCTGAATACTAAGAGATATGAAAATAAAACTAAAAACAAAAAGACAAGAGTTCTTCCTTGTTTGAATAGTGAACGCCGCTGCTGGAAGTTATTTGGGGCAGAGAGGTAGGCAGTGAACATAGAAGTTAACCTAAAAAAAAAAGTTTGTACTTCTCTGCCCTGTGAGTTGTAATTGCTGGTTTCTTCACAGCTCACTTTCCTCTAAGCCCCACCCCTCATGCAGAGAAAAACTTGTTGACCACAGCTTTACTTTTCAAGTCTTGCACAAAGGCAGATGTCTCTAAAATGTAGCTTACGCAAAACATCTGTTTGTGTGCTTGACTCTGTTCCCACGGTGCTGTTTTCCTTCACTGCCTTGTTTAGTTTCCTTCCTTCCCTCCTTTCTCTTGCCTCCTCTTTTTTCTTCTTTAAAAATTGAAAGCACATTATAACTTTAATTTTCTTTATGAAAAGAGAAGAAAAACAACCACTGCCACCATCCTTCTTGACAACCATTTCTAATATTCCCATTTTTCTTATGTATAACTTTTTTTTTAACCCAGTTTTTCTTAAGCAGAAGTTCAAATATTTTTTCATGCAACCACTTCCTTGTTTTTTCCTCGTTCTGGTATCATCATTTGGTTTTTGGTTGTAAGTTAACAAAAGGGCATTGCATCTTATCAGCACTCTGCCAGTGAGGCCTTGCTTATTTTTAGAATATTTTGTTATTGTTTGGCTATGTGTATGTGTGTATGTACACATGTGTGCAGATACCTTTAGAGTCCAGAAGCAAGTGTCAGATCTCCTGGAGCTAAAGTTACAAGCATTTGTAAGCAGCCAATTGTATATGCTGGGAACTGAAATCATGTCCTCTAGAAGAGCGATTGCTCTTAACCAGTGATCTCTGCACCATACCAACTTTTATTTTTAAGAGTAAGATATTAGCCAGGCGGTAGTGGTGCATGCCTTTAATCCCAGCACTTGGGAGGCAGAGGCAGGCTGATCTCTGTGAGTTCGAAGCCAGCCTGTTCTACAGAGCTAGTTCTAGGACACTAGGACAGCCAGAGTGTTGTTACACAGAGAAACCCTGGTGGGGATGCTCTATATGGAAAATTCAACCAAGATGGTAAAATAACTTTTTAATAAAAACTAAGCACATCTGTACTCTTAACAGGTGATAAATTTTAACATTGTGCATGAATAGATAGAGAGTCCAGAATCATCAGCATATAGGAGGATGGCTCTAAGTATAGATCCAAGAGAATGTATAAAAAGCAAAGAGGCTGATAATGAAATCATGGGACACATGATAGCTTAAGAAATTGACCAAAGCTGGGCGATGGTGGTGCACGCCTTTAATCCCAGCACTCGGGAGGCAGAGGCAGGCTGATCTCTGGGAGTTCGAGACCAGCCTGGTCTACAGAGCTAGTGCCAGCACAGGCTCCAAAGCCACAGAGAAACCCTGTCTCGAAAAAAAACAAAAAAAAAAAAAAAGAAAAAAAAAGAAATTGACCGAAAAATAACATCCACAAATGAGAATATGAAGGAATAGTCTGAAACATGAGGAATAGTAAATGAGAATATGAAGGAATGGTCTGAAACATGTCTGTAACCTCACACTCGGGAGGCAGAGACAGGAGGAATACTTCAAGTTCAAAGCAAACCTAGTCTATGTAGCAGGTTTTAAGCCTGTCAGCACTACCCAGTGAGACTGTCTCTAAAACAAATCAAAACAAGCTAACAAAAAGTCCATAATATCAAATGATTAAATGATTGAGCAAGGTTAAGTGAAAAAAAGAAATGCCCATTACATTTTAAAAGGAGAAGTTTCTGTGTTTTGCATGTTGGAAGCTGGATTAGCCATCACCAGGAGACTGACACCTTGTAGACACCTTCCAAAACTCATTGCTGACCGCTGACTTCCTCTAATTCCTTGCTGTCTCACAAAGCAACGAGCCTCAGTTGTGCCTCAGAAGATTTCCTTGCTGTTCCTTCTGCCTTTCCTCTTCTAGTCCCTGCATCCCCTTCTAAGTATAGAGCAGCAGGTTCCAACGGTGGAAAGTTCAAATGCTACTTTATTGGAGACTCTCTCTGACTTTGTAACCCAGATGTACACACTAGTGTCCCTGTCCCCTGTCCTCTAGGTCTCACGGTCCCATTGTGCGGTGCCTAAAGTGGCAGCACCACTGCACACGCTAGCCGGGCGTTAGAAGGGACTTTGTGTGTTTCTGTTCAAACACTCCAATTTCTCAAGAGAAGTTCTATTTTTTCAACACTTTATTCAATTTGTGTGGGTAGGTAGGATGCTTAGGGACCATGAACACCTGTGAAGGTCTGAGAACATTTACAGGAACAAATTTTTTCCTGCTGTGTGGGACCTCAGGGATCTAACTCAGGCCATCGTGTGGTGGCAAACTCCCTTATCCACTAAGCAATCTTACCCGCCCATGATTTTTAAATACAGTTTCTTGTTTGTGAATTCATTTTCAAATACTATCTTTATGGCTTAAATACAGTGGCCAGGATAGGGGAGTACTACTGACAAAATACTGAACTGGGATGCCCAAGAGTTTCAGAATAGATGCCGTATTTTAGAAGCTATTTGGAAGTAGAGTCTCGAGGAGATGGAAAGTGTTTACATATCAGGTGTTCAGTGAAGAGCAAAAGATTGTTGAAGTGAACACCCATAGTCTCTGCCCTCCGGTCTATCATTTTTGGATGAAGAGGGGTTTCAAAGGAGTCACATGGGAGAAGTGAGATGACATGATAGGGAAAATGACTGGATGACTAGCAAGGGAAGAAAATGGCAACAGTGGGTACAGATTTTTTTTATATTTTTTTTTAGTAATGAATATATTTTAGGAAGGGACACAAAACTAGGTTAAGAGTGAGTTTGTGTGTGTGTTTACGTGTTTGCGCCCATGCACACTCATGTGTGCCTTTTTTTAAGAATGTAAGAATCCAATCTTGAGAATATTTCCAGGCTAGGAAAACGCAATTCCTAGCAATACAAACGAGGAAGTAAAGAAATGAAATTAAGGACCCAGGATATATTGTTGTCTCTCACTAGAGAAAGACAGTAAGTTCTGAGGTCAGAGGGAGTAGCTGGGAGAAATCACAGCAGCTTCCCCATCCCCAGCATTGTAGAAGGCAGGTTAGCAGTGGAGCATGGGATGTAGGGGAGCACGAAGGTTCGAAGGTTCGAATTGACAGGGAGCAGGGAGGAATTGTAGTGAGGTGTAAAGTGCCCAGCTGGATTATCTCCATGTTCTTGCTGTCATCTCTGACCTTGGTTTAACTAAGACCATAGTTGTGTTGTGACATTCTGAGGCATTGCTTTATAATCTTTTCCAGCGTTGGACTTCTTTTCTCTTGTTTATATAAACACTGTATATTTATTGAATGTTCACTTGGTGTTAAGCACTCTGCTCAACACTGAAAAGATAACATTGAACAAGGTGCTTTTTGGGCTGGAGAGATGACTCAGTGGTTAAGAGTATTTCCTGCTCTTCCAAAGGTCCTGAGTTCAATTCCCAGCAACCACATGGTGGCTCACAACCATCTGTAATGAGGTTTGGTGCCCTCTTCTGGCTTTCAGGCATACACATAGACAGAATATTGTATACATAATAAATAAATAAATAAATAATTTTTTTTTAAAAAAAA
>NW_026068174.1:5685612-5693851 GCF_014885135.2 Alexandromys fortis | reverse complement strand
GGGAGGGGAGAGAGAGAGAGAGAGAGAGAGAGAGAGAGAGAGAGAGAGAGAGAGAGAGAGAGAGTTGATAGCCTGGTAAAAAATTAGGAATCAAGGGACTAGAAGCTTCCCTCAGGTTGAAGATGGAGTTAACATACAGGAGTCAAAAGAAGGAAAGATGCCTTTAGTCATAAGATAGTATGGTTTTTGTTTGTTTGTTTGTTTTGTTTTGTTTTGTTGTTGTTTTTCCGAGACAGGGTTTCTCGGTGTAATAGTTCTGGCTGTCCTGGAACTCACTCTGTAGACCAGGCTGGCCTCGAACTCACAGAGATCCGCCTGCCTCTGCCTCCCAAGTGTTGGAATTAAAGGTGTGTGCCACCACCGTCCAGCCTGAGAGGATAATATCTGAAACCAAATCCATCAATATTTCATGTCTTCCAGAGGGAACTTGGGAATTTGAGGTCTATTTGAAAAGTCTCAATGAGGGTTTTGGAAATTGGAATGATGAGAAGTCTAGGGGCAAAGTTGTTGAATAAACTATAAAGTCCCATTAAATTGTAGGGAAAGCCGGGGTGAAAGAGATTGAGGAATAGGTAACTAATAGTAGCAAGGATGTCAAAGGGGCCGACAATGAATAGAATGACCTGAACCCTAGAAGAGGCCTTTCTAATGGAGAGGAGGAAATGGATTGACTGAAAATGAGATTTGACTTCTTATCCAAATACTTGAAGGCTTACCTCACGTTCCTCCTGCTGCAGGGATGTTTTCAGTGCCTGGGAAAGCATTTGTTAAATCACAAAAATGAATGATTCTTCAAATGCTGAGTAGCTTGCCTTAAGTGCTTCTCTTCTTATTTTGTATTGTTTTGTCTATTCCTATCAATCACTTTAAATTTCCTTCCTACTAATGTTCATCATGTCTTCTTGGCATGTCCAGTACTTTAAGTGCTAGGAAAGAACTGCTCAGGTCATCACTTCTAAGTCTAGAAACTTTTAAGTTTTCTCCTTTCTAAAGAAATGTTTGAATCAAGACTCTAGGAATGAGCTTTGCTAACTCAGCCTGTAAGGGAAATGGGCTCCTTTGATGTGAGCAATTTCTCCTCTTGGAGAAAGACTTCCTCACAAAACAGAACTTGCTATCACTGTCAGTCACCAATGTCTATGGCCTGTTTTGTGTTCCGACCACCTGCTCTCATGGACACTCGGTGTTTTATTGTGGTGGTTTTGTTGTTTAGGAGAGTTATTTTTGGATGATTACTAGAGACAAGGTTGAAACTGAGCTTTGCAATGGCAGCTGCAGAGACAGCAAGGCAGCAGTGTGATGGGCAGGCCTGAACTCAGGTTTAACTCAGACTGGACAGTGTTTGGGAGCCAGGCTGCTATCTCAGAGTTTGGAGCAACTTGAAGGAATCCAAGAATACATTCTCTTGTCCATCGTAAAATCAAAATTATTTTAGATCCACACTAGTCTCACAAAGGGTATAAATTGGGCCCTCTTGCTATTATATGAAGCCCTGTGCTACATCCACCAGCTTTGGTCTTTAATGCTTAATAGTTCTTCTAAAACATACATCAGCCGGGTGGTGGATCTCTGGGAGTTCGAGGCCAGCCTGGTCTACAAGAGCTAGTTCCAGGCCAGGCACCAAAGCTACAGAGAAACCCTGTCTCTAAAAACAAAAATAAAAAATAAAAATAAAAATAAAAAAATAAAACATACATCAAATGCTAAATGCTTTCAGTCTCTGTAAGGAGATAAAATGGGTATGTGGTCAGATAATATGTAGAAAGAAATGCTCTTAGTCCTCTAGAATACCGTAAGGAAGCCAAGGACTGGGTAATTATGCACTTCTTCACCTGTGGTAGACTTGCCTGCCTTCGTTTAAAGGCCCATGGTTTTCCTGACATTTTAACTTGGGTCAAGGGGAATTGGTTGGTTGGTTGATGGTTCTGTTTTGTTTTGTTTTGTTTTGTTTTGTTTTGTTTTGTTTTGTTTTGTTTTGAGGCAGGGTTACAGTGTAACCCTAACTGACCTGAAATTCTGTAGACCAGACTGACCTCAAACTCACAGAGATTCACCTGCTTCCTGAATACTGGGATTAAAGAGGTGTGGCACCATACCCTGCATTTTGGTTTTAATAGCTAGTTTTAGTTTTGTTTTGTTTTTTCCTTTGGTTTTTTTGAGACAGGGTTTCTCTGTGTAGCCCTGATTGTTCTGGAACCCACTTTATAGACCAGGCTTGTCTCGAACTCACAAAAATCCACCTGCATCTGCCTCCTGAGTGCTGGGATTAAAGGTGTGCACCACCACTGCCCAGCCATTTTGGGGAGGGGGTAGTTTCGTATTTTTTTAATGATTTATTTTTATTTTTATATGCATTGATGTTTTAGCTGCATGTATATCTGTGCGAGGGTATCAGATCTCCTGGAACTGGAACTACAGAGAGTTGCAAGCTGCCATGTGGGTACTGGGAATTGAACCCAGGTCCTCAGGAAGAGCAGCCAATGTTCTTAGCCGCTGAGAAATCTCTCCAGCCCCTAAAGTCAATTTTAATACCTGAAAAACTTGATGGAAAAGGGAACAATTTAAATAATATAAACATATTTACCTCATGGGAATATATCTCAATCTTTTCCCACTCAGGCCTGAACTCTGTTTAAGAATCCTTAGAAGGCCAGCCCAGTCTACAAAACAAGTACCAGAACTACACAGGGCTGTAGCTAGGGCTATACAGAGAAACCCTGTCTCAAAAACAAACAAACAAACAAACAAACAAACAAAAAGCTTGAAAAAAAGAGCAAATAACAAATGTCACCATCAAATCCTACCTTTGTTCTATATACTCAGATTGGCCAGACCCAGCACTTGGGGTTTTGTTTGGTTAGTTGGTTGGTTGGCTGGCTCATTTGTTTAAGAGAGTGTCTTTGTCTGTAACTCATACAAGTTTTCATTCTTCCGACTCAACCTCCCATGTGCTATAATGATAAACACACACCATCACACCTGTCTGACCAAATGTGCATTTTGTTTTGTTTTATATGTAGTAATTTTCTTCTTTATATATTAATTTTTCTTTTAAAATGATTTATTATTATTTATTTATTTTTATTTACATATATGAGTATGCACATATGTGTGCACAAATGCATGTGGGTGCCTGTGGAAGGTGTCAGATCCCCAGAGCTGGAGGTACACTTGTGAATCACCCATCAAACTCCAGTCCTCTGCAAGAGCAGCAAACAGTCTTAACCATTGAACCAACTGTCTACCCTAGGTGTGTTAAGAGATAGAAATCTTTAATAAATAAATAAATTAATAAAAAATGTACTTGCTTCATATTAGGATAGCAGTATATCCTTTGATGATAATATCTAACAGGTTACATGCCATCCTGAGTGTCAGGTGATATGGGGGGCTTAGTAACCTGGCTCTGTTGCTAATCAGCTGTGTGGCTTGTGGCAAATGATTCGAATCTCTGGCCTCATTTGATACTTGGGAGTTTGTGGCAAACTCAGAAATGAATTTTAAACTATTTTAAGCAAAATATTTATTAAACAATGTAGAGTACACTTAGTGGATGGGAGTGCTAAAGGACCCAGCCCAGAGAACAGCTAAAATGAAGGGTATCCTTGGAAGGCCGTTAAACAGAAACAGACTAGGAGAGAACTTGCAGCTCCCCATAGTGAGCATGACCATACCCTATAATACCTCTTCCTTTGGTTCACTTGCTTAAGACTCTTAGCCCCAGAGGAAAGATTCTGTCAGGCCAGACATAAGCCACATTTCAGCTTCCCTCACAGCCTCTCAAAGATCCTGAACTGGAAGTCACCAAGTCCATATTTGGTAGTTTCCGAAAAAAGAAACAGAGTAGCCAGATCTGCTACTGTAGGCCTGTCCTCTCCACTGTTCAGGAGGCTGAGGCAAGAGAATCATGAGTTCAAGGCCTGCTTTAAGCATCCTTGAGATACTGTCTTAAAAGCAAAAAGAAGGCCCAGGGAGATGACTCGATGGTAGGCAGCAATCTGAGCCCACTTAAGTGCTCATCTGTAACCCTGCACTCCTGTCATGAAATAGGCAGCAGAGACAGGCGGATCTCTGGAAGCCCTCAGGCCAGATAGTACAAGTGTAGCAGCAAAAACAAGAGAGTCCCTGCCTCAGAAACAATAAGAAAACAAACTCCAGAAAGTTGTCCTTTGTCTTCCACTAGTGTGCCGTGACTTCTTGTGCCAATATGCCTTGGGTATTCCTCAGTGGTAGAGATGAAAGAATGGGTTATGTTAGAAAAGGAAGATCTGTTGCTAGATAGCCAGAAATAGCAAACATCAAACCAGATGTGTTAAATTGGAAGACTGAATTGTAGAGTCAACAATAAAATTGTTTCTATCAAACATACATGTGATATAATATATGTTACCAAGGCAACAATGAAATAAGATCTTATTCATAAATGAACATTTAAAATGAACAAACCTAAAAGACATTTTCTAATATTTTAATTTTTTGTCTCTCCCTCTCCCCAATTAAGGTCTATAGGGAAAAGAGCAGAAAGGTCAGTCAGTCCTCCTTGTAACTTGTCTCATGGACTTGAACAAGCCTTCCCCAGACTCTGCTCTCTTCAGCTGTAAGAAATAGAAAAGGGGGAAACAAATAACTGACTATAGTTTTACTTGTCATTGCACAACAGAGTCAAGATGGAAAATTAGCAGGAATTAAAATGGCCTGATGGTTGTAGTTAATCAGTAAGAACTGGAAGCCTAAGCTCTTGTGATTTACTAATTGGTCTACTGTACTTTTGTATTCATAAGGACAGAATTAACCTTGCTACCTCTATTCATTCATAGATCTGTGTCTGGGACTTGATGTCCCAGGGGAATGGCTTCCAGGTATGATTTGCTGTTTCTGGTATTGTCCAGTCTGGGGCTGTATAGTAGGTATGGGGAATGCCTAATCACCCAGGACAGCATGATACCTGCATTTCTATTTCCTTCACTGTAATCTGGATTCCTTTAGGAATACAAAGTTATGTTTTTTGCCTTACTTGGAAATATGCTTCTGAGTTTCTTGCAGTCATGAAGTACATAATGTCTTTTTCAGCCCTGTTTTTTTTGTTGTTGTTGTTGCTGTAGTTTTGTTTTGTTTTTTATTTTTTGATTGGTTTGGGTTGGTTTTTTGAGACAGGGTTTCTTTGGGTAACCTTGGCTGTCCTAGAACTAGTTCTGTTGGTCTCAATCTCATGGAGATCTGCCTGCCTCTGCTTCTCAATCTCATGGAGATCCGCCTGCCTCTGCTTCCCAAGTGCTGGGATTAAAGGTGTGCGCCACCTCCGCCTGGCATGAAAGTTTCTTTTTAAAATAACTTTTTAAGATTTGTTTATTTTTATTTTTACAAGTATTTTGCCTACATTTACTCACCACATGAGTGCCTGGTGCCTGAGGAGGTCAGAAGAAAGAATCAGATCCCCTGGAATTGGAATTATAGGTAGTTGTGAGATGCTGTGTGGGTGCTTAGAACCGAACGAACCCAGGTCCTCTGTAAGAGCATCCAGTGGTTTTAACTGCTGAGCCATCTCCCATCCCTGAAACTTATTTTCATAGTAAATTACCCATTTCTTTCTGTGTATGTTTCATTATAAAACAGAATCTCTGGTCCAGCCAACATTCAGTCATTTGGCCAGGTGTGCACTGCTTTGTTTTGTTTCCTTAACCTTCTTGCCTGGTCATGGGCGACCACTCTGACCACATTCCTCAAAGATTTTTCCAATCTCAGAGTGGCTAAGTATTTTCTTCCTTCCCTTAGTTGACCTTTTCCTTTATGTACTTTGCCTGAGAAAAAAAACAGCCAGTTGACAAATGGCTTGCTTTAGGAAGTGATTGTGATCTGAAGGCTTTAGCCAGAGGTGCTTGCCCAAAGAACACAGTGCTCTTTCCCCCATATTTGAGACTGAAATGCTACAACATTCCCAGTAGAGGTTGTAGTTCTTAATTATCCAACCCAGGTAGATTAATCTCTCGGCTGGATGTTCTCCATTACCTTTAGTTCTCTTACACTGTGCTATACTTTTAAGTTCTCTTTTAAAATTCTCTGTAGAGAAGATACTATGTTTCATCTATTATACTGTTCCTAAAATTAGAGTAACAAAGAAAAATTATTTGGAGTAGGACTTTCACATCAGATCGTGAATCCTTGTTCTGAGGTTACTAGCTATATGGCCTTAGACAAATACTGTTTTGAGCCCCTCTGATACCTCTTAAGTAAAGTGGAACTAAAAGTAGTAGGTTGTGTTATAAAGTTGAAATGAAGCACTTAGTGCCTAGCATTTAATGTAGCTGGGTTAATTTATTAACTAATGTCTTGTATGTAAGCAGCAATGCCTTTCGCTTTCTGAGTAGTGGTATCATGGCAAAGAGAAACACGCTCTTCAGCTTTATGCTTGTGAAGACTGACGAGCATTACCATTGTCACTCTTCCTTAGATAAGCGGTCCTCTAAGAGCTATTTTATCATCTTTGGAGCACGAAGAATTTTCTCTGTCATTTTTCTTTTTTAGATAGGGATTCTTAAGTCCTTTGGGCTTTGTATTTGAATTAAATCCAGGTTATCAGGTGTGGCCCCAAAACACCTTTACCATTGAAGCACCAGGTTGGCCCCTCAGAACAGATTTTTAAAGAGCAATTCCATCTACTGAATCTCTGAACAGCGGTTTCAGAAACACTGATAGTGGCATAACTAGATTTCTTCCTATTGCAAGATCACTAAGCTTCTTACCTTACACTGAAGGACATGAAATTAAACTTACATATAATTTTATTCAATACAAAGTGTTTAATCTGGTTCATCGGAGCTAAATGATTACAAATTTTGTTTTCCCACTTTGACCGCCGTGTTTCTGTTAAGCTTTGATAGCATGATTTACTTCACTCCCACACACACATGAGAGTAATAAAATGTAGTCAGCCACTTCTTATCCCTGATCCCTCTTTTACCAACAGTATGTCACTTTGGTCATCACTGAGGCCTTCTATCTAGGGCCGTAGAATAAGGAGGATGGGTGTGTCATCCAGTGTGTATTGAGTGCCACTCTCAGGGATCCTCTGTCACACTTAGTCACAAGCTTCTGTCTGGCCCAGCTGGGTCTGCTGTGCATTCATTGGTATTTGTGCAAATGAGCCTAATAGAAAGACTGGTTTCCCTTATCCCTATGTGGGTATGATCCCTGATCTGTTTTTACAAATATTTATTTCACTGTCACCACATCCAGTCTGCAGTACTGGGGATCAAACACAGTACTTTGTACTTGCTAAACAAGTACTTTTCAAACTGAGCTACATCCCCAGACGCTCCTGTTCTTTCTAATCATGAATTTATAGAATCCAAACACCTTTGAATTAACTAAGGCTATTGCCCCAAACATTACTTTTGTAAAAACACTCCATGCATTCTGAAAAGTACATTTAACTGTTTAAAACAAAACAAAAAAAATGTTCATAGATATTCTTTAACACATAGGCAACAAAAGTGTTACAGAACTCCCCAAACCAGGAAGTTAGTTTCAGCTGCTGTTTGTCAAAGGAAACTACTTGTGTCTCACAAAAGGAGTGACTGGAGTGTGCTCAGCTGCTACGCTGTCACTCGGCAAATACTTCTTTCGTAGGTATAGATAACTGCTGTGTTCCTGAGAACCAAAGTGCCCAAAGCTGGTAGCTTTGCTGAGTGAGTAGGTAGACTATTTAACTTACTTTGTTTTTTCAGTTAGTAAAGCAGACAGTTGCTGTGTTGGCAGAAGTGTGAATTTCATTTCCTGTCTGTGGTGTACCCCACTCATCCTGTCACTCAGACATTTTGTTTTACATTGTTCCCATAATGTCAGTGAAACTGGTCCACAACACAGGGGCATGTGCACACCACGGATGTAACAGGAGACAGGGCTTGCTCAACAGACCACAAGAGAACAGTGCTTTATTTAAAGATGAAAACAAAACAAAATCAAGGCAGCCTCTCCTAACCAGCATGCAAGTTTTTTAAATGACATCTATAGATTCTTTTTTTTTCTTTTTTTATTTATTTGTTTATTTATTAAAGATTACTGTCTCATCCCCACCACCGCCTCCCATTTCCCTCCCCCTCCCCCAATCAAGTCCCCCTCACTCATCAGCCCAAAGAGCAATCAGGGTTCCCTGCCCTGTGGAAAGTCCAAGGACCACCCACTTCCATCCAGGTCTAGTAAGGTGAGCATCCAAACTGCCTAGGCTCCCACAAAACCAATA
>NW_026068174.1:5673431-5678909 GCF_014885135.2 Alexandromys fortis | reverse complement strand
CCTTTTCCCCACTACCTCTCCAGCATAAATTGTCATCAGTGTTTTTGATCTTGGCCATTCTTACAGGTGTAAGATGAAATCTCAGAATTGTTTTGATTTGCATTTCTCTGATGACTAAGGATGTTGAGCATTTCCTTAAGTGTCTTTCAACCATTTTAGATTCCTCTGTTGAGAGTTCTCTGTTTAGGTCTGTACTTCATTTTTTATTGGATTATTTGTTCTTTTGGTGTCCAATTTCTTGAGTTCTTTGTATATTTTGGAGATCAGACCTCTGTCTGATGTGGGACTAGTGAAGATCTTTTCCCATTCTGTAGGCTGTTGTTTTGCCTTGTTGACCATGTCCTTTGCTTTACAGAAGGTTTTCAGTTTCAGGAGGTACCATTTATTAATTGTTTCACTCAGTGTCCATGCTGCTGGGGTTCTATTTAGGAAGTGGTTCCCTGTGCCAATGCATTCAAGTGTACTTCCCACTTTGTCTTCTATAAGGTTCAGTGTGGCTGGCTTTATAATGAGGTCTCTGATCTTCAGCCTGAAGACCAGACAAGCAAAGCAGCCAGCCACTGGCTCTTACCTCTACCTCAGTAATCGGAATATACTTTAAAGCACTTCGGCTGCAGTTCAATGAGTGAGTAGCAGAAGAGCAAACGTGGTTTCAGAAAGAACTGCTGAAAGGCTTTTGCTGATAGAAGTGTCTGGGATTTGATTCACATTAAAGACAAAGTGAAGGAGATGAAAATAGATGATGAAGATAGAAAATTAGCCAAAAGCTAAAGCTAGAATGTGATAGAAATATGCGCATTCATAAATTCTTCCTATTTACTTATCTGTTTATTTTGTGTGTGTGTGTGTGTGTGTGCATGCCTATGTATATGCACCAAATGTGTGTAAGTGCTTGAGGAAGCAAGAAGAGGTTGATTGATCTGAACTGGAATTACAGGCAGTTGTGAGCCGATTAATATTGGGAGCTAAACCTGAGTCATCTGCAAAAGCATCATCTCTCCAGCTTTGCCACCACCACCACCCCAGTGCGTGTGCGCACACACTCACACTCACACTCACACTACTCTTCTGTACCTTTAAAAAGTTTGTTTTGGTTTTTTGCTTGTTTGTTTTTTGTTTTGTTTTGATTTGTTTTGGGATGATCTTAGTATGTAGACCAGGCTGTCCTCACACTTACATCCACCTCCCTCTGCCTCCTGGGTGCTGGGATTAAAGGCATTCACCACCTTGCCTATCTGTTTGAAAACTTTCATTTAAAACCTTTTATTACAAACTAAACACTCAGGTTATGTTACCACTTGTCTAAAATATCAACACTGGAGAGGTAGCAGCAGGAGGAAGAGATGAAGTCATCATTTATAACTACATAGGTGAGTGAAGCCAGTGTGGGCTACATGATATTCTACTTCAAAACAAAACAGAAAATTTCTTTTCTTTCTTTATCTATTTTTACTTTTTCACCATTATTCTAACAAAAGTTTACTAGACAACTACTGACTGTGTATACAAGTCAGTCTAGTAAGTGCTAAGAAACTGGTTGAAAAGTCATTGTAGTTCTGTTAGTATAACACTGTCTCACCACTAAAGAACTATTGGAAGAACAAGACTGCTCACACCTTCATCCCAGTACTTGGGAAGTGGATGCAAGAAGATCCATTTAGAGTCATTCTTGGCTACATAGTAAGTTCAAGGCCAGCATGGCTCTGTGAGATCCTATCTCAAAAAATCAGGGGAGTTGTTAAGACTCCGTCACATCAGCAAAGGTGAATTTTTTTTGTGTATGTTTGTGGTTTTGGAGGAGGGTTGTTTGTTTGGTTGGTTGGGTTATTTTTAAGGCTTACTTATTATGTATAGAGTTCTTCCTGCATGCACACCTGCATGCCAGAAGGGGGCACCAGATCTCATTATAGATGGTTGTGAGCCACCATGTCAGTACTGGGAATTGAACTCAGGACCTCTGTAAGAGCAGCTAGTGCTCTTAACAGCTGAGCCACCTCTCCAGCCCTGGTTGGTTTTTTTGTTTTGTTTTGTTTTGTTTTGTTTTGTTTTTTTGAGAAAGGGTTTCCTTGTGTAGCCCTGTCTGGCCCAGACTAGCCTTGAACTCAGATGTGCCTGCCTCTGCCTCCTGGGTGCTGGGATTAAAGACATTCACCGCCACCACCCAGGTAAAATACTTTTTAAAAAGCCCAAGCAAACACAAAACAAGAAGGAAATGGCAATACTATGAACCAGAGTAGAAATTATGATGGAAATAGGTGGACAATTCACAGTAGGTTGAGAGTGCATCCCATAGGATTTGCAGATGGGTTAGAGATATATTGTGGGGAGGTAAAAAGACACAAAGGCTGACTTGACTGTTCTGAATTTGTCCCAAACAACTGTGTAGATGAATGTCAGGATCAGTTGTGAGGAAGTGCTTAAGAGTTTGGAGGACTGGGTCTTAGCTCCATAGTGTTGCTCTTGCCTAGTTGTATGAGGTCCTGGGTTTGACCCCCCAGAACCACAGGAAAGGTTTAGAGAGATTCTTTGTTATTTTTGGTGATTTTTTTTCAGGTTTTTGTTTGTTTGTTTGTTTGTTTTTGGTTTGGTTTGACAATTTTGGGGGATTAAGCTAAGATTTTTGCACATGTTCGGCAAGTTTACCTGTAAGCTGTGTCCCCAGCCCAGTAATTTAGCTTTGACAGTGGAAATTTGAGATGCCAGTTAGATTTTTCCAAGTAGAAAGTTTTGAGTAGGCAGCATTGTTTGTGTGCACTGGTTAACCCGGAATAGTACTACATACTTGGGGGCAAATGTAGAAACCTCTATTACATGTTTCTAAACTTTGCCATGAGTGACTTAAAAGTTCTGACTTTCTATCCTTTTCAGATTTTGTGACTAATAATGAAAGGCTTCTTAAGTCCGTTGTTATAAAAGAAATTTCGATATGTTTTCTGTGGCTATCCACTTGTAATTATAATTTTGAATATCTTCTGTCCTAAGCAATAATTCTCCACTTATGTTCTCAGCCTCCCACATGAATGATGCTGACATGGAGATCCACTCCAGGGAGTAAAGCTCGCTGCCTCTGTGCTGGTCCCCTTCAGTGCACTTCCCGAGAGTACAATTCTAGTTCTTTAGTTTTAATTTGCACATAGCAGTTGTACATATTTATGAGATAAAATGTAATATTTTGATACCCATATACAGTTTTTATTTCTTTAGATTTATTTATTTTTACTTATGTGCATGAATGTTTTGCCTATATACATACAAGTGCACCATATGTTTGCTTGTTGAATCCCCTGGAACTGAATGGTGTTGAGTACCATATGGGTACTGGAAATTTAACCTGAGCCCTCTGAAAGAGTAAGTGCTCTTAACTGGGAAGCCATCTCTCCACCCCATGTAGACAGTGTTCAGTGATAGGTCTGGGTGCTCAAAGGTCATAGTCATCACCTTAGACATTTATCATTTCCTTTTTTAGGAACTGTCAAAATCTTATTGCTAATTTGAAGTGTGCACTTGTCATAGTTAATGCTACTGTGCTATAAAACATTAGAAGTTATGTGTCCTACCCAGCTAGACTCCTGTACCCACCAGCCATCATCCCCTATAAGGCAAAGAAAGAAATCCTAAACTGGGTCTCCCTTTACTTTCCATCCTTAAGTAATGTTTCTCTTAATTTTTTTCCTTGCAGCATCAGCGAGAGCTTTTTAACTGTCAAAGGTGCTGCCCTTTTTCTACCACGGGGGAATGGCTCGTCTACACCAAGAATCAGCCACAGACGCAACAAGCATGCAGGTAAAACTGCACATATATGTTCTAATTTCCTTTTTGTTGCTAGGATAAACTGTCTAGACAAAAAGCAATTCTAGGAAGAAAGAGTCTGCTTTAGCTTGTAATTCCAGATTATTCCATTATTGTAGGGAAGTCAAGGCAGAGATTTCAGACAGTAGTCACATCACATCCACAGTCAAGAGCAGTGAGAAATGAATGCATATGCTCACTTTCTTGCTTGCTTGTGTTCAGCTCAGTTTCTCTACTCTTACTCGGTTTAGGATCAAACCTGCCTAGGGAGTGGTGCCACTCAAAGTGTGCTGAGTCTTACCCCATCAGTTGACTTGATTATGACAGTCCCCTGGATACACACCCTCAGGCTGCCCCATGTAGGCAGTCCCTCACTGACTTTCTTCTCAGATGATGTAGGCTCTGTCAAGTTGACAGTTAAAGCTAACCAGCCCTTTACCTTAACTTTGTTGACTTGTGTTCTACTGGAGTAGAAGAGATTACAAGTAATTGAACTTGAATTTACAGATCAGAGGTGAAAGCAAGAAATACTGGATCCTATTGAGTCAATAGTTGAGTTTAGTCATAGTCAAACTAATCTCAGCTACTTTAGACTCTGTGCTACTTCTTGTTTGGGCTTTCATCTCATTAGAAGTGTAGCAGTCCACAATTATAACTAGTTTCCCTAGGCCATGTTAATAACTTCCTGCCAAAACTCTCTGGCAATGACAATTTTTTTTTTTAAGTAAGGGAGAGAAAACTTTTGAACATTAGCTTGGGTTTACTTTCACAATGCTTCCTCCTCAGTGTCCTCCATCATAGGTAGGGAGGAGCACTTTGCCAGGAAGTCTGAATATGCAAAGGATATTATCTAAGCTCAGGATGAAATGAAAGGATAAATATCTAAGCTCAGCTTTTTATTTCTGTTGAATGTGGATATTTCTCACAGTAGAAAGAAGACAAGCTGTTGTTTTCTTATATTCTGGGTGGATTAACCCTTGGCATGGAAGAGTTAATGGGGTTATCTGCTTTTCAAGCTCCTCCCTGGCACTGGTTGACTTTTTTTTTTTTTTTTTGGATGAAATTTTCACACTCAAATATTTCTATTTGACATTGTTCACATAGGTAAAAAGAGAAAGTCGGTTTAACACGGGTTGCATTGAATTGACTTGTGATCCAGACTAGACAGATGAGGTGATATATGTAGAAATGAAGTTTACACAATCCAAATCTTCACATAAGCTGCCTTGGCTAAGTAGAATAGCGTGCATCAAGGGCTTACAGTGTCTGATAGTATGTTCCTATGCATATTTCTTGAATCTGCCTAGTTTTTTTTTTTAATCTGGGCATTTAAAATATCCAAATACTGTTTGGCAATTTAAAAATTATATTATTAGCAAACATCTAAGTATCTTTAAAAGGAAAATGATGAAAATTCTTTAATCAAACTTGATCTGCCCTTCCTATTGGTGAACTATGTGTGAAGAGTATAAAGTAAAGGAGGGACTTCAGAGGTGCACTGCCTGTTGGTCTCTGTCAACATGGATTTCCCTGTAGGAAATAGCACCTTGCTTGCTCCTAGCTAACCTTTTCACAGGTAAGGAAACTAAACTTCTAGATATACAGTTCAGATAAGAGGCCTCACAGCGGAAGGAAGAGTCCTGGGTTTTGCCTGGCTTTGAAATAAGTCAGCTGGACCTTTTTTTTTTT
>NW_026068174.1:5659984-5670156 GCF_014885135.2 Alexandromys fortis | reverse complement strand
GGGGGGGGGGGTTCAAGACAGAATTTCTCAGTAGCTATGGGAACCTCTCCTGGAACTTGCTCTCTAGCCCAGACTGGCCTTGAACTCACAGAGCTCCACCTGCCTCTGGCTCCCGAGTGCTGGGATTAAAGGCAAGTGCCGCCATCGCCTGTCCTCTCTTTTGATTTTTGAATGGAGACTAATAATCTTTGTAAATTTCACCAGGTGATCTCCAACAACATCTTCAAGCAATGTTCTTATTACTTCGCCCAGAGGACAACATAAGGCTGGTAAGTTAATGGCATTATCATAATTGTCTTCCTCAAAAGGCTGCCTAAAATAGCCAATATTTAAGTCAATTTTTGTTAAAACACAGTGCTAAGAACTAGGTGGAATAGAAATGAAGATTGACCTATTGCTATCCAGCTGAGAATTTAATTCTTGTAAAATATAATATGAAGTGATATAAAATACTTTGATGACTCAAGATTGTTAAGTGCTGGTTTGTAAGTTTTTATCCACAACATCAATTGAAGTTCAGAAAAAGGAGAGAAAACTTGGGAAATTGACCTGGTTAAGGAAGGTTTTATGTTAGACAATAGAACTTGAACAGATCTTAAAAGATGATGAGATTAAGCAGAAGAATTCATCCTAAATAAGAACATAATGTAAGCAAAAGCACATAAAGGAAGGGATAAGGAGGTATAAGTGAAACAACTAGCAAGTGTTACTGACCTCAGAGTCAAGAGACCTGGGCTTGGGTTCTTGCTGACTGTGTGATGTTGAACAAATTACCTTAAGCTTTTCCTCTTTCCCTGACTACTCTCACAGTTGGCAGTATTAGATGGATACATTAAGAAGTGTGAAATAGGGGGCAAGTATGGTAGCTGAATGTCTTTAATCCCAGCACTCAGGAGGCAGAGGCAGGCGGATCTTCATGAGTTTGAGGCCAGAACTGTTCTACAAAGTGAATTCCAGTACAACCAGGGCTGTTTAAAGAGACCTTGTCTCAAAAAAAAAAAGAAGAAGAAGAAGAGGAGGACGAGGAGGAGGAGGAGGAGGAGGAGGAGGAGGAGGAGGAGGAGGAGGAGGAGGAGGAGGAGGAGGAATGAAATGCTGCTGTAGGAGTGAGGCAGGCAGATGAGGCTTTAACGTTGTAAACCAGAGATCTCAAACAGGCAGCTCACAGACTAGAGGTATGTTCTGTTTAGAACACCCAGCTGTTTGGTTTGGTTTGGTTTTTATATTATCCAGAATTTTAAAGCTGGATTACATATAAAAGTCCAGACCTGGGTCTTCAGAAGACTAAACTTCTAGCAGTGCCAAGATTTTATCCTCTCATGACAAAACATAACTAGATTGGCATGTAGAGATCCTACTGGATTCCTGTTTGCTGTAATCTGCATACCCTGTTGTCTCCTGCACACTTAGAAGTCGTGTGTCTTTTTTACATGGTTACTTTTCTGACTCTATTAAAAATAGGAAAACCAAAGTAGAATGAATACCTAGCATAGTGGTACACACCTATCATCCCAGTTCTTGAGAAGCTGAAACAAGAGAGCTACTTCAAGTTCAAGGCCAGCCTGGTCTAAATGAAATAATACACCAACAAGACACTCTCAAAGACCAAACAACACCTAGGCATAATGGCACGTACCTCTAATCCCAGAACTTGGGAGTCAGAAGAAGGCAGATCTCTGTGTGAGATAAGCATGTGGTTCTGTTTAGTATCCATTGGCATATTTCACATTTACATTTGTATTTGATCCCCTAGATTACTATAAAGCCAGTCATTCTTCATGAAGCAGTTGCAAAATACAAGTTTTTGAGCCAAGAAATAGCATGAGCCAGCTATAGTATCTAAGGAAGATTGTCTAGAAGCTAATACAGAATAGACAAAAGGATGTGCACTAGGCAGTTATTAATGTTATCAAGTGTGTGGACATCAGACCCTCTAGGTTAGAGTAGTAGTTTGGAAGTTGACTAAGCCACAGGCATATTAAATTCAAATAGCTGGCTTCTACTTCCTCCCCAACAAGAGCGTGAATGAGCAAAGTGTGAGAGTGACTGTGGAAAGTCGACCAAGCTTCTGAACTCTGGTAATCACTGATTCATCCTTTACTTTACCTTTTAATTTTGTTAACTGGTCTCTCAAATGCTGGTTCTGTGCTCTGTGTGTACATATACATGTAGAAGCCAGAGGCTAATGTTAGGTATCATCTTCCTCAATAACTCTCCTCTTTAATCATTCTCCACCTTATTCATTGATTGATGCATACTTTTTCTTTTTTTTTTTTTTCTGTCCTGGAACTCACTTTTGTAGACCAGTCTGGTGTCAAACTCAGAGAGCCACCTGCCTCTGCCTCCTGAGTGCTGGAATTAAAGGCGTGCACCACCACCACCTGGTCAAACTTTTTCTTAAAAGTTTTAATAATTTATGTTTGGTATATACCTGTGCGCAAGTACACTCACCATGTGTGTGCATGTGGAAGCTTTAGGTTGACGTTAGGTGTCTTCTCCACTACACTCTTACCTTATTTTTTAAAAATAAGTTCTCTCACTGAGATTTTATCTGCTGTGCCATCTTCCCATTATTGTCTGCATTTTAAAAAGTATTTAACATGTGTATATATGTATGTTTGTATGAACATGTAAGAAAGTGAATAGGGATACTTATGCCAAAATGTAGTGTGGAGGTCAGAGAACTTTCAGGAGTTGGTTTTCTCCTTCCACGCTGGACTCCAAGGATTGAGCTCAGATCACCAGGTTTGTACACAAATTTTACCTGCTGAGTTGTCTTTCTGGCCATCTGCATTTTTTATATATATTTTCTCAAGTAATTCTTTAAGAAGCCAGCTGTGGGACATGGAGACCATTCTTTTGGCATTAGTACTCTAAAGCAGTGGTCCCAAGACTTTAGGGTATATCAGAATCATCTCAAGAGCTGCTTTCAGCTACCAGTTTCTGGACTATGCTGGCAGTTTGGTTGATGGGGAGGAAGCAGAGATAATTTACATTTTTAACAAGCTTCCAAAAGATGCTGATCACACTTTTGAGTATAATTTTACTAAAGCCAGTCTCCATAGTCACTTGTACAGGCTGGAAATTTGCCCGTAGCTTTGAACATGGTGTGGTTTGGGAAAGCCAAAGCTGAGGATGTCATCCTATGTTCTATCTTTTTCTCATTCATAAACTTCTGAAGTTTAGTTTGAACCCCTAAATTTCCCACATGAAACTTGAAAGAATGAAGGATAAAGTTAGGAAAGCGGAGTCGAGGATTAAATCCTCTTTTCCTACTAAAATGTGCAGCTTCAGCTTCTTAGACTTTGACACAGAGGCTCATGTATGTATTACATTTACAGAGCGTAAGTTCAAAAAGTTGTAACTCTTGCCTCTGAATTAATCATTAAAATGACAAGCCATTTTATAGTTATTTTGAATTGTTACAAACACATACTCATTATGTTTCAAATTATTGACTGAGTCATCTTCAGGAAAATGAGTAAATGCATTGTGTGATTTTGGACAAATTAGCACTTTCTAACTGAAAGAGGCATTTGTAGACCCAAAGCAAAGGCTTTTGTTTGGAGTTAAATTTGGAATGCTAAAACTCTTATCTCAGGACTTGTACATAAGTTTAAAAGTTGGAGAGTCAACTGAATCAAAGTCCTGCTTTCTTCTACCCCCACCCCCGCGGTTTCTCGAGACAGGGTTTCACTATCTATCCTGGCTGGCCTGGAACTCACAGAGATCCTCCTGCCTCTGCCTTCCGAGTGCTGGGATTAAAGGCGTGTGTCACCCCTACCTGGCCTTTTTCTTCTTAATAACCCAACCAAACCCCATTTTTTACTTAAACATTGAAAACGATGTTTCCTCTGGGAGACTTTCCAAGTACAAGTATAACTGTTACTTCAATATTTAAGAAACTTGTTGTTAAGTAAGGAAATGGTTTATAGTGGTCTTCTGAATTATCAAAGGACTACTTAAAAACCAAGTGAGAAATTAATGATTTTCGGAATGTTTACAGAAGCTTCAATGAAGTTTTTGCAAAAACTAAAAAATTGACAGAATAATTTAAGAAAATTTTTTTTTGTTTTAGTTTTACAATATGTTAAATTTTTCAACAGTGGAAATGATTTTTTTAATAAGTGTATTATGTGCGGGTTGGTTTTTGTTTTCCAAATCAGATAATTCAAAAGGAATGAAGAGGAAACTGCCATATCCCACACCCTGAGAAAGACCATTCCTGACTATTTGAATAAGCAACTCCATTCTGTCTTTGTTTTCACATAAGGCCAGGGGACAGTTGAGTAAACTAGCACAGCCCTGCTGAATTTTGTTTTGTTGTTTTATAAAGTAAGACATATAATGTTTTTTAACATGCTTTTAATGAATATCTTGCACGTCAATAAATTAATCATGAATTTGGCAAGGAGGTGTTGACTGTGCTGGGGATCTTGTGCTTGCTAGACAAGTGCCCAACCACTGAGCTGTACTTTAGCCTTGAGCATGGTTTTCAGTGATTCTCCAGAAAATAATTTATAGAATTTTTTTAAAACTTGGTATTCTTTTTCATCCAAATGTTTCTCAAACTCTTGAAGATAGTTTTCTTTAGTTTATTAATGTCATATCTAAAGTTTATTTTAATCACTGAATTTACTTGTTCTTTTGGCAAAAATTTAATACTTACATACTTTTGAAACTTTTCTGATGAATTGGGTGAACTGCTTCTCTAGACATTGTGTTTTTATAATGTGGCTTCCCTGAGGATAAATACTGCATGCAGAGGCATGGTCTAGAATCGTGATGAAAACAAATTTAAGGGCCAGGCCAGGCTATGGTAGCAGTACAGGCTCCAAAGTTACAGAGAAACCCTGTCTCGAAAAACAAAAAAAAAAAAAAATTTAAAAAAGAAAAGAAATTTAAAACAAAGATGTGGTATATGTTTCAAGCCAACTGTTTCTGGCTATTAGATGATGGGGATGAGAAAAGCTCTTGTCCAGGTAGGACCTGTGAATTGCTCTACTTAGGTTCAATATTTGAATTGGACTGAGATGGACTTAAGATGACTCTTTGAATAAAGATTCTTGATATTATAAGTTAAATATTAAAAAGACAGGAAAAATTTGTGCTGAATATCATTTATCAAAAAGTCTTAGGCCAGATAGCATGCTTATAGACTATAAATCTTTAGGAAGATTTTTTTTTCTTTCATCAGCCTTGACTTAGTCAGTCAGTTGCCACTAATTGACATATGAACCATCAGACATAGAAAGCTAACGAGATGGCTTAGTCAGTATAGTGCTGATTGCACAACTCTGAGGACTTGAGATTAAAAAAAAGCTGGTGTTAATAGTTCATACCTATAATCTAAGCACTGAAGAGGCAAAGACGGGATCCCTGGGCTTGCTGGCCATCCAGTCTAGCCAAATCGGTAAACTCAAGGTTCAGCAAAAGAGCCCATTTCAGAGAATATGACAGAATAATTGAGGAAACAATGACATTATGAAATTTGCAGACAAATGGATGGAACTAGAAAAAATCATCCTGAGTGAAGTAACCCAGACCCAGAATGACAAATACGAACCTTCATCCAGTAACTGATGGAAGCAGATGCAGAGATCCACAGCCAAGCACTGGACCGAGCTCCTGGAATCCAGTCAAAGTGGGGGGGGGGGAGGATTATATGAGCAAGGGGAGGCCAAGATGATGATGGGAAAACCTACAGAATTAGCTGACCCAAGCTAGCGGGAACTCATGGACTCTGAGCTGACAGCTGCAGAGTCTGCATGGAACTGAACTAGGCCCTCTGCATGTGGGTGACAGTTGTATGGCTTGGTCTGTTTGTAGGACTCCTGGCAGTAGGACCAGGATTTATCCCTGATGCATGAACTGGTTTTTTGGAGCCCATTCCCTATGGTGGGATACCTTGCTCAGCCTTGATGCAGGGGGGATGGACTTGGTCCTGCATCAACTTGATACGTCAGGCTTTACTGACTCCCCATGGGAGGCATTACCCTCTCTGAGGAGTGGATGCCGGAAGTGGGAGGAAGGAAGCGAAAGGGAACTGTAGTGGGTATGTAAAATAAATAAAAGAAAAAAATAATTGAGGAAGACACCATTGTTGAGCTCTTGCCTCCACATAATATACAACACACACAAATACAGTATACATATATTTATACTACATAATATATAGCTAAAGAAAAATGATTCAGTTTTTAAAAATTTATTAGAATCACAGTTCCATTGTTTCCACACCATTTGTATTTGTAGGTATAAGTGTTCCTAACACATTTCACATTTTAGAAATGCCAAGGCATGCTCAAATTTAAACCTGTAGTGAGAGCTGAGATCTTGTTTATAAGAAGTTCTGGGATGTAGCTAAGTTGGTAGAGTGCTTCCTTACCATGTATGATGCCCTGGGTTCAAACTCCAGTACCATATAAACCAGGCAAGATAGCACTTGCACTGGGGAGGATCAGAAGTTCAAGGTAATTCTCCTCCCGGGCTACATAGCAAATTTGAGGTCAGCTACTAAGGCTGACGACCTGAGTTTGATCCCCAGGCCCCACATGGTGGTAGGAGAGAACCATCTCCTACAGACTATGTGTCCTCTAATCTCCATATGTGCACCATGGTATACACCATCTTTCATGTGTATACAATTAATTAAATTTTTTTCAAGTCTGGTTTTACGTGCGCCAGCTTGTCTAGTTAAAATAACAATTTAGGGGGCTGGTGAGATAATTTGGGCATTAAAGCTAAGGCAGTTTGCACCAGCCCTGGCAACTTGAGTTCTGTCCCAAGGACCCATGTGGTGGAAGGAGAGAACCAGCTTCTCTACTTCTCACACTAAATAAATGTAACTTGGGAAATAACATGTATATTTTGAGTGTTTCTATAAGGAACTCCAAAGCTGCCTCCCAATCCACCTCATATGTGTTGACTGTCATCCATAGCTTGTGTGTAATGCTCCTCCTGGATCTCAGCTGACTAACTCTAGACTATTCCATTTAAATGTTTGTTCTTCTTAGTGTCCCATAAGTGAATTTGACTTTGAAACTTTTCTTCGTGGAATATAAAGTGCCCAGTACAGCTTATGTATTTGGCACCAGAATGGTGGTATTACATTTGGGTTATGTCTGTTCTAGCAAATAAGCTTTAATATAGCCACTTCTGTGTTTTCACTTCCCTAGCTTTTCTTAGGAATATCAGAACAGAGGCATAAAGATAAGTTTTTAACTTAATTGGTGGAGTGCTTGCCCAGAATCCTTGAAGCCCTGGGTCCCATCTCCAGCACCACAGAAACTAAACAAGGTGGTAGATACCTATAATCCTAGCCTTTGTGAGGCGGAGGCAGAAGGACCAGTTAAGAATTTTCCTAAAAAAAAAAAAAAAGAAAGAAAAAAAAAGAAAAAGAATTTTCCTTAAGGGGGTTGGAGAGATGGCTCAGTGGTTAAGAGCATTGCCTGCTCTTCCAAAGGTCCTGAGTTCAATTCCCAGCAACCACATGGTGGCTCACAACCATCTGTAATGAGGTCCGCTGCCCTCTTCTGGCCTGCAGACATACACACAGACAGAATATTGTATACATAATAAATAAATAAATATTTTTTTAAAAAAAGAATTTTCCTTGAGGGCTGGAGAGATGGCTCAGTGGTTAAGAGCACTGACTGCTTGCTCTTCCAGAGGTCCTGAGTTCAATTCCCAACAACCACATGGTGGCTCAAAACCATCTATAATGAGATCTGGTGCCCTCTTCTGGCCTACAGGCAGGATACTGTATAAATAAATAAATAAATCTAATAAAGAAAAGGACTTTTCCTTGACTATATAAGTTCAAAGCCAGCCTGGGCCACATGAGACTGTCTCTATTTAATTCAATTAATTTATTTGATTTTTGAGACAATAAGAGTAGAGTAACATTTTACACGGGGAGAACGTAAGTCTCCATCTTCCACTGTTGATTTCTCAGCACTTGTGCTGTCATTGCATGTGCAGCGTATGTATAGCAAATATTTCAAATGAATTTTGCCTGGAAACCATTTTGTTTTGTTTTTTATTTATACAGTGATCTTTTTAACTTATTAAGAAATTTTCCAAACAATCAAAGTAAAAAAATTATATCCCAGAAAATTTCTGAGTCAACTTTAGTAGCCATCACCATTTGCCTAGTTTCTTTCATCTATTCCCCCTTCTTTCTCTTTTCATTGGAATATTTTAAAATAAAATTCAGGCACCCTGACATTTCACTTCAGATATTTAAACAGGACAATAACCATACTGTCATTATCTCACTAACAGGTAAGTCTTTAATGTCATCGAAGATCCTGTTTACATTCCAATTTTCTAAAGGTGCTTTGAATGTATAAGCAATGAATTAAAACTTTTAAAAACTAAGAAGCTTCTGAAAAGGAATCTTTTATTGTTGAGGTAAAGAAGAAGCTGAGGCAGAGGTGGGTGGATCCCTCTGAATTTGAGGCCAGCCTAGTCTATATAGTAAGCTCTAGGACATCCAGGGCTACATATACAGTCCCTGTCTTAAAAAAATTTAAAAAGCCCAAAGAGATGGCTCTTCCATTAAGAGCGCTAGCTTCTCTTGTGGAGGATCCAGGTTCAGTTCCCAGCACCCACATGGCAGCTCACAACCATCTATAATTCCAGTTTGAAGGGATTTGATGCCCTCCAAGAGCATCAGTTATACATGTGATGTACTTTCATGCTGACAAAACACTTGTACACATAAAATAATCTAAGAAGAAGCCACGCAGGACATGTGCCTATAATCCCGGTACAGAAGCCAGCCAGTCTAGACAAATGATCTTTAGGGTTAGTGAAGAGACCCTGTCTCAGAAAGTAAAGCAAAGAGTAATTAAGGATAGAAGATGCCCAGAATTGACCTCTGATTTCTACAGATCCATGCAGAGATGGGTGCACCACACGCACACAAATTAAGCGAATATGGTTTTAAAATTCCTGAACTATCCTAAATTATAAGGGTTAGAGGATAGGGGGGAAGATATAAAAGGAAAGTCAATCAGTTAATACCTTTGTGCTAAATTAACTTAATAGATTTTGAAACCTAGGCTGAATTCTGGAGAGCATAATACTAGGCTGTATACCATCGTCTCCTTATAAATGTATTTTTCTGGACTGTTCACCCCAACCAGTCAAGAAACAATGAGTCCTTCATACAGATTGACCTCCTGCCTCAAACGTCTTTCCTGCTTCTCCTTAGTTCTCTCCTTCCTGTAGTCAGTGTTGGTTCAGTGTAAATACTTTGTGCTATCCCTCTCAAACTTTTCCCTATAAACGTGCAGTGGTTTGAGTAAGAAATGTTTTCTATAGGCTCAAGTCTTTGAAAACTTGGTCCCCAGTTTCTGTTTTGCTGGAGAAATCAGTAATGCCTTCCTGGAGGACATTCATAGGGTTTATAGCTTCTGTGCCTCCTGCCGCCTGTGGGTAAAACATGCTCCCTGAGCTTCCTGCTCTAGCTGACTTCCGCACGTCTCCCCTGTTATGAACTCTCTCTCCTTCTGGAACCCTAAAGCCCAAATCAGCGCTTCCTTCTATGAGCTGCCTTGGTCATGGTATTTGATCACAGCAACAGAAAGTAACTATTACAATATGCTTTCACTCAGGCCCAGCAGGCGTGCTTCCATCTGCTGCCTCACTTCCCTACAGGTGGTTAGACAACTTACCTGTAGAGAAGGTCTTCTCAGTAATGGCTACATGGGCCTTTTATTTCAGAGAACCCTCAGTATCAAGTTTTGTCTTAAAATGATTTAGAGGATTTTAGTTGAAGATAAGCAAAGGTGATCATAAACCACTTGGGAGATGGTGGAAGATGAAAAAACCAGGTAGATGTCAAGGATTATCGGGTTAGGATGATGGACTCTAGATAAACAAATTTATTGGGAGTTCTTGCTGAAGTTTAATTTTGTAAGGTATTGCACAGCTAGATCTAAGTAGGACAAAGTCCAAAAGCCTGACTAAAGCTTGGTAAAACAAAGACTCTTTACCAGGAGAAATGGTTGTAAAAATGGGTATTACCTTACCCCAAAGCTTGTGGAGATAGGTAAGTACATAGAGATACATAGACTATATAAGACAGATAAAAACATTATATATTGTTTTATTATATAAAAATAATATATATTGTTTATTTTATAAAGTATTATATATACTTT
>NW_026068174.1:5628495-5658495 GCF_014885135.2 Alexandromys fortis | reverse complement strand
TGACACTTTCTCCAACAAGGCCACACTTCCTAATATTTCTCAAGTAGTGCCACTTCAGCCAGGCAGTAGTGGCAGACGCCTTAATCCCAGCACTTGGGAGGCAGAGGCAGGTGGATCTCTGTGAGTTTGCGGCCAGCCTGCTCTACAGAGGGAGTTCCAGGACATCTGGGACTGTTACACAGAGAAACCCTGTCTCAAAAAAAAAAAAAAAAAGAAAAAAGAAAAAGTAGTACCACTTCCTGATGACTAAGCATTCAAATATATGAGCCTATGGGACCATTCTTATTCAAACCATTACAATATATATTTTTATGAAATTATTGGAATATGTGTATGAAAGTATCACAGTGAAACCCATTATTTTTTATAGTGAATATGTGATAATGAAAGTTTTAAGTTAAAAAGTAATTCATGACAGCCTGAGGAGATGGTTCAATTGGTAAAGTATTTGCCATGCAAGCTCAAGTACCTGAGTTCAATCCCTAGCATTGGTGAAAATCTAGGCACAGCAGCATGTGCCTGTAATCCCAGCACTGAGGAAGTGGAGACAGGGTAAGCTCTAGGACTTTCTGGTTGGCAGATGGTCAGCCAGGGAGTCAGCCTAGCCAAATCTATGAGAACAGAGTTCAGTAAGAAACTGTCTCTAAGGTAAAGAGCAATTGACATCTGACTTCCACATGCACCCCATAAACATATGAACATGTGTACACACATATAGACAGACAAAGGCATAAAACTAGAAAAAAAAAGTCTTGGCCATGATCTTCAGAGACAAGCAAACTTGCTAAATGTCTTTGGCTATTTCTAATTTACTATTATTCCTTACCTTTCTCTCATTGCTAGGTACTAATGATAAGTAAACAAATGGAAATATATATTTTGGGGGAAAAGTTGCTTTTTGCTGTTAGTCTATCCCTTTCATCAGTAATGTTCTACCTTGGTAATCCTTGGGTAAATGCCTTTCTTGGTAACGTACCAATAGTCCTGTCCTGGGTTCATGTGTACTTTGCCTCCTGTAATTAAAGATAGATCTGACAGAACCTGGATTGTTGTTGTTGTTTTGGGTTTGGGGGGAGGCTTGAGGCTTCTCTGTTCTATTTCCCTACTCTTCTGAAGAATCTTTGGAAAGAGTGTGGAATGTGGCTGCTGAGCAGATCTTTACACGCTGAGATAATAAGCCTCAGGAAATCCTGCCAGATGTCTCAAACCATGACTTCCAGGTTCAGGACTAGAATGGAATTGTGCAGTAGCTAGGGGAGTGGCCCAGGCCTGGGTGAATTTATCCACAAAAAAAAAAAAAAATGGTAGCATGTAGAGAGGGATTGCTAGCAAGAATATAGCCCTGGGTTTGGAGGCAGGGTTATAGATGACAATGAATCTGATTGTAGAGAAAGCAGGAAGATCCCAGTGTTACTAGGAAAAGTTTCCAATTCAGCCTTTACCCTAGCTTGTGCATATTAGTTGCACTGGTGCCGGCGGTGGTGGCCTTTAATCCCAGCACTCGGGAGGTAGAGGCAGGCGGATCTCTGGGAGTTCAAGGCCAGCCTGGTCTACAAGAGCTAGTTCCAGGACAGGCTCCAAAGTTACAGAGAAACCCTGTCTCGAAAAAATAAAATAAAATAAAATAAAAAAGAAGTTGCACTGGTTTGCTTTGGGTTGCCGTGATAAAGCACTGACTAAAACAAACTTTGTGAGATGGCTGAATGGGTAAATGCACCTGCTGACAAGCTGACAGCCTGAGGTCAGGTCCCTGGGACCCAGATGGTGGAGAGAACCAACTCCCTCAAATTGTTCTCTTCTAACCTCCAACATGCTACCCCGTGCACACAAAATAAAATGATTAAAAACAAACACACACACTATAAGTCCAGGTGGGGTAAAAGTCCAAATCAGAGGTCATAAAATTCCAATGTGGAAACATAGGTAGTTTCCTTCTTCCTTCTCCTTAAGACAATCTTGTTATATATAGCCCTTGTTTTATATATGTAGTATCTCAGAAACAAACTGGGACCTGAAGGAGCTAAAAAGTAGTTTCTTTTTGGTAAGTCTAGCATTATAAAATTGTTTATGTCTCCTGTTTGAGTGAGCCTGTTGAACAGTGAAAGAAATGCTTGATTTCAGAATACTCTCAGTTACTTTTAATTTTATACTCCCAGTTACTGTATCATTTTATATAAATAAAAAATATTTTAAAACAATATTAAGTCAGCTGGGCAATGGTGGTGCACACTCTTAATCCCAGCACTTACTTGGGAGGCAGAGGCAGGTGCTAGCCTGGTCTATGGTAAGTTCCATGACAGTCAAAGCTGTTACATAGAGAAACTGTAATGGTCTGTCCTGTCCCTTTCAGAGACAAGCCCACCCAGCCAGGCAAGCAGATCTTCATTCTGCTTCTAGTCTTCCAAGAGGCAGTTTCTCCTCACTTCTCCCCTTTCCCCCCTCCCCTTCCCTCTTTCTCTGTGTGTGTGTGTGTGTGTGTGTGTGTGTGTGTGTGTGTGTGTGTTTCTCTCACTCCCTCTCTGCTCTTCTCCCTTCTCCCCTTCCCCCTCTCCTTTTCCCCTCCATAATCCACAAAATAAATACCCACTTTCTCTGCATGGCATGCCTAATAGGTCTCTGTCTCTCACCCGCTGCATGGCTCCCTGCCTGGGACTGGTTGCTTTCATGGCCCACTGCCGCCACTTGGGGAACCTGTGGCATTTTATTTTTGCCATAACAGAAACCTTGTCTCAAAAAATGAAACCACATCAAGCCAAAAAAAAAAAAAAACCCAATATTTAGTCAAAGTAGAAGCCAGATTGGTTGATATGTACAAGGTAGTGATGTTGTAGCCAATTCATTTAGCTTATTTTGAGAACTGTACTATAGTTTAAGTTACAAGGTATCCTAATAATACAGTGTAACTTTGTTTTTCAAAATATCTACGGTGTGCTTCAGTTTATAACACAGCAGAACTTTATGGTCTGATGCTTGTTTGTTTGTTGCTCTTCAACAATTATCCTACCTCACCCTCCCATGTACTTTATGCCAACATGCCTAGATTTGTTTTAAATCTTCTTTTAAAGATTTGTTTTCTTTCCTGGCGGTAGTGGCACCTGCCTTTTACACCTTTAATCTCAGCACTCAGGGAGGCAGAGGCAGGCGGATCTCTGTGAGTTCAAGTCCATCCTGGTCTACAAGAGCTAATTCTAGGACAGGTTCCAAAGCACAGAGGAACCATGTCTCAAAAAACTTAAAAAAAAAAAAAAGATTTGTCTTTTTTATTTTATGTATATGGGTGCTTTGCCTGCATGTATGTCTGTGCATTGTGTGCATGTAGTACCCATAGAGCCCAAAAAAGGCATTGGATCCTCTGGAATTAGAATTATAGACAGTTGTGAGCTATTATGTGCCTTTTTTAATTTTTCTTTTTAAGCTAAGATATAATTATATCATCCTTCCCCCCCCCTTTTCTCCTTCTAACCCCTTCCTTTGGTTTTGTTATCTATTTTTAAAGATAAACCTAAGACTGAGAGGAGTTAAGTAACTGCTCAGAGGAGTTTTGATACCAAAAGAGATCAAATCCAGATATTTTGACATAGTAGATACTTATAAAATATAAATTGTTGTTGTTTAGGCACCCTTATGTGTGTCTTTATACACCTGATCTTAAAATAATGCAATAGAGGTTATTTTGTCCCTCTTTCATAGATCAAGAGACAAACATAAAACAATTAAATAATTTGTTTAAGACTACATAGTTAAAGGCTGAGGTGTAGCTCGCAGGTAGAAAATTCTTTCCTAGTATGTTCAAGTCCCTGGGAGAAAGACTCTTAGTAGAACTCTATCTGGCTAAGAGTCTGTGGTCCCAACCATACTGTGTCCCACTGCCACACCCAGTGTTCTTTCTACTGTACTGCTTTTCTGGATATACTGGGAGGGAACAGATAAAGGATCCTTTGGAAAATGGCCAGAGGCAGGAAGTAGTTTAAGACACATCTTTAATAAGGGGCAGAAGAGATGGCTAAGGAGAGCATGCATTCTTCTTGCAGAGGATCCAGGCATGGTTCCCAGCAAAAACAGGGGTTACCTCACAACTGCCTATAACTCTAGATCCAGAATATATGAAGCCTCTGGCCTCCACAGGCATCTGCACTCACATGAACATACCCACACACAGATACACATTCATGTATCTTCAAGAAGATATTTTTGTGTGTGAGATAATAGTCTTATATGTCACCCTGGCTGGCCTGAAACTTACTATTGTAGAGTAGATTTGCCTCAAACTTAGAGATCTGCCTGCCTCTGCTTCCCAAGTACTGGAATTAAAGATGTGTGCTACCATACCAAACAAAACTAAAAACTTTAAAGATCCTTAAGAGGAGAAAGGGACAAAAATGGTAAAGGTCATCCAGAGAAGTGGAATCACAGAGCCTACAATAATTGGTCAGGAAGCTAGGGCTTCCTGTGCTAACCTATTCTATTCGCTGAGAGCCAGTTTCCTACCTAGGCTGCCTCAAACATGGTGGCAAGTACTCTGCCGCTGAGTTGCAACCCCAGAACCTGGAACAGATTTTAGAATGGCATAGTAGGACCACCCTCTTGTTGGTTGCTGATGTCTCTATTCTGCATTTCAATAGTGCTAGTTCAGTACACAGCGTTATTTTATCTGGTGTGGTAATCTCAACGGAATCTCAAAGTAGAGGGGAGAATTTTGAGTTCAAGGCCAGTCTAGACTACACTGTGATACCTTCTTAAAACAAACAAAACAAGAGTATGGAAAGGTGGCTCAGCAGTTAAAAGAGTGCCAACTTTCAGGTTCAATTCCCAGTACTCACATGACAGCTTACAGCCATCTATAACTCAAGTCCCAGGGGATCCAGCACCCTCTTCTGACTCCCATAGGCACAAGCCATGCAAGTGGTGCACAGAAATACATGTAGGCAGAATACACATAAAATAAAAATGAATTTAATAAAAAGTTTTTTAAATCTCATTTAAACACTCATACACTTTCATTTCAATTGTATTTTTATTTCTCTAACTTGATAACAATCCATGACTATTACTTCTGTACATATTTTAATTCCTTTCCTTTTAAGACTGGGTGTTTCTGGTGTTCAGTAATCCTTATAATTGAGCAAGTCATTTATTCCAAGATTTTGAATAACTAGCAATAGTTCTTGACATTAGAACTAGTCCTTGAGGGCAGGTAAATTGGTGCACACCTGTAATCCCAGCACTTGGGAAATGAGGTAGGAGGATCAGGAGTTCAAGGCCAGTCTCTGCTTTCTTGTGAGTTTGAGGCCAGCCTGACTTTTCATGATACTTTTCCTATGCCTTCTAACTCCCCAAAAAATAAAAAGATATAATCCTTGGAATTGAGTTGGATTTTGTATCCTGGGCAAATGCAAGTCAGCAGTGATTTCTTGAATTTTTTAATATATTAGATACTTATAAGACAATATAGGAAGTTCAATCAATAAATTTTCTTTGTCAAATATATAAGGAATGACTGGCCATCTCTTTAAAATAATCCTGAGAATGTGTACAGGATTAATAGTAATATGATAGAAATCTCTGTCCTAACATTTATGAGACAGTCTGTTGCTTGAAGGTTTATCCCTTGTGTTTAAAGTTAATAAATGATGATTGCTTCCTAGAATAACAGTAAGTAACTTAATGATTGTTTCTCGTCTTGCAGTAGCACTTGTACCATGGGCTTAGTCTTGCCTCTCTGGAGTGATACCCTAATTCATCTGGATGGTGACGGGTAAGAGCTTTCCCTCTTCCACCCCTTCTACAGAAAGCCCAGTGGCTCATTTATTAGCTGAATGAGAGGCCCAGTGCCCACCTGAGCTGGCATGTGAGCAGCTCAGTGCGGCCTTTTAAACTGCCACTTTGTAAAGTAGAATAAAATGCAACTCGCCAGGGTCTCTCCCTTCTAGTCTTCTAAGTTGACAAAGAAGTAGCAGTTTGTTGGCTCGCCCTTTAATGTGAACATGTGGGACTGCTCTTGCAGTGTTCCCCTAGAGGATAATGTGTTCTGTTTGAAATAACCTCTGCAGCTTCTGCCAGCTGTCAGCCTGCTGTGTAACCCTTTTCCTGAGCCAGTTCCTTCCAGTCAGCCACCCCCACCTCCTGGTGTTTTTAGAATGTGTTCCAAAGAGATTGAAATGTTTGCTCCAATTTATAAAACCCAGGTCAATTTGCTATGAATCAGAAGACTTCCAAATAGAAATGTACATCAGAACACCTTAATTTTGCCTAGTAGATAAAATCAATTTGTTGATGCTTTTCTTTATTTAAATTTACTTTTGAGGATTTGATAATGAGTACTGTATTTATATAATTTCTACCCTCTCCCAACACTTCTTATGTTCCCCCACTTCCTCTCAAAATCATGACTACTTCATGTTTAATTATTATTATTTCATATTTATTCATAGGTATATAGAAATACAGCTTACTGAGTTCATTTAGTGTTGCTCATATGTGCATGTGTTTAGTAATGACCACTTGGAATTTGATTACCTAGCATGTAATCCTTGTCCCTGGAGAAGACCAATTGTCTTTCTCTCAGCTGCCATGTTGGAACTTTTCAATCACATCCTACTTCTAGATGACATACTGATTATTTCTTCTGTTTAGTCCATCAGTTGGTCTAGCAAACTTGAAATACCTGAAAATCCCTTATTTGTGGACTTTTTTCTGTTCTCTTTTGCTCTTAGTGGGTTCAGCGTATCAACAGATAACAGAGTTCACATATTCAAACCTGTATCTGTGCAAGCAATGTGGTAAGATGACTTTTGATATCTCTATAATACTGTGTTTTTTAAAAGGTCCTACAAGAAAGTTCTTTAATGTTATTAAAATAATATTTTGTGAGATAAGTATAATTTGAAGTGATGCAATTCACTATTCACATGCATCCTGTATTGTAGAGGATTTGTGTATGTGTGTGTGATCTGTTTGCATGGTAACCATGATTAAAGGTGACCTAGAAATGTAGTTTTTCAATTGTCACAGTGGAAAACTTGGTGCATTGGTGAACAAGTGAAATTCAGAGGTAATATTGGGCTCTAGAAGAAATGCTAATGGGTTAGGAAGTCTGTTAGAACTGTGTTTCACACTGACCATGCTTAGTGTGAGAGCCAAGTCTGTACATTTTACTGCTATGCACCAACTTTTAGTTTCCTAAGATAATCAAAGATTATCTTATTTGACAGAGTTATAGTATAGATAGAAACATTTCCTTTTAAAGTACTGGTAATTGTTTGTGTGATGCAAATAAAGCCTAAAGAAATCATTGTTAGCCGAGCAATGGTGGTGCACGCCTTTAATCCCAGCACTTGGGAGGCAGAGGCAGGCGGCTCTCTGTGAGTTAGAGACCAGCCTGGTCTACAAGAGCTAGTTCCAGGACAGGCTCCAAAACCACAGAGAAACCCTGTCTCTAAAAACCAAAGGAAATCATTGTTAATAACCATCCATATACTGACACTTTTAAGTTATTCACTGTGTTCTGGATGCTTTACATGGCTTATATTTAACCATTACACTGGTGCCACACAGTAGTGTTGTTAGCACCCTATTGTGGATGAAAGAACTAAGGCATTTCAAGGGTTACATATCTGGCCCGAGAGTATCTTATTTCGTTAGATAGAATAGAATCTTATTCACTTATCTAGAAAATGATCTAATAAAACCAAGGAATAATGAGGCCTTCTGCTCAGTAGTCTTTAGCCTCTGGGGACTGAAATAATTCAATCAGTAAAGTGTCATGCCACCACAAGGGTCTGAATTCAGATCCCTAATGCCCGTGTAAAAAACCAGCAGTGCTCATCTGTACCCCGGTGTTGCAGGAAGTTAGCTACAAACTAATGTTTTTCTCTTGAAGGAAAAGAAAGTGTAAGAGAATTATATAGCCATTCATTTACATACTTTTCTTTATAACATTTATTTTTTAATTATTTTATGTGTTTGAATGTTTTGACTGCATGCATGTCTGTGCACAGTATGTGTACCTGGTGCCCAGGAGGTTAGAAGATAAAAGATCCCCTGGAACTGGAGTTGGAAATTGAACTTGGGACCTCTGCAAAAACAAGTATTTTTAACTGCTGAGCCAACATTCCAGCACCTATCATTAAAAAAAAAAAAGTATTTATTTGTGTGTGAGTGGGTTTGTATGCCACAGTAGCAAACATATGGGGGCAGAGGTAGATTATGGGGGCATTAGTGCTTTCTTCCACCAAGTGTATCCTGGAGAATAGACTCGGGCTTTCAGTCTTGCTTGTCAGTGCCTTTAACTACTAAGCTGTTTTAAATGATCTTATATATTTTTGTTAAGAATATCTTTTATCTGTCCTGCCTCCTAAGAAAAATAATCCTTGCTCATTTTGAAAAAGTTCTACAGTTGGCCAGGCATGGTGGCACCTGCCTTTAATCTCAGCACTCAAAAGGCAGAGGCAAGCAGATCTCTGAGTTTGAGTTCAGCCTGGTCTACAAAGTGAGTTCCAGAACAGTCAGAGCTATGTAGAGAGACCCTGTCTCAAAAAGCCAAAGCAAAAACATAACAAGTTGTATATTGCTTGTAGCATACAGGAGGCACTGAGTCCTTATTCACAGTGCTACAGAATAAGAAACAAAATAAATGTTAGTTTGTAGCTAATATGACATTTATGTGAGCTCCAGCTATGATCTAGGCCTTGTTAAGCACTGGAGATAGACTAATAAACAAAATGTAGAATGATCCTTGTCTTGTGTAAGTTACTTCCTAGTATTTCTTTTTCTGTCTTTATTTACTTTCTAGCGTTTTTAGCTTTAGCTTAGGTAAATAGAAAAATACGTAGTTTTTAGTTTTGTTTACCCTTCTTGGGTTTCTGAGCTCAGAGTCAGAAGTTTAATTTAGTCTTAGGGTAGAGCCAGAAGCTATTCTGAGAAAGTAACTCATGTGAATGAATAAATGGTTTAAAGAACTAGGAGACTAAGGTAGCAAGAATGGTAAATGCTATTAGGTCAGTACTTCCTGGACATCAAAGGACGTAGACTCATGGCTTTAGGGGCATCTGCCTATCAGATCTCTGTGGAGCCTGTGAGGATGCTAGAGAATAAGCTATCACATGATTCTGTGCCAAAGGGAAACAAGTTTTGAATAGTTAATTGTTGAGATTTTTGTTTGCTAATGACACAGTCACATGAGTCCAAGGATTAGGTCATGAGGTCATAGACTTTTTTTTCATTGAGGAGTTAGTTGTCAGTTCTTGTCCCCTCTCCCTGCCTTGAATATGCATCAAGACCACAGAATATTGACTTCCAGGGAGGGAGAAAATTCTACAGAGAATAATACTCTGTAGAATTAAAAAATTAGAGGAGTTTGAGATAGACCTAGGTTTTATCCTTTTGGTATCCCATAATTCTATAGTGCTCATTTCTGAGCCTATCTTTCAGGTCTGCACTACAGAGCTTGCACAAGGCTTGTGAAGTGGCCAGAATGCATAACTACTATCCAGGAAGCCTTTTTCTCACGTGGGTGAGTTATTATGAGAGCCATATCAACTCGGATCAGTCCTCAGTCAATGAGTGGAATGCTATGCAGGATGTGCAGTCTCATCGACCTGACTCTCCGGCTCTCTTCACAGACATGTAAGTTGGCTTGCTAAGGACTGTGACCCTCTCTTGTGTGCTAGGCAGCATATTCCTTAGGAACTAACCCTGCCCCATTGACAATAGTTACAATGTAGATTACCCTTCTGTCATACATGAAGATCCTCTATTTCCTTCAAAGGCCTGAGGAATTTTACTCCTGGGCACAACAGAGTAATCAAGAATGTAATGCTATAAAAATCTAAGAGATGGCTCAGTGGTTAAGAGCATTGGCTACTTCCCGGATTCAATTCCAACACCAACATGGCAGCTCACAACTGTCTAACTGCTTTTCCAGGGGATCAGACACCCCCACACAGACATAATGCAGGCAAAACACCAATGCACATAAAATAAAAATTTAAAAGCCAGGTGGTGGCACACACCTTTAATCTCAGCACTTGGCGGAGCCAGGTGGATCTCTGTGAGTTTGAGGCCAGCCTGGTCTACAGAGAGAATTCCAGGACATCCAGGGCTACACAGAGAAACCCAGTGGCAGGGCCGGGGGACGGACGGACGGACATGACATGTCTCACAAAAAAAAAAAAAAACCTATTACTCAGATTCCACTAATTTGAAATTTGAATTTAGAGAAATGACTATGAAAAGGAGCATTTGATAACAATTAACAGCAGGAGGCTTTTGGAGGGATGTTTGCCATACCTGAGAAGTTAAAGTGTCTTCCCAAGGGTAGCAATCACTCCTATAAACACAGTCCCCAGGAGCAATAGGTGATGTGTCCTCTTTTTTCATTTACTGTTGTAACCAATAGAAACTGTTTGTATTCTTTAAAGCTAGGGTGTTACTCACCTTTAATCCCAGCACTCAGGAAGCAGAAGTAAGTGAATCCCTTGAGCTCAAGGTTAGCCTGATCCACACAGTGAATTCTCAGCCATGCAGAGCTGCATAGTGAGGCCCTGTCTCAGAAAGGAACAAGGAGAGAAAGATGTTTCCAATCCATTGAAAAGAATACTGGCTTAAATTTATTTCTGCTGAGTTGTGGTTTTATTTTAGTTGAATAAGCAGTCAAAGCATCATCAATCTTTTTTCTCAGGGAGTTGTTGGTTCCAGAGCCTTTCCAGTAGGCCTAGTTCTTTCAAGGTCTCTTAGTTACCAAAAAACACATCTATGGAAATGATCTTCATGATTTTATATTGTAAAACTGGTTGATGGGTTTCAGAGGAATTACTGTTTCATCTAGCTCAAAAAAAAAAGCTTATCTTAAACCATACTTAGAGAAGAAAATTCATCACAGCCAGGGATAGTAGCATATCGCACACTTGGTAGGCTGAGATAGGAGGGCTTCAAGTTCTAAGCCAGCCTGGACTACAGATAGTAGGATCAGCTGTTAGGATTCAGGCATTATGCTGGCCCCTGTCACCTGACAGGATGAACCCAGGCTGTACTCTGGCCAGCCCAGGGTTTCTATGACTGCTATGTCACTACTTAGTCTATACACAGGTGCAAAGGTCCCTTTAAGAGACTAACTCTGCCCATCCTACCCCCTGCCATTTCTCTGAGAAGGCAGTTCTCAGTCTCTGTCTCTCTCTTCTCCCTTCCTTCCCATGTAACCTCTGTCTGATGGCATTTTTGTCCCATACACACGCCATGGGGTCCATGCTCCAACCTGTGCTGCATATCAGTGCACCAACCACATCTCAAAATAAATAACAGATATCTTAAAATAAGTAAACTATTGTTTTTCCTTCCTAATTTTGATTTGATTTGAGAAGACTTAGGCTCTCTAGCACAGTAGAAAGAATTGCTTTACATTCCTAAGGAAAAATAACTCCCCCCAAAAGGGTGAAAGATCCTGGCAGATAGTAGACACTCACTGAACATTAGTTCTTAGTTTTAAGATACATTTATTACATTATCTTTGTAGATAACAAATAAATAGAAACTGTAGGCCAGAATATCAAAGCTGATGTGCAGGCTAGTTTTATGTCAACTGGACACAGAGTTGTTGGAGAGGATGGAACCTCGATTGAGAAAATGCCTCCATAAGATCAGCCCATAGGCAAACCTGTAGGGCATTTTCTCAGTTAGTGATTGATGTGTGAGAGCCCAGCCTATTGGTGGAGGGGCTATGTCCCTGATGGTGGTCCTGAGTTCTATAAAAAAAAAGCAGACTGAGCAAACCATGGGAAACAGGCCAGTAAGCAGCACTTCTCCATGGCCTCTGCATCAGGTTCCTGCTGTTTGGGTTCCTGTCCTGACTTCTTTCAATGACAGACTACATTGGAAGTATAAGCCAAATAAGCCCTTTTCTCTGCAGATCACAGTTGCTCATGGTATTTCATCAAAGCAATAGTAACCCTAACTAGGACATGATTATATCTGGATAGAGTGGTTTTTAGTTTTTGTTTTCTCTGTGTTTTACATTTTTTTCCAGTGATATCAAAGAGGGGAAAGTATGTTTGCATGCTAAATGCTTTTTCTGCGCCCTCTTCCTACCCAATTTAACTTAAAAGGCCTAAAAAAGGATAGTGAGAATATAGGGAAAATGTGAGCCAAAATGCATTTACAGAATTCTGTTGTGAACAGTTTGTTCTTGTAATCCAAGAAGGTCATGTACTGTGTGGTGCCCCAGTGTATATCTAATGTTATGCCTGACTCTGAAAAGGGAAGGACCTTGTTCAAGGTCACATTAACTGTAGGTAGTAGGACTGTGATTAAACCTAGGTCTGTCTGCTCCTGAACTACTCCAGCTCAGAATGTGAAGGGCTCAAAGAAAAACTGCTTTGAGTTTTTCTCAGGAAACCCATGCATGCACACAAGTGCTAAAATCTGTTTTGATCAATACATCTTTTCAGTAGAAGACTGTCATTCTGCATTTCCTCCCACATTACAGTGTCTGGGAAAAATAAAACCTAGATAAGAATTGCCCTTCTACTCAAGACAAACACCTTAGCAGAACAGCACAGGTATTAGCTGTGTTCTGCATAGTTCATGAGAAGCTGAGTGCCTGTGCAGTGTGGTGCCCCAAGTGTGTGGAGACGCAGCATACAGAACTGGAGATTACAGAGGCTATTTTTGCAGCCAGTGATAAGGCTGCAAGCAGCAGGAACAGGCAGGATGCCTGAAGGCTTAAGCCATGTCCATATCCAAATAAGGAGATCCAAAGCAGATACCTTTCTTGAGTAGGTAGGAGCAGAGATGGGGCAGAAAGCACTCAAATTCTCCATAATATGAACCATGCACTAGAGAGAAGCATCCAGTTACACTGAACTGATGCTTTTCTTTTTTGGGGGGAAGAAGGGGTAGAGGGAGTAGTTAGTTTTTCAAGATGGGGTTTCTTTGTGTAGCCTTGGCTGTCCTGGAACTAGCTTTGTAGGCCGTAGGCCAGGCTGGCCTCAAACTCATAGAGATCCACCTGCCTCTGCCTCCCGAGTGCTAGGATTAAAGGCATGCACCACTACTGCCTGGCTGAGTAGATTTATTATTATTTTGAGACAGGGTCTCACTATGTAGCCCTGGCTGTCCTGGAAATCACTTTGTAGACCAGGCTGGCCTCTAACTCAGCATGCTAGGACTAAAGGCATGTGCCACCACACCTGACCTTGAGTAATTTTAAAGAGACCAAAAACTAGAAAACCACACAGTCCTGCAGATGGTGGCATTCTAGGGTCTGGCACTATTGAGTTACACCAGTGTCCTGCCCAGATTGGTATTCTAGCTCAGCAGTTGTTGCTATCCAGGGGTTCTTGATAGGGACATGAATGATACTTGATATGCCCAGCTTGTCTTTGCTGCTTCATAGATCTGTATATTCTTGATGTATTTAAAGACACATGGGTCCTATTCAAGTTAATTTTTACATGTTTATTATGTTCTATATGGGGTTGTTTTGTTTTGTTTCTTGGTTGGTTTAGGTTGGGAAGGTGTTTTGGTTTTGTTTGTTTTTAATTTTGGATTTGGGTTTGGGAGTTTTTTGTATTTTCGAGACAGGGTTTCTCTGTGTTACAGCCCTGGCTATCCTGGAACTCACTCTGTAGACTAGGCTGGCCTCGAACTCACTGAAATCTGCCTGTCTCTGCTTCCCAAGTGCTGGGATTAAAGGCATGCACCACCACTGCCTGGCAGGAAGGTATTCTTGATGTTAATTTGGTTTTGGTTTAGACATTGTCTGATTATGTAGTACCCACATTGGCCTGGAACTCACTGTGTAATTGGGTACAGTTTTCATTTGCTATGCTTCTGCAATATAAATATGAGAATAAGAGAAGTAATATGGAAGCATAATCAAATGGTGAATTCATTGTTTTGATTAAATTCTTGTTTAAGAAAAACCACTACTTATCTATCCTCAGACCAACTGAACGTGAACGAACAGAAAGACTTATTAAAACCAAATTAAGGGAGATTATGATGCAAAAGGATTTGGAAAATATCACATCCAAAGAGGTAAGCAACATTTAGTCCTCATTGTTCTGAAGCTAGGAGTAGAGTAACAATAGGAATGGGCTAAAAATGGTATTGAAAACACAGAAGAACTTTACAGAGATTAACACGGTACATCGCCTCTGTTTCAGATACGCACAGAGTTGGAAATGCAGATGGTGTGCAACTTGCGAGAATTCAAGGAATTCATAGATAATGAAATGATAGTGATCCTTGGTCAGATGGATAGTCCCACACAGATATTTGAGCATGTGTTCCTGGTAAGTTTTAAAGCCACTTTAAGTGGTATTTTGAAACTAACTTTGGACTCAAGACAATTGTTGTTTACTCTATTTAAATAAAATGTAACTGGACTGAAGAGATGGCTGAGTGGTTAAGGGCACTTACTGTTCTTGCAGAGGACATAGGTTCAATTCCCAGCACTCACACGATGACTCAAAACCATCCATAACTCTAGTTCCTATCCAAAGCCCCCTTCTGACCTTTGCAGGCACCAGGCATACACCTGGTGCACACACATACATGCAGGCCAAAAACTCATACACTTGAAATAAATCTAAAAAAGGTTTATTGTAACTGAATTAAAAGGATAGGCAATATTACTCAAGCCTCATTGCTTTCTAATATTTTTACCACATTATTTTACTAACACTGCTAATATTATCTGTGCTTTTTAAGATTAATTGCATGTGTTGTATGCTAGAAATGTTACATAATGGCTTACTGCTGTTTATTTCTTCCCAGTTCCTCTTTCAGTAGATTTTTATGTGGATTAAAACTGAGTATAGTGGCAATATTTATACCTGGCGTATTTCATCTAAGTAGATGGTACTACTTATAACAGAACTTTATTTGCTTAGTTGTTTTCTGGGGCCCTAAGGATCAAAGTCTGATCCTTGCACATGTTAAGCATGTGCTCTACCATTGAACAACATCCTCAGCCCTCAACCTTTAAACATAATGAAACTGTGTCACAGCATTTTGAGGCCTCCAAAGTACTTTTCATTATTACCAAAATGTCAATGACTAAAAATTTTTCTTCATAGTTCCCAAACATTCAGTCACCTGTAATAGCCTCAAGGAAGATACAGAGAGACTAGATAGGAAGCCTCTAAGGTCGAATAATTCTAGTTTCATGTGTACATGGTAGTAGGAACAAGATTAACAAGACTACATCAAAGCAAAGAAGGATGCTAAGACATCATTTTGTTTCTACTTTTTGTACACTTTGGCCAAATTTACATTACGGAAGCTTCTTATCCTTATAGAGGGGCTAGTACCCTCTACATCCAGAAATGTGGCATTTCCATTTTCTGATAAGCACATACGTGCACTGAACTGGTTAGAAGCCAGGAATACAGATAGAAGAGGAACAGATATACAGATGTAATTGGAGGTTTCTTTCCCACCTGCCAATTCCCAAATAACAGCTCAGAGGCTTAATATTACTTATAAATGCTTGACTTATGGCTCAGGCTTATTATTAGCTAGCTCTTACATATAAATTAACCCATATTTTTATCTACACTTTGTCATGTGGTTTATGGCTGGTTACCTCACTTTTTACATGTCTTGTTCTTGTCAGCCTTGGTAGCTGACTGGCATCTCCTAGACTCCACCCTTCTTCTCCTCTATCTCTGCTTGAATTTCCCACCTGGCTCCATTCTGCCTTGCTATAAGCCAAAGGAGCTTTATTTATCAACCAATGAGAGAAAAACATATTCATAACATACAGAAAGAGCATCCCACAGCACACAGAAACTGACTAAATGCATTACCTCACACTGAACATTCATAATAGTTTATTTTACCATGCAGTCACACTTAATACCACTGGAAGTTTGAAATTTTAGAGTATATTTGTCTCTAGTTTGATTTATATGGCCCATAGCTGTGAAATCACTGTGCAAAACTGTGAACTGACAAGGGATCTTCTTTTCTGGTACTTTTTGTCAGGGAGTGGGAGTGAGACAGGATTTCTCTTACACATCCCTGGCTGTCCTTGAACTCACTCTAAATCAGGCTGACCTCAGACTCACAGATCCACCTGCCTCTGCCTCTTGAATGCATGGATAAAAGGTGTGTGCCACCACCACCTGGCTATGTTGTTATTTCTGGATGTAGATTGTACTGTCCTTTCTATGGATAAGGAGACTGAATTTGTTGTCTCTAGTGTGTATTTTCACGAGGTCTCAAAAATATCCTACTCTCGGACTGGAGAGGTGGCTCAGAGGTTAAGAGCACTGACTGTTCTTCCAGAGGTCCTGAGTTCAATTCCCAGCAACCACATGGTGGCTCACAGCCATCTATAATGAGATCTGGTGCCCTCCTCTGGCATGTAAACATATATGGAAGAATGTTGTATATATAATAAATAAATAAATCTTAAAAAAAAATCCTACTCTAACTTTGTTGGAATTCTTGTGTTATCTGTAGAAATCTTAGGAGCCACTTACTCAGATATTCTTTGCCCAGACTCCATGAAGTATGACTGAATTTTTGTGAAGAAAAAAATGTTGGTAGCCAAAAAGAGCTCATGTTAGGTAGTGGCCAGAACTGGCTGAAGATGTAGCCCTAGTGGTACAGTGCCTGTCTGTTGTGCATATGCTCCTGAGTTTGATCCCCAGCACCTTGGAAGCTGGGTGTAGTGACACTCCAGTACTCATGACAGGGTCATCCTCAGCTGCATAGAGTTTGGATTCAGCCTGGGAACCATGAGATCTAGAAAGTAGGGGGTCGGGAGCAAACTAAAGTCACTTTACCATCAAGCATTGCTTGTTTGGTTTTTTTGATACTGAAAATCGAGTATAGATACCTGTGTAGACAAGGACTCTACCACTGAACCACATTTCCAGCCCTAAATATGGATTTTAAAACTTTTTTTAAAATGTGGAACTTTTCTCTTATGTGCTGGGCCCAGAGTTGGATCGCCAGCACCATGCATACAAAGGATGCAGACATGTTGCCTAGCATGATGGTGCACACCTACAATTCCAACACTCAGGGGGCAGAGGCAGGTGGAGTGATGGAGGCTAGTCTGCTCTACAGAGTGTGTTCTAGGCCAGCAGGAGCTAGGTAGTGAGATCCTGTCTCAAATAAATAATTAAATACATAGATAGATACAGACATGATAAATATCCAATATAGCCATTTTCTGACTGCCAACCTGTCTTGTTCCAGGCAGGCATGCTTCCTATGTCTCTACCGTCACTTGCTTCCATCTAGAATTCAGAGCTTCCTCCTCTTTACCCTTTCTTCAACTGGTTTATTTTATGGTATATAAGCAATTTTTAATAATACTGAAAACAGAAATAATAGTCTAATTTCCCCCAAATTATGTTTCCCTAATCACCACAAATGTGTTTGAGTATTTCCACCAACAGATTCCTCTTAGGAGTTCATAATTCTTTCATGAGTTTTTTCTTATTACAAAGATAATTTATGTTCTCTATGCACGTTAGTTCATGTCTGTAATCCCAGTACTGCAGAAGCCAAGGTTAATCCGAATTATATAATCCAAGCACTGACTTGGTTATCACAACCATCCAGAACTCCAGTTCCGGGACATCTGAAGCCCTTTTCTGACTTCTAAGGCCACCAGACACACAGGTGGAGCACACATGCACTACAGGCAACACATTAATACACATAAGAAGTAAGATGCTTGCCGGGTGGTGGTGGCACACGCCTTTAATCACAGCACTCATGAGGCAGAGACAGGTAGATCTCCGTGAGTTCGAGGCCAGCCTGGTCTACAAGAGCTAGTTCCAGGACAGGCTCCAAAGCTACAGAGAAACCCTGTCTCGAAAAAGCCAAAAAAAAGCCAAAAAAAAAAAAAAGAAGTAATATGCTTAAAGTTTATTGTAGAATTTTTTCATTTTAGAAGATAATAAATCACTTTTAATCATTACCCAAGAAGGTTTCATTGTTGTCTTTTGTTATTGCTTCCTAGTCATATTTTTATTTTAATACTACATATATCTACATAATACTTCTAGTATGTGGATTTTAATTTTAGAGATGTTTTAGATTCATAGGAAAATTAAGCAGAAGATTAAAATGTTCCCATGTACCCTCAGCTGCCATGAATGTATAGCCTGCCACATAATCAGCGTACCCTGTCAAGAGTGGTCCATTTGGACTGGGTGTGCTGGTGCACAACTTTAATTCTAGACAGGAGTCAGGTGGACTCTGGGAGTTCAAGCCTAGTCTGGTCTATGGAGCAAGTTCCAGAAGAGCCAAGGCTACACAGAAACCCTTTTTCAATCAAACAAACAAACAAACAAATAAATAAATAAGGGGTGCATTTGTTAGAGTTAATGAACCTGCATTGATTAGCACATGTTTATCAGCTGAGTCCATAGATTACATAGAATGTACACTGTGTGAATTTGGACATATTTATGGCATGAGTCTACTATTAGAGGATGAGAGTTCTTACTCTTTGTAAATGTGGTTTTTGTTCTGTTTTTCATTTTATTTCGACAGGGTTTCTCTGTGTAGCCCCAGCTGTTGTGAAACTCTATAGACCAGTCTGGCCTCAAACTTAGAGGTCCTCCTGCCTCTGCTTCCTGAGTGTTGGGTTTAAAGATGTGAATGATTTTCTTATTTAAGAAAATAAGTTCCAAAATTTACCTCTTAATTCAAAATGCAAAATAAATGCTTGCAGATATTACCTAAACATTTTATATTTGTTTTGGTGGTTCCCCTTGGTGGTGTACCACAGGTCCTGTGTCCAAACCCCTTCCTTTCCCAGCAGTTGACACAGGAAAAGAGATTTATCCTAGTTTAAAGTCGCAGTGTTACTTTTCTCAAAGTCATCTCATTTCATGCATAGTTGCCGTGCCTGGAGCTCAAGCAGATTGTGAGAGGAGAGGCAGCAGTTCCCCTCCTTCCACAAGAATGCTCAGCTCTGCATTATACTACACAGAGGTTTGTTTACTCAGGGTGCTATCAGCTGATATGGAGAAGGAATGCTTAGAACATAGTTTAAAGAGATCTGCAGTGGGAAGGAAAGATTGATTGGTGGGAAGCCAAGTTATTAGGAAAAAGGATTCATCTAAGTCCTCATAAGATTGTGCAATTGCTCTGAACTGGAGGAAGCATTTGCCCAGCCAGATTTTAGTATCAGCAGCTGTCCTGGAGGCTGTCTGATTTGACTGAGAAAAGCCTACTGTGAAGAGAGACCATTTGTAGGAAAGCAAGGTTTTTTAGCTTAGCAAGGGAAACATGAGAGTATTGGACACCATAATTTTGCTTATGAATAAACTGGCTATCTTTTTCAAGATTTGACATTACAGATCCTTTCTAGAAGTGTTTTCAAATAGAAATGCAGCCCCAGGCCGGTTATCCTTGTGGTGGTACAGAGAGTGTACTGCTGAGATGTCGCTAAGTGTCACTCTTGTGGCTGCCATGCTTTCCATATGAACTGGAAGCATGTGCCGTAAACTTCTCTTAAAGGAAAAGCCGGGGGCCGGCAAGATGGTACATCATGTAAAGGCACTTGCTCCCATACCTAATGACCTGAGGTCAGTCGCTAAAACCCACATTGTAGAGGGAGAGAAAAGGCTCTTTCAGATTTTCCTCTAACCCCCACATGCGTGCCATGGCATGAGTGCACCCACACCAACATAGTTTGGTGTACACGCATGTAATAAAATATAATTTAAAAAGCAAATAGGGCCAGGTGGTGGTGGCGCAAACCTTTAATCCCAGCACTCAGAAGTCAGAGACAGGTGGATCTCTGTGAGTTCAAGGCTAGCCTGATCTACAGAGCGAGGTCCAGAACAACCAGAGAAACCTTGTCTCAGAAAAAAAAAAAAAATACAAATAGGGCTAAAGATGTACCTCAGTTGGTAGTGTACTTGCCTAGCCTGAACACAGCACTGGTCTCAGTACCCAGCACCTTCTACTGGTATACCCTTGTAATCCCATGCATAGGAGATGAAAATTGTAGGCTTTGAAGTTCACGATCATTGGGTCAGCAAGACGGCTCCATTGGATGAATACACTTGCCCCCAAGCTGACAATCTGAATTTGACCCCCACATACATACTGTGGCACTTGTCTATTCTCATGTGAATATACACTCACCGCTCCCATGGGGGGTGGTCATTTTTGCACTATCATTAATAAAACTAGGTGTAATAACATGAAGACATTAAGTACATGTTGTTGAGTCACTTTTCAGAAACTGTTTCCCCGCAGGGCTCCTTTCCAAATACCCTGTTTAGTTGACTTGATAATGCTCACTAACCTTGTCTTTTTGGCTCCATAGGGCTCAGAATGGAATGCCTCGAACTTAGAGGATTTACAGAACCGAGGGTGAGCACACAGAGCAATTGCCTACTCCTCTGTATGGCAGAAGTCCCTGTTTTAGTCTTTATGTTTTCCTGTCAAAAAAAATATCGATGGGTAAACTTTAATCCTTAGAGTCGCTTTCAATTCTCAGCTATAATCTTAGGGAAAAAATCAAAGCAGTTATTCTCTCAACCATTTGATCCCCTTCCCTTCCAAGAAAGATCAATTGTACTGATGGAATGGCTTTGAAAAACAAATTCCCAAGTGTTTGGTACTCCTTAAAAAACAAATGTAGTTGCTAGGAATGTAGTTAAGGGATAGAGCTTGCCTATGCCAGAGGAGGAAGAGAATTGCCATGATAGAGTGAGAGTCTGGGGTACTTACTGATGGGTGCCATGCACACTCCCTACTTTCCTCTCTCCTGACATGAAAGGTATTTTATAATTGCTAAAATGAACCAAAAAAGAAAAATCCCAGGTATGAAAATCTAGTTGCAGGGCTGGAGAGATGGCTTAGCAGTTAAGAGTACTGACTGCTCTTCCAGAGGTCCTGAGTTCAATTCCCAGCACCATATGGTGGCTCACAACCATCTATAATGAGATCTGGTGCCCTCTTCTGGCCTACAGATATACATGCAGACAGAACACTGTATACATAATAAAAATAAATCTTAAAAAGAAAATCTAGTTGCTTAGTTGAAGATATAAAAATAAGTATAACTTGGAAAGTTTTAATAAGTAAGGATTGATCTGGAGCTTTTTAAGTTAGAGACTATATTCTCATCTTTTGAATTTATATCATCCTAGCTCAAAGCTTCACACTAAGATGATATTCAGTGTATATAAATGTTAAAAAAAAAAACTCACACACATGTGAGAACTTCCATTTGCCCAATGACAGATGAAGGGAGGAAATCAGCTAATAAGCTGGGCTGAGAATTCAAAGACCTCAACTTTCATCCTGTGTCTTTCATTCGCCCTGTTAATACCAGACAAATTTGCCAGGCAGTGTTGGCACACACCTTTTGTCCCAGCACTTGGTAAGCAGAGGCAGGCAAATCTCTGTGAGTTTGAGGTCAACCTGGTCTACAGAGAGTTCTAGGATGACAGGACTACACAGGAACACTGTCTAGAAACACAAAAGAATAAATAGGTGATAGGTAGATAGGTAGATAGGTAGGTAGATAGATAGATAGATAGATAGATAGATAGATAGATAGATAGATAGATAGATTTTTAAAAACTAAAAACTAAATTGTTGTTGTTCACTGGTAGGTTTCTGGACAAGGCCCTGTTTGGACTTAAAAAAAAAAAACAGCACTGACCAACCCCTCCCAAAAAACCTAATCAGCTGGGCAACGGTGGCGCGTGCCTTTATCCCAGCACTTGGGAGGCAGAGGCAGGCGGACCTCTTGTGAGTTCAAGGCCAGCCTGGTCTACAAAAGATAGTTCCAGGACAGGCTCCAAAGCTACAGAGAAACCCTGTCTCGAAACCCCGCCCCCCCCCCAAAAAAACCAGCACTGACTCTGCTTTATCTGCAAACATTCATTTAAACTTCCTTGAGAGTGGAACACGGTTTTTGACAGCTAGCAATAATTCTGTAAAGTTTAAAAGCTCTATCATTGTAGAAAATTTAGATATGATATTTAATATGAAATCTGAAGTTTGACATGGCACTGCTTGCCAAATACATTGTAACCACATTGAATATGCATACAATAGGCTATATAATACTAGCTGGAGATGAGAATCTCTGTCTCATGTGCCGCTTTTATTAAAATAATTTATAAAATACTAAAATTTTGTACATTAATGTGTACCATTTTATATTCAAGAACATATATTTAATGTTTTTAAACCGAGTTTGTCATCTGGAACATTTTTCAGTTTTTTTAATAAGTTTTACTTTGTTTTTTATTTGTATGGGTATTTTGCCTGCATGTATGTCTGTGTATCGCTTGCATGCTTGATGCCCTGGAGACCAGAAGGGGACATCAGATGCCCTAGAAATGAAGTTACAGATGGTTCTGAGCTGCTGTGCTGGGAATCAAACCTGAGTCCTCTGGAAGAGCACCCAGTACTCTTAATTGTTAAACCATCTCTTCCACCCCCACTTATCAATTCTTTATGGTGAAAACCTTCAAAATCTTTTCTTTTTGCTTTTGAAGTGTGCAGTATGCAGTTACCCATTCTCACCCTGCTGTCAAGTGACACCATCGTTCATCCTACAGGGCTGAACTGCAAAGTGCTCCTGACTCTAGCTGTCTTTCAAACAGAATGACTGGATGGACAGACATCTACTTGGGACTTATTTCTTAAATTTAATGGGTCTTAAACTTTAGTGTGTCACAAAACTGTATGTACTGTTTCCTGCCAGTGATTTATGGTATTTCTTTTTTTTTTTTTTTTTTTTTTTGGTTTTTCGAGACAGGGTTTCTCTGTGGCTTTGGAGCCTGTCCTGGAACTAGCTCTGTAGTGCTGGGATTAAAGGCATGCGCCACCATCGCCTGGCGATTTATGGTATTTCAAAGTGTAATTTTTTTGTTTGTTTTTTGGTTTCCAAGACAGGGTTTTTCTGTGTAGTCCTGGCTATCCTGGAACTTACTCTGTAGACCAGGCTGGCCTTGAACTCAGAGATCTGCCTGCCTCTGCCTCCCAAGTGCTGGGAATAAAGGCATGTGCTACTGCCCGGCTCAAAAAGGCAATTTTAATAGTAAGATCATTTCCAGAGAATCTACTGACTCTAGAAACTAACTCTAAGAGTTACTCCACATAAAGTCACAGAATTGCGGATAAAGCAAAGAAACCTTAAGGAGTTAAGTACCAGTTGGCAGTGTGAATTTTCAATTCTGGAATGAAAAGAATTTGGAAGTTTTGTCCTGTCTCTATAGAGATGATGCCATAATCCATTACTGAAGTATAGGATTAGAAGTAGGAGATTGATTGGGTTTTGTGAGGAGGCAGAAGAGAGCATCTAACCCACTGGCGCTAGGAAGTCGTGAACTTCTCCACATGGTTGCTGAGAACTGAGCTCAGGTTATCTGAAGAGCAAGCAGCAAGCCCTCTAACCCGCTGAACCATCTCTCCAATCCCTCATTTTTATTTTAAGTAAGATCAGTGAGCCAGGCATGGTGAGTCACATCTTAATTTGTGGGCCGGCCTGGTCTATATAGAGTTGCAAGCCCAGGCTACACATAGAGATCTCATTTCAGAAAAAATAAAAAAGTGTTCTTGCTTTTTCTTCTAATTGTTTTATTGAATGTAATTTATATGCAATATAGTTAACAGTTAAAATGCACAATTCTGTGGGTTTTGGTAAATGTTTCTGAGTTACGCAAACTACCTAGTTAATTAAGAATATTTTTTTCAAAACAGAACGAGATCATCTTCTTCCCTATCTCTAGAAGTCACTATTGTCATCAACTAGCAGCCACTTTTGACTGTCAAGATGATAGTGCTGTGACCGCCTGTATGCAAGTCGTTGAGTGGGGCTGGGTAACTTTAGCCCTGTTGGTGACTGCTAAGCTATTTTCCACAGCAGTCACACCATTTCACATTCCTACGGTGTGCTCCACTTTTTAAACTTAAAAAAAAATTATGTTTATTAGTAGGTTTTAGTGCTACATTAAAACGAATTCAGTTCATGTCTCAGAAATTTTATCCTTTTCGGCCATGGCCACAGAATGATTATATCTTTTCCTGTAGTCTTTTCTTCTTCTTCTTCTTCTTCTTCTTCTTCTTCTTCTTCTTCTTCTTCTTCTTCTTCTTCTTCTTCTTCTTCTTCTTCTCCTTTCTTCCTCCTCCTCCTCCTCCTCCTCCTCCTTCTTTCGTTTGCGGAGCCCCACATGTAGTTATTTGAAGGAAACAGTTTTGTAGTAAGAGCTGAGCCTGTTTTGCTGGAGTAAACTCCAGTGATGTTTAATTCTATACAACAGTGAAGAAAAGAAGAGCCTTGGGTCAATGAAGCCCACACATTGGTTAAGGTAGTGCAGGGAGAGAAATAATGGAAACCTTAATATAGAACCCTGTCCTGCTAGCAGCTCCACATGTGAGAGCGCTTGGCCAGAATGTAGCCAGATAGACTGGAGGGAGCTTTAGGTCCAGCTTTCCATAGACCCTCAGTTTCTTGCCTAACTATCTGGCATTCAGAAAAGTAAGAAAAATTTCCTTTTTCTTTCTTGGAGTTTATCAGTCATCTGGTTTTATACAAACAGCTTCCAAATAAAATTTTACTGTTTGTAATTTTAGCAACAGAAATTGCTAGGTTGTGGTGGGTGTTAGGTTGTTGATTTTTAGTTAATATAGATATGGGTACTCTTTCCAAAATAGTATCAAAGATGAGAATGTGTAACCATACTTAAGGTGAAATGGAATTTAGGTATTGAACTTGCATATATGGTGCTGGGAATTCATTTTAGCTTGAGAAACAGAATACACGCCCTGCCTTGGTTTCTTCACAGGGTGCGGTACATCTTAAATGTCACTCGAGAGATAGACAATTTCTTCCCCGGAGTCTTTGAGTATCATAACATCCGTGTATATGATGAAGAGGCGACGGATCTCCTGGCTTACTGGAATGACACTTACAAGTTCATCTCTAAAGCAAAGTGAGTATTGTCCCACGCAACATCCTGATCCCTCTTCATGGTTTGAACATGGTTGGGGATAAGTGACTGAGATAATTTACTGATAGTACTTATAGAAAAAGATGTAGAAAAGGCACTGTGTTTTTATAATCCTAGACAAAAGATAAGTGACCTAACACTTTCCCTTTAAGCAAATGAAATCCCTTAGAATAAGATAATTTCATATTGCCCTGTTTTCCACTACACACAAAATTAAAGAAAATGGAATTACGCTGCAGCTAAATAAAATATGAGGGGCTGGAAAGATGGCTCAGTGATTAAGAGAACTGGCTGCTCCTCCAGAAGACCTGAGTCCAATTCCCAGCAACCACCTGGTGGGTAACAACCATCTATAATGGCATCTGATGTCCTCTTTGTACATGCAGTTAGAACACACACACAAGCACACATACACACACACATATATATAAAGAAATCTTAAAAGAAAAATAAATAAAGCTGGGCGGTGGTGGCACACACCTTTAATCCCAGCACTCGGGAGGCATAGCAGGCAGATCTCTGTGAATTCAAGACCAGTCTGGTCTACAAGAGCTAGTTTCCAGGACAGGCTCCAAAGCTACAGAGAAACCCTGCCTCAAAAAAAACAAGATAGATAGGTAGGTAGGTAGGTAGGTAGGCAGGCAGGCAGGCAGGCAGGCAGGCAGGCAGGCAGACAGACAGACAGACAGACAGACAGACAGACAGATGATAGATAAAAATGAGAAACGGGTGAAAAAAATTTCTGAGACAAGATCTCATTGTGTAGTCCTAAATGGACTGGAACTCTAAGAAGACCAGGCTGGCCTCAAACTCACAGACATCTGCCTGCTTTTGCTTCCCAAGTGCTAAAATCAGAAGCATACACTATCCACCATGGCTGGCTCTGAATTAAATTCTTAAATTGGCACTGGAGATAATTTTAAGTTGTATAGCGAAAACTACTGTGAACACATAAAATACCAGGCCTTTTTGAATACAAGGAAATCTTCCCAGTTGTAGGCTTCACTGTAGACACTCTAAATGGTGAGGTTTTCTCCTGTATTTTGTTGTTGTTGTCTTCAATCAATTGACTCCTAAAGCTCTGAGAGCTTCCTTTCCCAATTTTAATCATCCTTTCACTAGGAAGAATGAATCATAAGTGAGCTACTTGGCCACATTCCTCTTGAGAAAGGACAGCATTCAAACCGTCTTTAGCAGATGAGAAACACCTCTGTTTATTAACTTCCATCAGAAATCACTCTACACTCCCCTTAACAGTCTTCATAGACAGGACAGTCACGAAATCCATCACCTCTCATAATTGCTGAATCAGAATAATTAAATGCCACTTGTCTCCTTAATTTTGTAAAATATTTCACACAATGGGCTTTCAAATATTCTGCAAGCTCCCAGGAGAGACTTCAATCACAGGACTGTAGGGCTGGCAAAGTGGAAAGCCTATTCCAAGAGCTTAAAAGCTTCATCCTTACACTTCTGTTGCTCTAGGACCACTTTAGGCACCAAAATCTGTATTATTGAGAATTCTCTAGATTAACAGAACATATAGAATGAATATAATATATGTGTATATAACACACACACACACACACACACACACACACACACACACACACATTCTAATGACTTACAGGCTGTGGTTGTCCAGCTAACCCAACAGTGGCTGCCTATGAACAGAAAGTCCAAGAATCCAGTCGTTGTTCAGTCCATGAGGCTGGATGTCTCAGCTGGTCTTCAGGATACACTGGAATCCCAAAGAAGCAGACTCTAATGCCAGTGAAGGAATGGACTGATAGCGAAGGCAGGAGCAAGCAAGCTGCCAGCAGAAGGCAGGCCCAGATTAGAGGTGGGTCTCCCGCCTCAAAAGATTTGGATTAAAGGTTTAGCTTCCCATTTCAAAGATCCAGATTAGAAGTGAATCATCCCACTTCAAATGATTTAATTAAGCAAAAATCTCTCATAGCTGTGCTCAGCCATTTTTAAATTTTGATAATTCCAGGTGTAGCCAAATTGACAAACAAAATAGCTATCACAAGCACCAAGGTTATAAATGGATTCAGTTGTTCATAAATTTCTCAGGTTTGGCTCAGTCTGAGAGGGAACTCCTCCTCCTCTATCGCTTTCTACAAGGCCCTACTCCTACTGTGATGATGCCAGACTTAATCTAGACCATCCTATACAGGGATTAAGGGGTGAAATTGAAGTGTAGGTTCAATGAAAACTAACTTAGAGCCTTCTTAAATAAGTTAGAAGCTGTACACTTAAGAAGCCTAGTTGAAAAATTCCAAAGAGGCTGGGTATGGTAGCACATACCTTTATTTCCAACACTTGTTATGCAGAGGTAGGCCAGCCTCTTGAGTTCAAGGACAGCCTGGTCTACAGAGTGAGTTCCAGCACAGCTAGGGCTACACAAAGAGGCGCTTTCATAGGGAATTGTCCAAATTTTGTTGTTGTTTTGTTTTTTAATTGATATTTATTGAGCTCTACATTTTTCTCTGCTCCCCTCCCTGCCTCTCCTCTCCCCACTTCAATCCTCCCCCAAGGTCCCCATGCTCCCAGTTTACTCCAGAGATCTTGTCTTTTTACACTTTCTACGTCCCATGTAGATTAGATCTATGTAAGTCTCTCTTAGAGTCTGCATTGTTGTCTAAATTCTCTGGGATTGAGTTTTGTAGGCTGGCTTTCTTTGCTTTATGTTTAAAAACCACCTATGAGTGAGTACATGTGATAATTGTCTTTCTGGGTCTGGGTTACCTCACTCAAAACGATGTTTTCTAGCTCCATCCATTTTCCTGCAAAATTCAAGCTGTCATTATTTTTTTCTGCTGTGTAGTACTCCATTGTGTAAATGTACCACATTTTTCTTATCCTTTCTTCAATAGAGGGGCATTTAGGTTGTTTCCAGGTTCTGGCTATTACAAACAAAGCTAATATGAACATAGTTGCGCACATGTCCTTGTGGCACGATTGAGCATCCTTTGGATATATACCCAAAAGTGGTATTACTGGGTCTTGAAGAAGGTTGTTTCCTAATTTTCTGAGAAATCGCCACACTGACATCCAAAGGGGTTGTACCAGCTTGCATTCCCACCAGCAATGCAAAAGTGTCCCTTTTCCCCACAACCTCTCCAGCATAAGTTGTCATCAGGGTTTTTGATCTTGGCCATTCTTACAGGTGTAAGATGAAATCTCAGAGTTGTTTTGATTTGCATTTCTCTGATGACTAAGGATGTTGATCATTTCCTTAAGTGTCTTTCAACCATTTTAGATTCCTCTGTTGAGAGTTCTCTGTTTAGGTCTGTACTTCATTTTTTATTGGATTATTTGTTCTTTTGGTGTCCAATTTCTTGAGTTCTTTGTATATTTTGGAGATCAGACCTCTGTCTGATGTGGGGTTAATGAAGATCTTTTCCCATTTTGTAGGCTGCCGTTTTGTCTTGTGACCATGTCCTTTGCTTTACAGAAGGTTTTCAGTTTCAGGAGGTCCCATTTATTAATTGTTTCTCTCTCAGTGTCTGTGCTGCTGGGGTTCTATTTAGGAAGTGGTTCCCTGTGCCAATGCATTCAAGTGTACTTCCCACTTTCTCTTCTATAAGGTTCAGTGTGGCTGGCTTTATATTGAGATCTTTGATTCATCTGGACATGAGTTTTGTGCGTGGTGATAGATATGGGTTTATTCTCATTTTTCTACTTGTTGATATCCATTTATGCCTGCACCACTTGTTAAATATGCTTTTTTTTTTTCATTTGATATTTTTTGCTTTTTTATTAAAAATCAGGTGTTCGAAGATGTGTGGATTGATATCCAGATCTTCTATTCAGATCCATTGGTCCTCCTGTCTGTTCTTATGCCAATACCAGGCTGTTTTCAGTACTGTAGCTCTGTAGTAGAGTTTGAAGTCAGGGATTGTGATGCCCCCAGAAGTTCTTTTATTGTACAGGATTGTTTTGGCTATCCTGGGTTTTTTGCTTTTCCATATGAAGTTGAGTACCGTTCTTTTGAGGTCTTTGAAGAATTTTGCTGGGATATTGAGTAGAATCTGTAGATTGGTTTTGGTGGGAATTGTCCGAGTTTAAGCACATTCCATGTGTACATACCAGGGCCTAAAATTTGATATGTTTAAGTTGTTGGAGTTCAACTGGAAAATGTAGAGCACACATCTAGATTTTCATCTGAATCACTGTGCATTGGCTTCCAAACTGTAGTCTAATAAAAACTCTTTAGTAAAAACCAGCAAGATGGCTCAGTGCTTGCTGCCAAGCCTGATGACCTAAATTTAATCCCAGAACACATAAGGTAGAAGTTGAGAAAACCGACTCCTCCAGGTCATCCTATGGTCTCCACATGAGTACCACCACACTCACATGCCTGCCCACCCACACATACTCAAATAAATAAATGCAGTTTTTAAAATTAAGGGAAATTATTCTATTCCATACTTTGCATTATTGTAGCTTATCTGTTCACATGTTTGGGCAGGTTACCTCAAGCTCACTTGCACTTGCACTGGAAATCCCTCGCTCATGCGTAGCTCATGTCCCCAGAGAAGCAAGACTCTAAACTTCTGGAAGAAAGCTTGTCAGTAAGCAAAGGAATAGCGTGTCCCCTTATGCGCACATATACGTGTATTGATTTGTAGGAACGGTTACTTGAAAGGATTCTGGAATCTGAGCAGTAGCCATAAGAGTAGCAGATCTTTTTCTCTATGTTTTAAAGTGTTCCTTCTTAAACAGCTGGAGGATGTGGTCAGCAGTTCCATCCACATTTATCCATCTATTTAACAGCCCCTTGATCCTACTGTGTGCTATAACACTACCTTGCTAGAATCGTAACTGAATAATGTTCATATCCAAGATAATTAGTTTTGACCTGTTCAGGCTGATGTAATTTGTTTGTTTTGTGGCAGCTTTGTTTTCTCTTCCTTCCTTTTCTAGCCTAGCCAGTTTGGATGTTCACCTTCCTAGACCAGGATGGAGCGGGGAGGACTTTGGACTTTCCACAGGGCAGGGAACCCTGACTGCCCTTCAGACTGGAGAGGGAGGGGGAGAG
>NW_026068174.1:5624315-5626164 GCF_014885135.2 Alexandromys fortis | reverse complement strand
CACAGATCAGTGATAAAGCATGTCCTTAGAATGTGTGGAATCCTGAATTTAGTTCAGAGCATGCAAAAAAACTGGCAGCTCTCATTCATTCCGACTTCATGACTGAGAAAGCCATGTGATGTATCACACTGTTCTCTCTGGGATTGTGGTGGTGTGTGAAAAGTGCGATCTACAGTTGTGTCTGAATGGAGAAGAAAAGTCAGCCTCACGTCTGCTTTCCTCCAGGGACAGAGCCCTTCCTGGGAACTTCACTAGAAACAATTCTATTAGAATAAATCAGAGGAGTCATTACCACACCTGTAACAAAGGAGCCTGCCAGCCAGGAGCCATGCCTGAGGGCTGTGAGTGAACTGGGCTCCGTCACACAAGAAATGAGCTCCAGCTCCCAAAGCTAAATTCCCATCTCCACTTTGTGACCTTCAGTACACATTGAATTTTAATGATCTGTTTCTGGAACTAAATCCTACCCTTTAGGATAAAACTGTTACTTAAGTTTGTGTTAGCACCTTGTACATATTATCTTATATATGCTAAATACTTGACAAATCTTTACTGAGTAGATTAAGAGACTTTATATTAAAATTGAAAAAAGAAAAGGAGCTGGGTGGTAGAGGTACACTCCTTTACTCCTTTAATCCCAGCATTGGGGAGGCTGAGAGAGATGGATCTCTGAGTTTAAGGCCAGCCTGGTCTATAGAGTTCGGTCCAGGATTGCTAGGACTACACAGAGAAACATTGTCTTTGGGAAACAAATAAATATTATTTTAAAGTACAGTTAAAGCTGCTTACTTTACCCTCATATTTGATCATAGAGGCACATGGATGTACTAAGAAGAAAGCATTGCATAACAGAAAAAAAAGGAGAAAAATACAGGAACCTAAAACCTTAAACTGTACTTACTATCTGTTGTCCTGTCTTTTTCACCTCAATCTTTCAACCAGGAAACATGGATCTAAATGCCTTGTGCACTGCAAAATGGGGGTGAGTCGCTCCGCCTCCACTGTGATTGCCTATGCAATGAAGGAGTATGGCTGGAATCTGGATCGAGCCTATGACTATGTGAAGGAAAGACGAACAGTGACAAAGCCTAACCCCAGCTTCATGAGACAACTGGAAGAATACCAAGGGATCTTGCTGGCAAGGTGAGTCCTAAGTGGCTTTCTCTGACTCTCATTCCTTTACACTTCCATAAGCAAGCTGTAGAGCAATTTTCAGCAGCCAGTTCTTAGCCTAACTCGGATGTGGTATTTTTTAACTTGAATTTATTTCTCAATCAAGTTTTTTTCAAAATGTGAATTTAAGATTAGCATGGAAGATTAAACAGGTAATCTTTCAGGTATTTGATAGATATAGACTAAAAGAAATATTAGAACCACATTTCAGTTTTCAATTAAGTGTACATTTAATTTAACACCTGTCAGTATATTTTTTTTAATTTTAAAGATTTTTTTGTTTGTTTGTTTGTTTTTATGTATATAGTACGGGCCAGAAGAGGGCACCATGTCTCATTACAGATGGCTGTGAGCAACCATGTGGTTGCTGGGAATTGAACTAAGGACCTTTGGAAGAGCAGGCAAAGCTCTTAACCACTGAGCCATCTCTCCAGCCCTGTCAGTATCTTATGATGCTGACTACAGCCTATTCAAGATGGATACTTATGGACGCTCCTAAAGTTAACTCCTAAGGTGCTGCTGGTATTCCCTAAAATTCTTAAACAAAAAATACCTGCTGTGATTTTTTTTCAGCATTTAGTTTTATTGCACTCTCTAGTAATTTTGGTCATGTACCAACTGTATACTCTCCTATTTGAGGATTATGCCCAGAAATAGCCCACTCTTTTAAAAAAAA
>NW_026068174.1:5543184-5618038 GCF_014885135.2 Alexandromys fortis | reverse complement strand
AAAAAAAAAAAAAAAAAAGCCAAGATGCCTGTCTCCCTTGTAGACTTTGGAATAAAAATGATAAAAAAAAAAAAAATGTTCACTCTGAGAGCCAGGAAGTGGTGGCGCATGCCTTTAATCCCAGCATTTGGGAGGCAGAGAAAGGCAGATTTCTGGGTTTGAGGCCAGTCTGGTCTACAAAGCAAGTTCTAGGACAGGACAGCCAGGACTACACAGAAAGGAAAAGAACTAATAAGGAGGGTGAGAGGGCCCAGCAGGAAAGTACTTGTTGCTCAAGGCTGACAACCTGAGTTCCATCCCTGAAAAACCACAGGCTATCACATACCACAGGCTAGCCCTGAAGTTACTATGTAGCCAAGGCTAGCTTTGAGCACCTAGTCCTCCTGCCTTATCTCCCAAGTGCTTGATTCTTTTCATTTTTTTTATACCACGGTGTATTAAGGGCTGTCTCTCATCTCCTTTCTCTGTGGTTACCCAAAAAGCAAATGTTAATATATGTTATGTATTCCGTCTTCATTGACATCGGTCTGCCTTCCTACATCACAAGCACACTAACTGCCCTGAAAGTGGGGTGGGAAGTGTTCCTGGCATTTCTTGTGATGTCCAGGTCAGGAATATTACCACTTAGGCTGCTTCTGGCTACAAGTAATAGAATACCTTCATTACTGGGGGTCAACAAGAAACAGCTTGCTCAGGTTAGGGTTATTTAAAGAGGGTTTTAGACGTGAATTATTTACAAAACTGGACCTTCCATGACTAGGCTGCTTGTTGGATAGTTCCTAAACTCCAAGAGAGGGAACATTTACTGTAGCCTGAAGGTTGAGACTTCTGTGGAGAGATACCTTCAAAGACAAGCAATGACCTTGTCAGAGGGACACAGCCTGAAGGGACTTTGTAGAAAGGGAAAGCTAGAGATATAAAAATCTTGCCTTCAGCCTGTTTCTTAAGGTCTTAGTCCATGATGTAATCATAGGAGTTTTGGTTGTTGGAAGCTAACTGCAAGTGAATTGGGTCTAGGAGATTCTTTTTTTTTTTTTCTTTTTTTGTTATTTGAGACAGGGTTTCCCTGTAGCTTTAGAGCCTGTCCTGGAGCTAACTAGCCCTTGTAGACCAGGCTGGCCTCGTACTCACAGACATCCGCCTGCCTCTGCCTCCCGAGTGCTGGGATTAAAGGTGTGCTCCACCACCACCCAGCTGGTTCAGGAGATTCTTGCAGACCCCAAAGTCCTACACTGGGAACTACCTATTGAGAAGAGCAAAGAAGAGCCTGGCATGGTAGAGAGTGGCTGTAATCTAAACACTGGGGAGGTTAGGAGGATCAGAAGTTGGCTATATAGTAAGTGTGAGGCCACCCTGAACTACATGAAATCCTGTCTCAATAAATAAAGTAGCAACAGGCCGGGCATGGGTGGCACACGCCTTTAATCCCAGCACTCGGGAGGCAGAGGCGGATCTCTGTGAGTTTGAGACCAGCCTGGTCTATAGAGCTAGTTCCAGGACAGGCTCCAAAGCCACAGAGAAACCCTGTCTCGAAAAACCAAAAAATAAAAAGGTAGCAACAAAGAAAATGGAGTCCCCAGATTACTGTGGCCATCCAAAGCTCTAGAGACTGTATAACCTAGGAAACCAGAAGACCAGCATCCTCAGGAAATCCCACTCAGCTTCCAAGAGATTCCATTTCCTGTCCTGGAGCTTATATTTCTTAGCAGTTGTTTTGTTTTATTGGACCTTGTGCTTCATATCCTAGGACACACAGGTGGCTCTCAGAGAGTTAGAGTTGTGGTCTAGCATCCTGTAGCTGTAGTTACTCCAAGCAGCACTGGGTTCTTATTTGGAAGTGGCACCTGTCTATTGGAGAGAGCTTGGTGTGGTGGCCTCTTAGTTATCCATTTCTGCAGTAACATCTGAATTGATTACAGTCTTAATGAGAGCATGAGTGCACAGGCCACGTGTCAGCCCTCTGAAATTCAAAGGACTTCTTATATCCTTCGAAATACCATTGGTAGCTTAGAAAAGACTGATTTATGACTTACTCTTCCCCTCAGAGACCTAAAAAGGACAGCATTATTAAACTATTGGTATTTTTCATACTGGATTTATTTTTTCCCATTTTTATAGTTGTTGGGTCTTAACAGGCAAGATGAGTGCTGAAGCGCCATTGAGCTTCCAGCAGCTCTCTTTGGTGTTCTGTATGCTGATCACACAGGAGTCTGCCAGGTTTGTGTTGTATCAGACAGGTTCAAGTTTCATCAACCCTACAGTTTGTAAGCTGGGCCGTGTGTCTAAGGTATGAGGTTCCAGTGTGTGGGGAAAAGGAGGAAAACTAAGTGACAGCTAGGGAGAGCTATGTCTCATGGCCTAGACGTGTTCACTTTGCAGAACCTGGTCATGAGGGCCAGAGGAGGCAGGGATTTCTCTTTACCCTGCTACTGGGAAGAACAGTGTGGGGAGACAGTAGTCAGCCAGCAGCAAGGATTCTGAAATGAAAGGACGTGGCTTTCTGACCCCATGACCGCCAAGTCTAGTGTCTTTAAAGTATTTTTTTAATAGCTTTCCAGTTAAATAATCAAAACTATTCAGGACCATGCACAGCCCACAGAAATGCCCAGTGCCCTAGAAAGTAATCACGATTCTCATTGTCCTGGCCAGATACCTCTAGCAATATTTTCTTCTGTATAAATTTCTAAGAGTTGATGCTTTTACCTAATATATAACAGAAAGTAGAAGCAAGAGTATGGAATGGCTTATTCATCTTGTCATTTACATTTCTTTCCTGCTCATCTAATAAATAAAAAACCAAACTGTTGCCCAGAGTAGTCATATGTGTGCCTGCGTTTACATGAATCCAAATTCAGGTCAGAGGCCACTCAAGGGAGGGGAGATCAGAGACATGGTTGCATCATCTAGGCCACAGGCCAGCTCTGAAGTTCTTTTTTAGCAACTTGTTTATTTACTTGGCCTACCTAGAATAGAGTGGGGGTCAGTTGGATTCAAAGTTAACAGTTTAAAATAATAGATATGATCTAATGTTGTCCATCGAGCCCTGTCAGTGTCAAAGCATTAGAACACACTGGCTCCAGAGCCTCACTGGAAAACAGTCTAGTGTGACCAGTAAAACCAGTGATGTACACTTGCTCCATGGCCAATGTATTCTACTCCTGTTTTATAGCAACTCTGAGAAACTGAAGTGTACCAGCCACATGTTTATAGTAGCCAAACTGTTTGTCAACCACATGGATAAATTAATTTTGACACATTCATTTCACTTTATGAAAATACATTTACATACAGTGATAGAGCTTGAAAACTTGTTAGCCAAAATAATGTTTTAGGTTCGGGTGTGGTCTTTAATCTCACTAGAAGCAGGCAAATCTCTGAGTTCAAGGCCAGTCTGGTCTTCATAGTGAGTTTCAGGACAGCCAGGACTATGTAGTAAGACTCACTTAAACAAAAGAAAACAACAGGAAAAGAAAACACCTGCAGTAGCATTTTAAAGAAAAGAAAGGGAATGATACACATAGACTTGAAGAGGGAGGCTGCCTCCTGGAGAGGTGGGGAGTGCCGGCCAGACATCTGGAAACATGTGGGGTTTAAAGAGCTGCTTCTCTCCACTGCAGACCAGTCAGTCGTATGCCCAAGCCCCAGTGAAGTATTTTCTGATGTCATCTCCTCCAGGAACAGAAGGAAGTCCCTCCTGGGCATTTCCTCTGAACTGGTTGCTATATACAATCATTAGCATAACTTCCATCTTATATTTCCTCCTGACCGGTGATTTTTTTTAATGCATTAGATTTATTCATTTTATGTATGAGTATTTTGCCTACATGTGTATGTGTACCACATTCATGCTTGGCACCCATGGACGTCAGACGGACATCTGATTCCCTGGAACTGGAGTTATGGATGGTTGTGAACCACCATGTGGGTGCTGGGAATCAAACCTGGGCCCTCTGAGAGCAACAAGTGTTCTTTGTCATCTCTGTAGTCCTGACTGATAAGTAATTTGCAAGTATTTTTTTAATTATACTCAAATTCTTGAGTTCATGGAAAGTTTGTTGGCTAATAAAATCAGCTCTGTTTTATGCTGTTAGATGGCTAAGAACAGCCGCCCACGGAGCTGTCCCCCATCACATACATCACAGGAGTTTTGTTTTTTATATATATATATATATATTTATTTATTTATTTATTTATTTATTTAGCATACAATGTACTGCTGGCAAGGAAGACACCAGGTCTCATTATAGATGGTTTGTGAGCCACCATGTGGTTGCTGGGAATTGAACTCGGGACCTCTGGAAGAGCAGCCAGTGCTCTTACCCTCTGAGCCATCTCTCCAGCCCATCACAGGAGTTTTCTATCCTACCTCACCATAGGTGACAGTGTAGAAGTTAGAAAACACAATTGTATTTATGCCTGGAAACTAAGACACCCGGATCTAAGAAAAGAAGCTTTCATAGGAAGCAAACTGGCCTTGGTTGGTAGTAATATAGTTTAGTCCACACTTACCCAAATTAGTCAGCTTGCAGCTCCTGACAACTGCTCACTTATTTTAGATGTGTGATATGTTGTCTCCTCCTAGGGGTGGCTGGAGGTCATACAGCTTGAAAAGGGTAAAAACTCCACTGTATACCCAGCAAACTGATTATACCTGGTCTTCATAAGTATACTTGAGCTGTTCCCTACAAGAAAAAGCACCCCTCTGCTATGAAAGCCTGAGTCAGAGTGCCCCACCCAAGCAGCAGACTGTAGAGCAAGCTGAGAAGAAACAGGGTCACATCAGTGTAGGCTTATGACTCAGCAGAACCCATGTGTGGCCCCAAGCCCAGGGCAAGTTGTTTGAGGCTGAGTTTCCCTTCCACCCAGAAGTTAGGTAACCCTTTGTCTCCTTATAAATCATGGGGACTGTCAAGCATCAGTCTTAAAGATCTAATCCCTGGGCAGGTGATCCTGACCCAGCTATACAAGCAGCTGAGAAATCTTGGCTGGGGCTTTGGGAATCGTGCTTCCTATAAGCATGTAGTTTGAAGTGAATCTCATCACCACCTCAGACTTCACTTCATGGAATCACCAGAGAATGACTGTGTAGTGGTCTTTGAGGTTGGTGAAGAGCCCTCTCTGGCCCACATGTTTTTCGAAGTGTTGTCTCAGCTTCTGAGATCTTTGGGAAAGGCCTGACCTTTATGTCCATCCTCTTCGTTCTGTATGGATCATTCTCTCCAGATTTACTAGTCTGCCTTAATTTTATAATTTAACCAGGTATGGTGGTGCACACCTTTAATCCCAGCACTCAGGAGACAGAGGCAGGTGGATCTCTGTGAGTCCAAGGCCAACCTGGACTACATAGTGAATTCCAAGACAGCCAGGACCACATAGAAAGAACCACCCCACCCACCAAAAGAAAGAAGAAAATTGATCACCTTGGGGCTGCAGAGTTGTCTCAGTGATTAAGAGCACTTACTGGTGCAGGGAGAAAAAATAACAAACAGCTTCTTGGTTAGAAGTAAAACTCTGCATCTACTTCCCCTTCCTTGTGCTGAGGTTGGATCTGGTTTGAACTTTTGCAGGTCTTGTATGTACTGTCACGGTTTCTGTGAGCTGATATGTGTATTAGCCCTGTATGTCTATAATATGTTTCCTTCACAACATCCACCACCTCTGGCTCTTATAATCTTTCTCTCTCCTTTTCCACGTAGATCCCTGAGCCTTGAAGAGAGCAGACTTTTTTATCTTATTTTTTGTGTATGATGTTTTACTTGCGTGTATGTCTGGGCACCATAAACATGTCTAGTGCCCATGTGCCTTTGGAGGCCAGAAGAAGATATCAGATCTCTTGGAACTACTACATGGGTGCTAGAAACTGAACCCCAATTCTCTGTAAGAGCTCTTAAAGCCAAACCCAACACTCTCATTTTTTAATTCAAAATTTAGACAAATAATGAAGCAGAAAATAATAACTTTCCTAGAATGGTTTCTACCCTTCTTGAAAGAATCGCATACCAAATGATGTTCCTCCAGACTTTTCCACTTCTTAACTCTAGCATGTAAACTGACCATTCTAAATATTAAACTTACTTTTTCACTTAACAGTATGCCTCAGATATCAGTCCACTAAAATGCCTAACGAAAAATTGTTTTTTATATATATTTTATTTGGAGAGCTGGGGAGATGGCTCAGTGATTAAGAGCACTTATTGATCTTCCAGAGGTCCTGAGTTTGGTTCCCAGCACCCATATTAAATAGATCACAACAACCTGTAACTCAGTTATAGGGATCCAATGTCTCTGACCCCTGTGGGCACCTGCACCCCCCCACACACACACACCCATAATTAAAAGTAACAAAAATACATTATTTTTTTGCTAATGTTTTTTAAATATTTTATTTTATTTTAGCCTATATGTATAAATGTGTGAGGGTGCTGGATCCTGGAGTTACAGACAGGTGTGAGCTGCCATATGAGTGCTGGGAGTTGAACCCGGGTCCTCTAGAAGAGCAGTCAGTTCCCTTAACTGCTGAGCCATCTCTCCAGCTCCCGTTATTTTATTTTTATTACTACTTTATGTATATGGGTGTTTTACCTACATGTACATTCTTGGTGCTTGTGGGTGCCAGAAGGGGATGTCAGATCCTCTTATCAGGCAGTTGTGAGTCAAACCCAGATCCTCTGGAAGAGAATCCAGTACTCTTAACTACTGAGCTATTTCTCTAGCCCCATTTTTATTATTTTTAATTATGTATATGCATGTGTGTCTCCGTGAGAGTATATGATGTGAGCAGATTCCCAAAGAGGTCAGATGTATCTGATTTCCCTGGTGCTAGAGTTATAGACAGTTGTGAACCCATGATGGGTGGGTGCTGGGAACAAAACTTGGGTCCCCTGGCAGAGTGGAAAGCCCTCCTAACCACTAAGCCATCTCTCCAGCCCCCAATGTCTGACAGTTTTAACAACCTTATGCCTTATAGAATATACTTATACAGCCTGTAACTGACTTTTGTATTTTTATTTTATGTGTGCTTGTGTTTGTGTGTGTGCAGATATGTGTGAGTATGTTTGTGTGTGTGCAGGTATGTGTGTTCGTGTACATACAGAGGCCAGAAGTCAATGCAGGGTGTCTTCTTCAGGCACTTCTTCACCCTGCTGAGACACGGTCTCTCACTGACCCTGGATCTTGCCAGTTCAGCTTGTATCGCAGGCACTTTACCAGCTGAACCATTTCCCCAGCCCTGGCCTTATATTTAAACAAATCCACTTTTCTTTTTGTTGTCTCATTTTTCAGTACCACAGACAGTGCTGTAGTAAATATCCATACATATAAATGTACGTCCTTAAAGTATTTCTCCAAGGAGAAATCTGACGGGAAGAACTGATTATTGAAGGGTTAAATCTGGACAGCTGTTGCCACACCTGACTTTTAAAGTCTGCAGGGCCAAGAAAAGGGCCCATCAGGGAAAGTGTTTGCTACTAAGCCTGCTAACCCGAGTTCAATCCCCAGGATCCAGGTGGTGGAAGGAGGAATCAGTGATCCCAAGTTGTCCTCTGACCTTCACTTGTATGCCATGGTATGGCACAGACAGTAAATGTGACTGAAAATAATAATACTAATAATGTCTATAATTCACACTCCTACCAATACCATGAAAGAATTTATCAACAATGACTGTTAACAATTTTGGCTCCCATTAATCTGATTTAAAAAAAAAAAAAAAAGACCTCAACACTCCAAGGCATAAGCAAGGGGATCTCTATGAGCTATATAGGAGTTCCAAGTCAGCCAGGGCTATGTAGTGAGACTCTGTCTCAAAAGGACAACAATTTCAAAAAAAAAGTCAATCTCAGCAATTTATTGTTGTTTTGATTCTATTAAGTTATGTACATTTTGAAGTGTTTATTGTCTTGGTCCATGGAATAGTAAGAAGGCATTTTGCAGGTGATTGAGGTTTCTCTGGATGTGGTTTCCTAGAAGGATGTTCACTTTTTTCACCAACCAAAGTAAGGTGTTTCCCATATGTGTCTTCCACAGCAAGCAGCGGCATAACAAACTCTGGAGATCTCATTCAGACAGTGACCTCTCAGACCACCACGAACCCATCTGCAAACCTGGGCTTGAGCTCAACAAGAAGGAGATGACCACTTCAGCAGACCAGATCACTGAGGTGAAGACTGTGGAGAACCTCGCAGCCATGCCTCCCGTCTTTGTAGAGCATGTGGTTCCACAAGATGCAAATCAGAAAGGGCTTCATACCAAAGAAAGAGTCATCTGCTTGGGGTTTTCTTCACAGGAATTTCATACCGGACAGATTGAAGATGAACTAAACTTAAATGACATCAATGGATGCTCGTCAGGGTGTTGTCTCAGTGAATCAAAATTCCCTCTTGACAACTGCCCTGCGTCTAAAGCCTTAATCCAACCTGGACAGGCCTCAGAAATGGCCAACAAGTTCCCAGACTTAGCAGTGGAAGATCTAGAGACAGATGCACTAAAAGCAGACATGAATGTCCACTTACTGCCAATGGAAGAGTTGACATCTCGACTGAAAGACGTCCCCATGTCTCCTGATCCGGAGTCGCCAAGCCCCCAACCCAGTTGCCAAGCTGCCATCTCTGATTTTAGTACAGATCGTATTGATTTTTTTAGTGCCCTAGAGAAATTTGTAGAGCTTTCTCAAGAAACCCGGTCTCGATCTTTGTCCCACTCAAGGACAGAAGAACTAGGTGGAGGAAGGAGTGAGGGTTGTCGCCTGTCAGTGATAGATGTGGCATCTTCGGAAATGGCAGCTGATGGCCATAGAAGCAGCTCTTTGAGTAACACTCCCCATGCATCTGAAGACTCTTCAGTGGATGAGGACCAGTCAAAGGTAAAGCTACCTTATAGTCTGTTTAATGAAATCTCACCAAAGAAACCACTGGAGACTGCTCTGTTCACTTCTTTGGAGGGGTCTGACTCATTCTTGCTAAGCCAGCACTGTACCACTGAGCTTTACCGCTGGCCCTAACTTTTTTTATTATTATATGTATGCATGTTGGCATATTCATATGAGTGGAGGTACCCAAGGGGTCAGAGTGATCAGATTCCCCCTGGAGCTTGAGCTACCCCTGGGGTTGTGAGCTACCTACCACAGGTGCCAGGAACTTAGCCATCATTCCCTGTACATGCTCTTAACCACTGAGCCATTTCTTCAGTGCCTTGGCTCATATTGATGTTAGTAAAGATTTCACCAGTAGATAGTGAGACAGTTGGGCTGAGAGCTTCCTTTAAAACGTAGTGTGCTCTTTTTAAGGATTTTATCTTTTCAGGCTTTGGTGTCATTTTAGATTTATTTTATTTTATGTGTATAAATATGTAGTAGGAAGGGCAGTCTGTGTTCCTGCCGTCCTAGCTCCCGGACAGCTAGCTTATGCCCCGAAATAATTACACTGAAACTGTATTCTTTTAAACACTGCCTGGCCCATTAGTTCCAGCCTCTTATTGGCTAATTCTCACATCTCGATTAACCCATTTCTAATAATCTTTGTAACACCACAAGGTGGCTTACCAGGAAATATCTTAACCTGCATCTGTCTGGAGTGGGAGAATCATGGCGACTGCCTGACTCTGCTTCTTCCTCCCAGCATTCTGTTCTGTTTACTCTGCCTACCTAATTTTCTGTCCTATTAAAGGGCCAATGCAGTTTCTTTATTTAACCAATGAAATCAACACCAAACAGAAGACTCCCACATCATAAATATTTTGCCTGCATGTATATGTGTGTACCACATGCCTACAGAAGTCAGAAGAGGGCTTCAGCTTCCCTAGAACTGGAGTTACAGATGGTTGTGAGCCACTGTGTGGGTGCTTGGAATCAAACCCAGGTCATCTCCAAAAGCAACAAGCGCCCTTAACTGCTGAGCCATCTCTCTATCCCTGTTGGAGCATTTCTGAAAGGGGATGAAAAAGGAGAGACTTAGCCAAAACAAATGTCCTGACTAAGCAAAGGTATACCTGGGGCTCAGATCAAATTTCAGTAATGATGAAATGTCACAGTGCTTCCTGAGTGAGACCTCCCCTGAGAAAATGATATATTTGAGAAACATTTCATCCCAGAAGGTTTACGAGCTAGACACATGCAGATAGTTGCTGGAGATGCCCATGCTGAGTTGAGTGATGCTGCTAATAACATTTGTGACTTCATCTCCAGTCCTTTGGTACTCAAGAACCAAGAGATGGTTTGGGAGCAGACAGTATCCTAAGATTCCTAAGTGGCATATGATTTGTTTTGTTTTGTTTTTCAAGGCAGCATTTCTCCATGTAGCCTTGTCTTTCCTTGGAACTCACTCTGTAGACCAGGCTGACCTCGAACTCAGATAGCAACCTGCCTCTGCCTCTCAAATGCTGGGATTAAAAGCATGCACCACTGTACCTGGCAATATATGATTTCTTGTGAACCATCTCAGAAGTAGGAGGAAATATCATAGATAATCAAAAAGGTTGCTTTGTTTTTTTTTGTCTGTTTGAGACAAAGTCTTAGATTAACATATAAAACGTCCCTGATAATCATAATGGACTTGATTGTATTTTTATGATGTATTTATTTTGCAGTACTGGGGATTGACCACTGGGCCCTGTGCATACCAGGCAAGTGTTTTACCAGCTGAGGTTGGTACTAACAGCCCTCGTGAGATACTAGAGATCTCATGATTTCTGCCATATTTCATCTTTTATTTTTTTCTCCTCAATTACCAAAACAACTCCTGCCTCTACTTCTGTCTCCTGCCTTTATTGTGTTTCTATGGGAAGTCAGAATGTGTCAGCTCTCTTTATGGACCAGTCAGTGTAGTAGCACTGACAGAAATAGCCTCCCAACTGAGTCCTTGGTCATATGAGTCCTCCTTCCGTGGCCCGTGCACATACCAGGCTTACCAGGTCTGCCAAGATCACCTCTGCTTGATGTCCTGGCAGATTTCCTCCAAAGGCAAGACTGACCTTGTTATTTATGCCAGCTGAGATGCTTTTAAAGGAGAAAGACCAGCACAATTCCTGAGGAAATGGTGTATTTTGGAGTCTTACATAAAATGTCAGCAAAACATGCTGACAGTGGTAATGCTCTGACTTTAAGGAGGGCCATTTCTAGTTTTTTAACTTAATATTTTTGCAGTTGAACCTGATTTTTTTTTCTGGGTTTGGGGTGTCTGTTCTAAACCCACGGGAATTGTTACCTTATAAAGGAAGGAAATACCTGAGAGTAAGGTTTCGAAGGTTGCTGGGGGACATGGCTGACAAGCCAAGGGTACTGTTCCCAGAAGGAGCCACATGAAATTTAATGATTGTTGCCAGGTACATGCTTTTAATCTCAGTATTGGAGAGCCAGAGACAGGCAGACCTTAGAGTCCAAGGCCTGGTCTATGTAGAGAGTTCTGTCTGGAACAGGACTGGAGAGATGACTTCTCAGTTTAGAGCGCTTGTTCCTGAAGAAGTCCTGGGTTCATTCCTAGCATCCATGTGGTGTCACACAGCAATTCACCATTCGATTTTCAGGGGACCTGATACCCTCTTCTGACCTTTATAAACACTAGATATGCACATGGTAAACATGTATGCAGGAAAAACAGTCATACACTACACAGAAGACTTAAAAATCTTAAAAGAGGCCGGGCGGTGGTGGCGCACGCCTTTAATCCCAGCACTTGGGAGGCAGAGGCAAGCGGATCTCTGTGAGTTCGAGACCAGCCTGGTCTACAAGAGCTAGTTCCAGGACAGGCTCCAAAACCACAGAGAAACCCTGTCTCGAAAAAAAAAATCTTAAAAGAGGGCTGTTAAGAGCACCGGCTGCTGCTCTTCCAGAGGTCCTGAGTTCAATTCCCAGCAACCACATGGTGACTCACAGCCATCTATAATGGGATCTGGTGCCCTCTTCTGGCCTGCAGGTGTACATGCAAATAGAACATTCTACACATAGAACAAATAAAACTTAAAAATAAAATTTTTTTTTAAAAAATCTTAAAAGAAGCCAATGGTGGTGCACTAGTGCCTTTAATCCCAGCACTAGGGAGATAGAGCAGGTAGATCTCTGAGTTCTAGACCAGCCTGGTCTACAGAGTAAGTTCTAGGACAGCCAGGGCGACACAGAGAAAGCCTGTCTCTAAAAACAAAAAACAAAAAATCTTAAAAAACAGAAATTTAGAAGAGACTGTGAGGTCAGACATAAAGCAGATTCTCGCAGCCAAGAGGAACAGTGATGTGGTAAGAATTAATGAGAGAAAACAGCAGAAATCTTCCACGTCCGACATCAGGTGACAGCCACAGCCGTCTTGCCCCATCCACACTGGGCATACTAAACGTGGCTACCAAGCATTTGAAAGAACTTTGGTCATCACCTGAATAAGTTCCTTTCACATTAGAAGTTAATAAGCCAAAGGGCTGGAGAGATGGCTCAGTGGTAAAGAGCACTGGCTGCTCTTCTATTGGACCCGGGTTCAATTCCCAGCACCCACGTGGCAGCTCACGACTGTCTGTAACTCCAGTTCCAAGGGATTTGGCACCTTCATAGGCATGCATACAGACAAAAATACCAATGCACACAAAATTAAGTAAATCTTTAAAAAAAAAAAAAAAGAAGTTAATAAGCCAACTAGGAAAGGTTTTGTTTACCTCTTTGTGGTCTAAGTTCTAGAGGCTCACGGGACTATGAAAATATCGATTACAAAAGCTCCCATGACTATTTGAACATTTTAGAACAAGGTCCTGGATCAAGATGTTGCTTGAGTAAACAGAACAAAATTTAGTAGACAGTGTTATACCTTATAATGAGTTTCCTCTCTCTATCCTTTAATGATGACTCCTTGTTTGTTTCCATGGTCTGAAAACAGTGAGTCTATGCCCCTGAGACCCATAACTTATGTCCTCAGAGATAGACAGGTTCTCTTGGGTCAGAGGATTACTAAGTGAAGTATTAGCCACAATTTGCCATAATCATCTCACTGTTTTCTCTTCTTAGGCAGTCTCAGAACTTGTCAGCCCAGACATCATCATGCAATCTCACTCAGAAAATGCAATTTCAGTCAAAGAAATTGTCACTGAAATTGAATCCATTAGTCAAGGCACTGGGCAGGTTCAGTTAAAAGGAGATATGCTCTCTAACCCATGCCATACACCAAAGAAGAACACCGTCCATGAGCTGCCCCTGGAAAGAGCACATGCCCCTGAGAACAAACCTGGGCATTTGGAGCAGGACGAGAGTTTCTATACAGTCCAGCCTGAACTAGCCGAAGATTCAGTGAAGTACAACCCAGAAGGCTGTCTAACCGCACACCCATCCACAGTAGACTTGGAAGAAGAGGAACCGGTTGAGGAAGAACATGACTGGGGCCCAGGGATGCACCCTGGTGCCAAGTGGTGCCCTGGGTCTGTGAAGCGAGCCACCCTGGAGTTTGAAGAGCGCCTGCGACAGGAGCAGGAGCACCATGGTACCGCCTCTGCAGGTGCCACATTATCCAGTCGCAAAAACTCTAAGAATGATTCTTCTGTGGCAGACCTTATGCCAAAATGGAAAAGTGATGAAACCACTCCAGAATATTCGTTTCCCCCCAGAGAAGCAGAGATGAGCAAGGGGAAAGGAAAATGCAGTGGGTCTGAAGCTGGACCACTATCCCACTGTGAACATAATGCCACTGCTCCAGCCCCCGAGCGGGAGAGTCATTCCTTGCATACACCTCAGAACTACCTAGGGTTGGATACTGGAACTAAGAAGCAGGAAGGAGACTTGAAGAAACAGAGAGCTGTGATTCCAAACCAGGAATGTGAGACACAGGCTATCCCTCTTCCCCTTCCCAAGAGAATAGAAATTATTGAGTACACACAAACAGTTACAACACTTGATCACACTGAACCAGGAGGTGAAGCAGCACCCAGCAAAGAGGGTGAAAAACCAGGACTGAGGAAGGTGAAGATGGAGAGATCTGTCACTGTGTTCTGTGCACTGGATGAAAACCTGAACAGGACTCTGGACCCCAGCCAGGTTCCTCTGCATCCCCAAGTGCTACCTCTGCCTCACTCTTCCTCTGAGTATGAGAGGCTCACTGACCCAACCCCCATGCTAAGTAGCCCTGAAGACAAGGGAAATGGCCCTTCAGCACCCTTCGAGAAAGCAGCACCTTTGGTGAGTGGCAGTACCCACATAGCATCCATCAACTTGGATTACCTGCATCCCCAGTCTGTGGTTCATCTGGAAGGCTGCACAGAGCAGAGCAGCACCACAGACAACGAGCCGTCTACAGAGCAGGTCAGCCGGGAAGACAGCCAGGAGGGCTTCCTTTCAGGTGGAGTGGCACACAAGCTATCTCAGTTAAGTAATGAAGACCTAAATTTAATTAACAAACTTGGTGACAGTGCTGGGGTGTTACAGAGAAAACTGGACCCGTCACCTGAAGCCTGTAGAATCCCACACAGCACTAGTAGTGAAAATATAAGAGATCTCAGCCACAGCCCTGGCGTGGTGAAGGAGCGCGCTAAAGAAATTGAGACTCGAGTGACCTTCCAGGCAGGGCTCACCAAAACATCACAAATGAGGCGCTCAGCTTCTCTTGCCAAGTTGGGTTACCTGGACCTTTGTAAAGACTACTTAGCGGAGAGAGAGCTTGTCTCCTCGGAACCCCCTCATCTCAAATTGCTTCAGCCCTTCATCAGAACAGACTCGGGCATGCATGCCTTGATGGCCCAGGAGCCCTTAGAAAGCCCAGGTGCTCACCAGAACCCACAGCCCACCAAGTATTTTGTAGAGCAGCTCAAGACAACAGAGTGTATTGCACAGAGCAAGCCAGTGGAGAGGCCCCTTGTGCAGTATGCCAAAGAATTTGGGTACAGCCAGCAGTGTTTGCTCCCCAAGGCAAGACCAGAATTGACTAGTTCTGAAGTAGGCCTTCCTTTGCTACAGACACAGGGCCTGCAGTGTACAGGCCCCGCTCCAGGGCTGGCTGTGGCACCCCGCCAGCAACATGGCAGAACTCACCCCCTTAGGAGACTGAAAAGAGCAAATGATAAAAAACGGACAACCAACCCCTTCTATAACACCATGTGATCCTGAGCCTGCACACGGCGTTTGTAAAGGGCGGTGGGATATGGAAGGAACATGCACTTTATTGGTTAATTTTATAATATTTTGGTCATTTTACTGCTCCTGGCTCATGCAGGGTTTGGGTTTTTCATTGTGTGTGTGTGTGTGTGTGTGTGCGCGCGCGTGTGTGTGTATGTGCGTGCATGTGTGTTTGTGCACACATGAGTGTGCATTGATTTGAATGGCAAGATCATTTTAGCATTTTTTATTTTTTAAAAAATTCAAACCTCAAAAAAATTTTTTTCAAAGAGCACCTTTATCAAAGGCAAATTGCTGTTTTTCAATCAACTGCCACCTGTCTCCTTATTTTGCCCTCTGAGAAAGACCTGCCTGCTTGGCTGAGGGAAAGAAACAGGGTAGTAGCACTGAGGCTCGGAAGTGGAGACGGCTCACCAGGCCTGAGACAGCCTGCCCACTGAGGGCGGAGGGAAGTCACTGCTTCCTTTGGAGTTCATGAAGTTGCAGGTTCTGCGGTGCTCTAAGAGGCAGTTGAGACTCCATTTCTCCTGGTATCCCAAAGTATATCAATCATTGCAATAAAGGGATTAACGATTGGCCTGGTGATAGAATTCTACAAAGTAAATAATTTTCCCCAAGAAAACAATCTGAAAATCTAAGGGGACCCTAAGCAAAACTCAAGGTAATCTGTAGAGAGACACATTAAGAGAGAAGGTTGAAGCAAAGGTGGAAAAGCAGCCACTGAGTGACTTCTAGGTTAGTGGAATCCACACAGGTGGGGCCTGGTCCCTCTACGAGGTGACGGGCTCTGCCACAGCCTCCAAACTAAAGACCTGGAAACAGGTTTGAAAAACAGCAAAGTCAGTGTGTTCTTGTAAAATGAATACATACGTGGGGTTTAACCCTTCCATTACTTGAATATTCTGTGGGCCTTCAGAGTTTAATGGCCATAGCTTTCCAGTTCACTTTCTTCTCTCTTGCTGTTTTCCCTATCTGCCTCTTTCTTAATTTCACAGATTATATTTTAATTGTTACATTACATACCTATAATCTATTGAACACAGTTTTCTATGTTATCCCTGTTAAACTTGACATAAGTTGTTTTTTTTCCCTCATTTTCCTGGAAGATTTGTCTTTTCTCTTTAGTTCATACACAGTATTTATGTATATAATGTCACTTTTTTAATGTTTTATTGTTAATATTGTGGGATCTTTTCTGATTTATTCTTTTTAAGGAGTAGAGTTGCAACTGGAAACAGAGAGACACCAGAAGTGAGCAGACAGTTGTTGGTGGTATATTGATGTGACTTTGATTGTTTTAAGTAGAAACTTCTAATTGCCAGCTCCTGCCAAATTATGCACTTCCTCTTCAGAAACCCCTACAGGCCCCCATTAGAGTACCCTGAGTGCTAAAGTCCAGGAACATTGCACAGCCAGGCAATATGTGCATTGCTCAAAGTAGCCTCTTAGTAGGGCTGATGCTTGGGGGCAGCTCAGCCAAGGGTGCAGCTTCCATTTAGGACGACATTGCTTTGTTGCTAATGTGCTGATCTTCACACGGGAGGGCCTGCTGTAAATAAGCCTCTGAGTCCTACAAAAAATGTCCAGCCTGAAATGAAAGAACCCAGTAACCCACCACAGCTCATCAGAAGGAAACTGGGGCCATTTTCAAGTTGTCCAGAGCTGTGGATCCAGTTGCCACGCTAAAGCCATGGTTGGGTATAATTTCACTGCCAGGAGGCAGTTAGAGGCCTGCTGCTGAAAACGTATGGTGTTGAAGTTGCGTATACCTGTGCTGTCTTGGGTTCCTTTAAATCTCAGCTTTGTGAGCCCTGGGTGTTTATGCGTTATCTCACTACATGGTAGGTACCTGCGTGAGGGGGGATTGGGAGGCAAGATGGTGGATCGCAGGACTCATGTGCTAAAGAGCCCCATCCACCAATATGACTGGAGGACAGGAGATTATGGCAGAGTGAGGAGTGTTTGCGTGGAGGTGGGGGGGGGGTGGCGTCACCAAAAGTAATGAGAGCTGGGTATAGTGGTGCACATCGTTAACCTCAGCACTTGAGAGACTGAGGCAGGAGGATCTCTGTGAGTTGGAGGCCAGCTTAAGCTACAGAGTGAGACCCTGTCTCAAAAAAGTGACATCTATATGCCACACATTATCAACAATGGCCACGATCCTCTCATTTGCCAATATAGAAAGCATTTCTCATAGCAGAGACTAAGAGAAAACCCTCTGATGCTTGGGCTGGCAGTGGGGTAGGGGATATGTGTTTCTGTTTCAAAGAATGGGAGAAACCATCTTGGCTGTCTTCCTTCTTATGACATTTCTTACCATTTCACTCACCTGCCCGGATATCTCACACAGGGTATGTAAGTCAGCCCTCCCAAACCCCCACATTTGGATGTTCTTAAGTCATGTTCATGGCTAAGGCAGGTACATAATAAGCTGTTGAGGACTTTTTTTTAACTTCGACTTTTGATGATTTGATTGCCCGTTTGCCTTTTCTGTTTATTGAAAGCCCAGACCTGACTGATGAACAGCTGAGCAGGAAACGCTTTGACCTCTTAACTAGTACTTCAGCTCCTGCTCAATGCCTCTCTATCTTTACTGCAGTCTTCGGTGGTCCTGGAAGAGCGTGAGCACACACGTGAGCACCTCACCAGGCTGGGCTGACACGTCGGTGCCTGGGGATTGGACGGAGAGTGGGAGAGGACCCAGCACAGCAGGGAGCACTCACATCCCATTTGGTTTCCTCTTGCTCTTTTTAACACATTTCCTCCTGCATGCCACCTCTTCGGGATCTTAAGTGTTTTCCTGTTCTGTGCCTTTGTCTCTGCTACTCTTTTCTTCTTTCTCATTTTGAGAACTAGCAAGAGCTCCAGGGACAGCCTGGGAATACATCCCAGGCTCGAAGGCCTCCTGCTCCTGAGCCCAGATGCCTCCTCTAAGAAGCCTCTGGCACCACAGCTCACAAGAGTCTTCACCCAAGGGTTTCACTTAGTAAAGATGTTCTGTGGGAGTTAGGTTTTTTTTTTTTTCTAAGAAAGCATTATGCAAAAAGTTTTAAGGGCATTTTAAAGAAAAGCCATTTTGGGGGCTTTTTCAAACTATTTGTGGATACTTTGTTTACTTTGTAAGTATTAAAATATGCATCATCTTGGTGGCCACTCAGGCACTGAAGCCATGGCTGTCCTGTGAGTCCTTCCCCAGAGAAATGCCATATTATCGTCAGATGTGGATAAATGGGTCAGATGTGGCTGATCTCCGTCTGTGTTCGGCACTGCATCCAGCAGTCTTTTTTTCCTCAGTACTGGTGTGTCTCCATAGTGATGGTCGTGATAGTGAATGGCTAGTATGGTGGTTTCATTTTCAATTTTCGGTGGTAGACAAGGTGACATTTTCATTGTTTCAGCGCCAATCCAACTTAAAACATCATGGACATTGTTATCCCTTCCAAACTAAAAAGATAAAGCATGTATTGGACATAAGTGTATGTGTTGCCTCAACTCATCTGGCACTCATGTTAGGAAGAGGCCTTCCACCAAAGCAGGAAGCTGCACACTCCTTCTCCCCGGGCGTGGGGATTTCTTGATGATGCCATGGAGAGCTACTGCATGGTGCTTCTGTACTCGAGCCTGAAGCGGAGGGAACTAGGCCTGGCTTCTGCTATGAAGAGAACCAGCCTCATCTCAGTGTCCCAGAGATCCAGGATGGGGGATCTAAACTGGAATCGCCCCTTCCCCTACCACCAAGAGGTATATGGTTGCTGCCACCAATCTGTCTTCACAGCGATGTTAGTGGCAGTGCCCTGCCCACAGAGAGCTGATGCCCCAAATGGAAAACTGAGGAACTGACCTAATGTTTCCTAGTCAATACACCCAGTGGGAATTGTTTGGTTTTATGTTTTATTTGATTGTGATTTGTTTGGCATAGCTAAAGGTGCCTTCCCCACCCCACCCCCCGCCTTTTTTTTTCAGACTTTGTTTTGTAAGACTTGTTCAAAACACAAACAAGTCCAAAAGACTCGCACTGACTGTTACCTTTGCCCAGGCTACCCCCAAACTTCTATGCTCTCATTTTATTAAATAAAAGCAGGTGCTCCCTGGAATATCTGGGACCTTTTTGAGGCATTTAAAGCAGAATATAAAGAGTGGTCTCATCTCCTTCCTTAATCTTCCTGGTGGTTGGGATGTCCCACTTGTATCATAGCTGTTTTTATTATTACTGATGTGCTCCGCCGTTTTTAAATGTGAACTTGTGCGCAGATGTGCAGATTCAATGTTCTTGTTACAGATTGAATAAATTTTTATTTTGAAGACAAAATGTGTACTTCAAATGCAACAAAGGAGGAGGGTGCTGGGGAAGGTGGAGAGGTTAGAAGAAAGCACTGCCACAAACAAAATAGCGCTCACAGTTCAGTCAGGCATGCATTGAAGAACTCTGTATAGAGTAGGGATAAATACACGTGTGTATTTGTGTGTGTGTGTGTGTGTGTGCATGTATATAACTTACCTTACACAAAAGACTGATTAGGAAACAGGGCTACCAAAAATTGCAGCCAAGGAGGCTCCAGTGTGGTGCCAGGCTGAGGACTTGGCCAGTCAGAGAGGTGCTCACCAAAGCAGTCACCTGAGTGCTAGAATGAATAAGCAAAATTCTTCCCCCATCTGTGGTGCAGAGTGACCAGTGTGGGACATCTGCAGTGCCCTGTCTTAGCAGGGACCGGATTTGCCGGGTGAGTGACCTCACCAGACATCAATGCAGAACAAGTTTCCACCACAGTGAAATCCACACTGGGCTGCAGAGATGGTGGAAGGCTCTTCCAGAGGCCCTGAGTTCAGTTTTCAGCACCCACATAAAACAGCTCACAAATCCAGCTTCAAGGGATCTGAAGCCACTCTCCTCCACAGACACCCATGCTTATGTGTACCCCCCACATACACATAATCAAAAATAAAACTTTAGTATACATCAATGGTGCAAGAGAGACAGAGCCAATGGGTATATCTGGCTAGGTCCCCACTTCTGCTGCCCTCTCAACAAACACATGATGAGATGCTAGGTGCAGTACTGCTGTCCAGGGAAAGCTCGGGTATTACTTGCCCAACTGCCAACCAAACTTGCTTATGTTTCCAAAGAAAACTCCAACCTTCCTCTTTCTGAATCAGGCAAGTCAGGAGCGTGACACACCACTGTTCTCTAGAGGGTGTCCATGATGGTGAAGGTACTGTCACTTCTCAAAACATTCCAGGAGTGCTCGGGCTTCTGACTAACCAAAATATGTTGTCTTGGCTTTGTAGCCAAAGCAGATGGACCAAATCATGTCTCTGTTGTTAGGTCTCTTTCAGGAAATGAGATCATGAAATGAAATCCCTGTTGGCCTCATAGATTGCAGCTCAGAGCCCACTGACAGCTCTGTGGAGTACCAAGCCCAGGTGGCTTCTTCCCCTGACTGCTGTTTTGTTTTTAGCTTTATATGTGTGGATGTTTTGCCTGCATTTATGTTGGTGCTACAAATGTGTGTCTGGTACCTGTGGAACCAAGAAGAGGGTGTTGGATCCCCAAAACCTGAAGTTATACATGGCTGTGAGCTGCTGTGTGGGTTCTGGGAACCAAACTTGGATTACCAGAATGTTAATAAGTGTAGTTCTCCCAGAACAACGTGAGTTATTAGTATCATAAAGAAGCAACTAGTCATTTGAGTCTAGTCTGCCTAACCATGTACCTGGAATCTTAAGGTAAAAGACTCTATCCATCCTCATGGCTACACAAACACACATAGAAGCCATCAATCATTTCTGTAGCACCAACAATTTCTGGTTCTGTTTCTCTACAAGCCACTGAACACCTAGACCTCTCCTGAAAAACAAAGCCGCCTGTAGGCACCCTCACACTCTCCCTCTCCCTCTCTCCCCTCTCTTCCCTCTTCTCTCCCCTCTCCCCTCCCTCTCCCCTCTTTCCTCTCTTCCCTCTCCTCTCTTCCCTCTCCTCTCTTCCCTCTCCTCTCTTCCCTCTCCTCTCTCTCTTCTCCCTTCTCTTCTCTCTCCTCTCCCCTCTCTTCCCTCTTCCCTCTCCTCTCTCCTCTCTCCTCTCTCTCCTCTCTTCCCTGCCATGCAGAAGACCGATTCTATGTGCAGCCTGAAAATGACCCCCATACTGCCCTGGGAGGGAAGAAATGAAACCATAGGCAGGCATTGGGTAAACAGCAACTCCAGGAACTGGCTGCTCTTCACAGGCTGTATTTTATCTCCTTGACCTTGAACAGTAAGTACTTCAGACCCGTAGGTCTTGGGAGTGAGGGAATTCTGTCCTAGAATAGATGAACCGGCTCAAACAAAGGCCCTCATCTTCAGAGTTGATCCCTCTGACCTCTAAAATGTGGCCAATTATCTGCCAGCCTTTTCCCCTTGAACCTGATGCTGGGATTAGTTGTTTTTTCTGCCTGGTCTCTGAACTTTCCTGCTTCATGCCGTGCTCCGTGGAACCTTAGAAGGTTCCACTTATTAGAATGGGGTGAAACACCTATACTGTTCTCAAACGATTGCTATCGCTATTAATAAAAGCCATAGCCTCGCAGTTACCCTGGGCCAGCCTAGAACTTCATCAAGCGACTGAGACGATTTCCCCAGAGCATCTTCTAGGGCCTCTTCCCAGCCGGTCCTGGCTGTACAGCCCCACAGCCCCGCCCTCTGGGAACGACTAAATTAGCTTCGCGATTGCGGCAAGAATGCGGCGCTCAGGCACCTGATCACTCGCGGTGGCTCCCAGGCTCGGTGTCCCGCTTTGGACAGAGCGCCTGGGCCACCCGAACCTACATACGAGGGGCGGAGGGAGACACGGGGCACGCACACCCCTCAAGCGCACGCACAACTTACTTTTCCCATTTTACCGGGGCAGGCGAAGTTGAGACGCAGGACTTTCCCGCGCTGGACAGGGCGTGGCCGCATTGGCCTGGCCCTGCCCCCCCCCGTTCGGCCCCGCCCCCCCAGGTTGATGGCAGCAGCAGCTGGGACAGCAGCGGAGCCGGCAGGCAGCTGAGAGCCGCAGGCAGCGGCTGGAACGCGCGACCCAGTGCCCGGCCCCGGACGCGCCGCCGACACCTCCCTCGGCCCCCCGCGTACCCTGGCCCACTCCACAGAGGAGTCGCCGCGAGAGCACCCTCGCCCGGCTTAGGATCAGGTACCCTCCTCCCCGCCTCCGCCCCCGCAGCCAACGGAGCGGGCGGGGTCTCTGGAGGGGGCAGAGGTCTGCGCCCCCCCTTCCCCGCCGCTAAATTCGGTCCGGCAGGGCGGACTTGGTGTCTATATTTGGCCGGACAGCAGCTAGCGAGGAGACACCTAGTCTCACAAGAACTCACTGCCAGAGCAGGAGGCTAGAGGAGGGTGCGGGTAGGCCGGGCTTTAGGCCTGGGGCTGCAGGAGCGGTTTGAAGGGCACAGGGATGCCCGGGCTGGGGAGGGCCAGGAAACAGTTGGCCTCTGGGAGAGCCTGGTGTGTCCCCTTGGGAAAAGTGGCATAACTAAGGTCCTGGATCCAGAAAAAAGGACCTCACCTCCTCACTGGTACACATCTGGTCCTTGTGGTCCTTGCCCATGGGATCAAGGACCGCCACTCTCAGGAGAACCTACTAGAAGCCCCAGCGCAGGCACAGGCAACACACTCAAAAAAACCAGGCTAACGTATGATACTCATGTCACTTGACCATAATCGGGCTTCTCAGAAAAGCCTGGGCATGGTGAAATGGACAGAAGGGAGAGCCACCTTATACTGCCCACTCCCGCACATCCCCACCCCCCACCACGGGAGGAAACAGTGGCTGAAACAGGCTAACCAGAGGAACGAACGTTTCTCTTGGCAGATTTGTAGAAAAGACACATGCGCCTGAACTCTGCCAGAGATGAGAATTTGGGATCTTGAGGGCGGGAGTCCTAGCCCCACAGCTAACCTTGAACTAAGGTCCAGTGACTACCAGAGAGCGTGTTGAGTAGTGTGTCTCTAGAAGGGATAAACACTTGCAAAAAAGTGCTCATCCTTGGCCAGCAGCAGGAGACCCACTGCTGCTCCAAACATTCTGTCCCGCAGCAAGCTTCAGTCCCACGTCAGCCTCCATTACCCCCTAGCCCGTGTGTCTAAGTGACCAGACTCCCCATCCTAGCCTCTCAAACATTTGACAGGCGACAAACATCTGCCTTCCTACCTTGATCACTTTGAAGAAAACCCCCTGCTCCTTACCAGATAATGCTCCCTTCCTCCTCCCTCTCGCAGTTGGCAAGATCAAGGACCAACGCGCCTCTAGGCTCTGCATCCCCGATCTTTGCTCCAGCCATGAGCCGGAGAGTGGTTCGGCAAAGCAAGTTCCGCCATGTGTTCGGTCAGGCAGCAAAGGCCGACCAGGCCTATGAGGACATTCGGGTATCCAAGGTCACATGGGACAGCGCCTTCTGTGCCGTCAACCCCAAATTTCTAGCCATTATTGTAGAGGCTGGAGGTGGGGGTGCCTTCATTGTCCTGCCTCTGGCCAAGGTGAGGGGTGAGGGAAGGGAACCGGTTGGCTGGGACCCCTGGGCTGCCTCGCTGGAATCCAGTCCTCCATCAGAAGGGCAGTCTCTGTGAATTGGCCGCTCTCCCCTCCCCCTCCCTGAGCAGCAATATCGGAGTGGCCTATGCGCACCTTCTAGGCCATGCAGCCCCTGTTCCCAGCAGGGGCCAAGTGAGAGCTAGTGGTGGAGCTGGTCAGGTGCAGAGCCAAGTAGTCAGATTCTGACCTGAGTTTTCACCAGTACGAGAGAGAATGTGTTAGATTCTGGTTCTGGTACTGGGGTAGAATGAAAATTAAATGAAAGGAAAAAATACATAAAGCCAGAGTCCTCCTTTGCACACTAGGAAAAGGGGCCAGGCAGTGACTGTCACCTTCGCAGACACTTGGCCATCTCCATCCCGGGGTAGAGACCCCAAAGCAGACATAGCCTTGATCTAGGTACTGACCCCTAGACCTTGCTAGAGGAGGCCCCGCACGTGGCAGGGTCAGGAAGAGGCCTGACAATAGCCCATGACTCACCCCGGTCAATGCAGACACCAGCCAGAGACACCTCCTCCCCAGTGTGACTGCCATTCCAATGCCATTTAACCATCCCCTCTTCCAGGCTGCATGGTCTGGGCCGGTGCCAACCCTGCAGAGTCTTCACAGCTCCCAAAATCAATTGATGGAGATAAAGAAAAGTGGGCCCCCAGCCCTGGCTAAGGGGCATTAGGCACCAGGATTGCCTGCTTGTGGTTCCAGGTGTAACCAAGGGAAGGAAGGACCTGCTGTAGGAACCAGGACACCGCACTCAGGTTGCTCACTTCAGTCTCTTTAGGAGCTTCCCACAGATCCCAACTTGGGGAACAGGCTTAAGTAGAGCCTCCTCACAGGGTGTTGGGGTCCATGCCTGTGAGCCCAACATTGAGCAGACCAAGGCAAGACCAACGTAGGCTAATAAACATAATGAGACCTTATATTTAAAAATGGAAGTCCTTCTCCAAGTAGGTGTCTTTTGGTGAACACTGGGTTTAATTCAAGTCTGTGTTCTGGTGTCTTGCTGTGGGTGCTTTGTTAAGTCGCCATGCCTCTCTGAATCAGATTCCCTGGCACAAATGATTTCACTCCGTGCTGTTCAGCAGAGTTCAGAGAGCAAACTGGTTAAGAGGCTGAGATGTCTGCAAAAAGAAAACTAATGATACAGAATCGATGGGTTAGCAAATGCAGTGACCACTCCAAAACCACATCCAGGAGGGCCTGGGGATGCAGCTCAGTAGTTTAGCGGTTGCTTAGCAAGTGCCAGGTCCCAGTGTGTGCACATGTGTGCATACATGCACACACACACACACACACACACACACAAGTGGTCCCACATCTCCTTCTCTGACCCCTCCAGACAGGACGTGTGGATAAGAACTACCCACTGGTCACTGGGCACACTGGCCCTGTGCTGGACATTGACTGGTGCCCACACAATGACAACGTCATCGCCAGTGCTTCAGACGACACCACTGTCATGGTAGGAGCCAGGTGGATGCTGCCAGCTGGGTAGGGGAACAGAGAGGTGCCTCACCTGTGCTGGGGAAGGGCACCTACCCTACCTTACCCTGCCAGTTCCAGGATTATTTTTAGTTAAATACATACCCACTCCCTCCCAGAATGCACTGCCTAGAACTAACTATTACCGTGGTCAACTTGGGGCCCTAAGAGAAGGGGTACAGCACTCTGGACTTTTTTCTGACAGAGTGAATGGGGAGGTCTCTGGGGAGCTGGCAATGCTTCCTGGTCCTGAACTGCTGCTTCTGTTCCCAGGGCACCACCACACCACTACACTATCCTGTACTGGACACCAACAGCCCTGAGGGGCGGAGCTATCCCTTACCCATCTACTTGTTGCCTTTTCTTCCTACCTAGGTGTGGCAGATTCCAGACTACACTCCCGTGCGCAACATCACCGAACCTGTCATCACACTCGAGGGCCACTCCAAGCGTGTGGGCATCCTCTCTTGGCACCCCACTGCCAGGAATGTCCTGCTCAGCGCAGGTCTGGTGACATTTAAGAAGGGTCCCGACTATAGATGAGGGTGGGAGTGAGGAAGGCGGGGGCCCGGATGACCAGGCCTGGACACTCTGGACAGGTGGTGATAATGTCATCATCATCTGGAATGTGGGCACCGGGGAGGTCCTGCTGAGCCTGGACGACATACACCCTGACGTCATCCACAGTGTGTGTTGGAACAGCAATGGTAGCCTGCTAGCCACTACCTGCAAGGACAAGACCCTGCGAATCATTGACCCCCGGAAGAGTCAGGTGGTTGCGGTGAGTGCCTGGCCTGACTACTCCCTAGCACCCCTTGCTCGACACCAGCTGGTAGCATCTGATACCCACTGTCATCAGAGCCTCTGGTCCCAGCTCTTACCTGTCCCATCCCTACTCCAGAGATTAGTCAAGACCCCCGCACCCCGTGAAGGCTTTACAGTCTCAACCCCTGCCCTGAGTAAGCCCCCAGACGGCAAGCCTCTGCCTGCCCCTCTTCGTTCCTCTCCCATGCATCTCGAGCTCCCGAGGAGAGCTCCTTGCCTTTAGATTGAGGGGAGAAGCTGGAAACCGCATCCTCCAACCAGAACCTGCATGAAACCTGAGCTCCGGGACCTTCTCCTCTCAGATAGCCAACGCCATCTTCCAGGGTCAGGGGCCTGCACTCGGACTGACCCCCTTCGCACCCATTGACCCACTGGGTGGGGATGAAACAATCCCCAAGCTTTGCATGCCCCAGCTGGTGCCCTGGGAGGGCAATGGCCCTGTCCCCCTGTCCTGGCCAGCCTCTGTCTAACCTGGGGTGTTGGGTTTGGGGATGTGCATGTTTGCGTGGAGCACAGGCATGGCGCGGCTGGGAGCGGCGAGGGGCGGTTGGGTGGGCGGGTACTCTAACCCACTAACCCTGCGAGCAGGAGCGAGCCCGGCCTCACGAGGGCGCCCGCCCGCTGCGGGCCGTCTTCACCGCAGACGGGAAGCTGCTCAGCACCGGCTTCAGCAGGATGAGTGAGCGGCAACTCGCACTCTGGGACCCGGTAGGCCAGGCCGAGCCGGCGCAACGGCTCGCTTTGCAGGATCAGCCAGGAGCACCCTCTCGAGCGGTGGCCCGGCCCAAGAGGCCCAGGCGGAGCACAGAGCTCCCTTGTGTGTAAAGCCCCACTGCAACCCCGGGGAGCCAGCAGACATCGCCTGCCCCAGGGATCGATCAGCTCTTGAGAGTGCCTAAGGTCTGGGACCTGCTGAGAGCTCCGCACCTCCTGCTCGGTCCCCGCCCTGATAAGTCTCCAGGCCAGGGTCCTGCCACAGACCTCTGTGAAACTTCATTCTTAGGACTCTTCCCCCGCCCACCCCACACTCAGGTTGGCAAGGTGGTTGCTCAGATCTCCATCTTCCCCAAGGCAGGCAGTAGGGTGATGCTCCTCCCTTCTCCCCTCCCCCCACCAGGAGAGGTTTGCAGCCCACGAGGGGATGAGGCCCATGCGGGCTGTCTTCACGCGGCTGGGTCATATCTTCACCACGGGATTCACCCGCATGAGCCAGCGAGAGCTAGGCCTGTGGGACCCGGTAACACAGTTGGAGGCTTGGGGTGTGTGCCCCGGGGGCTGGCATCACGGGCGAGGGGCCGGACGCCCCGCACCCGCAGGGTATGCCCATTCTGACAGGGCTGAAGGTTGCTGCCACCTCACACACCCGACACTGTCCAGTTTTTTGGTTTTTTTTTTTTTTTTTTTTTTTTTTTTTTTGCGTCGCCTGAAGGAGCTCGCGCTGGCGCCCCCTCCTGGTGATGCCTAGTCCCTGGGGGTGGTTTGCTGTGACTGCATGCAACCGCACAGGGTATACTTGTGCCAGGGAAACGGAATGAGAAAGTCTAGAAGAGAGCCTGTGGGTCTCACCAGATCTGCCTTGGGAATGCATGGGATTGGGGGTGGGCATAAAGTGAAGTCTGAAGCAGCCCTGGAGGGTGAACAGGGCTGGTCACTCTTTCTGTGCTCGGCAGAACAACTTTGAAGAACCGGTGGCCCTGCAGGAGATGGACACAAGCAATGGAGTGCTCCTGCCGTTCTATGACCCCGACTCCAGCATTGTCTACTTGTGTGGCAAGGTGTTGGAGGCTGGGTGGGAAGGACCACGGCTGGGATGGGAGATGAGGGCCCTGTCTGTCCGTGCCTCTCAATTGACTGGTTTTGCAGGGTGACAGTAGCATTCGGTACTTTGAGATTACGGACGAACCACCCTTTGTGCACTATCTGAACACTTTCAGCAGCAAAGAGCCGCAGCGGGGCATGGGTTTCATGCCCAAGAGGGGACTGGATGTCAGCAAGTGTGAAATTGCCAGGTCAGCACTTCAGTCCTTTCTATCCTCCTGCCCCTCTTCCTCACGTCAGCTCTTGTTCTCCAGGTCTTCCCCTAACTGAGCTGCCCTTTGGAAAAGAGAAGGGAGCCACACTGGACTTTTTCAGTGACTGTCCCGGCACCCACTAGCCTGGCATTCCACCCAAGGTGTTTTTACCCCCAAACTGATAATGTGTGCAAAGTTCAATGCACACGGTAGTTACTCGGGTAGTTACTCAGCGTATTGGCTTCCAGTGCCTTAGTCCCAGGCATGGGGCTTTAAAAAGAACAGGGAGACAGCAAGAGCGTTGAATTCCCCTTCCTCATAGGTTCTACAAGTTACATGAACGAAAGTGTGAACCCATCGTCATGACCGTACCTCGAAAGGTGAGGAAGGAGAGGAGGTTGGGCAAGGGGGTTGGTTGGAAAGCATCAAAAGGCAGCCATCCGGTGCCCAGCTCACACCGGCCCTCTTGTCCACTCTACCCCTCAGTCGGACCTGTTCCAGGACGACCTATACCCAGATACGCCCGGCCCTGAACCAGCCCTGGAAGCAGATGAATGGCTATCGGGTCAGGATGCAGAACCTGTACTCATTTCGCTGAAAGAAGGATATGTACCCCCCAAACACCGCGAGCTCCGGATCACCAAGCGCAACATCCTAGATGCGCGTCCGCCAGCTGGTCCCCGTCGCAGCCAGTCAGCCAGCGACTCCCCCTTGTCGGTAAGCTCTCAGATCTGACCCGCTCTACCCTAGCTCTGCCCGCTGCCTCCTGCTCTCTGCCATGGTCTCCTCCTTCCTCCGTGTATCAGCAGCAGCACACCCTGGAGACACTGCTGGAGGAGATGAAGGCCCTTCGCGAGCGAGTGCAAGCCCAGGAGGAGCGCATTACTGCTTTGGAAAACATGCTGTGTGAGCTGGTGGATGGCACAGACTAGCCTGGCGTATTTGCTGCGAAGCTCTGCACGCTGCAGATCCAATGGAGCAGGGCGCACAGACTGGCATCGCCGACCTTTGGTCTGGAACTCCGTACCCTGCTTCCTGGGCTCGGGGTTAGGAGTGAGACCAGAAAAGAAACTCCATCCCTCGCGGGAGGCCTGGACATGGGGATCTTAAGTGGCAAGGACTGAGTTCCGTACTAGGCCCCGACTTTAGACTTTTCAGGATTAGGCCTAGAGGGAGCCTGGGATAATGCCGGCCTTAGTAATGGTGCTTAGTGTTCCTTGTCCCTTACCCTGGGCAGGGGAAATGCTTAGCATTAGTGCGCTGCCTGGGGCTGACCTCACGTGGATCTCAACACGGATCCCCAGTCTCAGGAAAATCCCCATTTCTCTTAATAAGCTCACTTGATTTCCTTCACAGTATGTGGGGGCAGATGGGCAGCACCCCATTTCTATTGCTGGCAAAGCCTGACTCACTGGCTTCATCCATCCCATCCATGGTACAGGGCTCTCCTCTTTTTCCCACTTCCAAAGATGGCAGCTTCTTGGAGACAGACATCCCCCACCAGAGAAATCTCAGGAGAACTGGCATAAGGTCTCTCTCTCTCTCTCTCTCTCTCTCTCTCTCTCTCTCTCTCTCTCTCTCTCACACACACACACACACACACACACACACACACACACTGCCTCCAGCACTCTACTGAGTCTATAAAAATACTGAGGCATAAGTAATGAAATGATTTACTAAGTACAAGTCTGTGCCTCCTGCATGGACGGCTTCCCCCCCCCCCCATTTCCCTTTTTGGAATCCTGGGGAACCCAGCAAACACAAGCTGGGCTGAGGACCCGCCAGGCAGCCTCTTACCCTAGGTCAGCCATCTTTGCATTGAGGTTCCAAAGACCCCACCTCCCACCCCACCGCAGGCACTCCTCCCCCAATAAAGTTAGGTAGAAAAGCATCTGGTTTGAAACCTCTTTATTTGTGCCTCAGAATCAGTCTGGTGCCCCTGGCATCAGGGAAGGGACTAGGAAGAACAGCTTTACTTTGTTGCTCTTTCCTTACCCCCCTTTTGTGCCCCTTCTGAGCCCCTGGCATAGAAGCCAGCAAGAAGGTGGCCCCAAGACAAGGGTGTGCATGGGCCCCTGCCCAGGGAGGGGGGACTGTGCTTCTTTAGGTGGGTAGGGCGGAACAGGGAGAGCCGGGGTTAGCACCATTGGATAAAGGGTGTTATTCAGCCCCTGCATGGGGGCAAGAGGGGTGCACAACCACAGAGGGCTAGCAGCAGCTGGTAGGAACGGGTGGGCGGTGATACTGGTGCCAGGGCCCTGATCAATGCCTTTGTGTCGGGTCTAGTGCTTGCCCCCAAGCCAATATGCTGCCCCCACTCCCCAAGGCACCATGAGGGAATCAGGCCTTGTCCAGACTAGGGGGCACCTTAGACACACTCCCTGATCACAATAAAAAACGTGCTGCGGGCATGGGGACTCCAATTTCTGGCTGCCTAAGGAGAAGCTGGGACCACCCTGAGACACAGGACAGGTGTGGGAGCTTGTGTGGGAGCTGGGGGAGCTGGGCACCCCGCTAAGTGCACTTGACGCTGAAATGCCTGGGTGAGGAGAGGCTGGGCCCTTGATGTGCTGGTTTGTGTCTGGGACAAAGCAGCGACACAGCACACAGGGCAATCAGCTGCCTCCCAGGGGTGAAGAGCTGAGATGCGAAGGCTTCAGGGGCAGTGTCCTGGAGAGGGGTCAGTGAGCAAGAAGGAGGACCAGCCAGAAGGAGCACGGGACAGGGACAATGCTCCTCTCAAGGATTCATTTCCTTTTCAATACCACCTGTCTCCGCCCCTGGACAGACCCAAGTCCAGAGAAGCAGATTAGGGGGTCACCGCACAGCAAAGCGGGGAGAACAGCCATGCCTCTAGGGCTCTGGCTTAAGAGAGTTACTCCACGCCTGTATCAAACCCCTGGCATCTCAAGCCTGGTGCACCCCTACACCCCCGATGTGATGGCTCCAAACTCCTGCAGCAGCACGGCAGGTGCGCGGACCCGGGTCCTGCGTGGAGTGAGCGAGGGTCCCAGCAGAGGGCGCTACTGTTCGGTCAGCGAGAGCCGTAGGATGCGCTCCAACTCTTCCTCCTCCTGGCGTGCTCGCCTCCGTCTCTCCTCCTGCTCCTGCGCAGACAACTCCATAGCCAGCCGCAGCTGCTCGTCGTAGCTCCGAAACACGTGGCTGCTGGAGCTGGGACCCGGGCTGGGCCGAGGGCTGGGCACTGGTGCCGGGGGCACGGGCTGGCGCTGCGGCGTGGGTGGGGCGCTCCTGGGGGTGGGGAGGATTTGTCGAGCGCTCCCCGCTCCCGGCACACCTGGGACACCTGCTCGTAAGTGGGGCAGGAGACATCGTGGAGGCCCCAGGGCTGGGCAGACTTGCCACCCTTCTAGGGGAGGCCATGAGTCTCACTGGGCTGTCCTGGCCCCACCCGGTGATGGAAGATCCCAGGTCCCGCCAACCTGTCTGTTGAGGGTCTGAACGTCCTGGGAGTTAGGTCCCTGCTTTCTGCACATGCCTGGAACACTGGCCACCCACCCTGTGCCAGGAAAGGGGTTTGGCAGAAGCCATCTTGATAACGGGTTTTTGATACCAGATGGAGCCCTGCTGCAGGCACTAAGGGTTGTCTGGGCCTAGCAGGGTTCCGGTGTCACTGTGCAGTCTGACGGTTTAGTGGGAGTCTCTGTGCGTGTGTGTTGGGGGTAGGAGAGGGAATAGGCACCTCTGAGTTCTCTTCGACCTCATGGGCACTGACCTGTCCTGTCGGCGGCCTTCACAGGACATGGGGTGGGTGCCTGGCTTGCTGTTGGTTAGCGCCTCCCAAATGGTGACCTGGAGGGAGCGGACTGTTAGCTGAGCTCACCTGTGCTTGGAATGGCTTGGAGTGGCATCAGGAACACACCTGGTCATACTCACTGCCTGCCTCAAGCAGGCTCTGCTGGATGGCAAACTGCAGCAGGTCATCATCTTCATCACGAGTCGCAGCCTCTCGCTGGCCACCCAGCACGCTGTAGCCACGGGGGGCCTCGAACAACGCAGGTGAGATCTCACAGCCACGGCAGGAGGCTGGGGGCGTGGGCCAGGGGTCAGGTGTGGGCTGGGCTCACCCCTGGGTGTCAGGGAGGGAAACAGCCTAGCTGTGAGAAGGCGGGGCCCTGTGGGGAGTGGAGTCTCACTGGTAGAGCTGGAGCTGCTGACGCTGGAGGAGTCGCTGCCAGGGGACGGTGTCTCGCTGCTGGGGCTGCCTCGCACTGAGGGCACTGGCTCATCACAGCCGTTGAGGTTCCCGAAGGTGATGCGGGCGTTGAGAATATGAAAGACGGGGATTTCTGAGGACAAGGAAGCCATTAAGCACCAGCCCCTCATACCTCAGACCCACTGCCCAGATTTCCTCTAAACCTCACTCTCCCAAAGTGACTGAGGAGAAATTGGGGGAAGGGGGCGCTCACCAATCTTGACTGGGAAGCCAGGAGGCAGGCGCAAGGTGATGAAGTCCCGGAGCTTGGCGAAAAGTGCATTGCTGACAGCCATGAGGTCAATGATGGGAGCCACCTGCTCACACAGGGACAGGGGATGCTCCTCACACAGCCACAGCTTGGCCTTGAACCTGGTCCCCCAGATCCCAAGGGGTAAGGGAAGCTGTAGGAAGCCATGGCCTCCTAGCACCTCTTAGACCCTTACCCTGCCCATCCCTCCCCAGAAGAGCAGGGGGCCTCACTTCTGTGTCTTGGTGGTCAGTTCCATGGGACGACCCATGTCCCGGTTGCCAAGCTCAAAGTTGGGGTTGAAGTATTCCTCCGCAGTGATGGCAGTGGGGTTGGCTTGGCTCAGGGTCTGAGTGATCAGGGTCTGTACCGCACGGAGGGAGGCTTTAGCCCGATTCCAGGCCAGGGGTTGGTGACACAGTCCCTCATCCCTCCCCTCTCCAGCATGGAGCTGACACTGGCTTGGGAGTAGGAAGCCCACGTAGGTCATGTACGCGGTTGCCACCAGAACCTCTTAAGCCACACCCACACCCTTCAAAACAGTAACGCCCCTGACACACACTCACCCCATTTTGGGGGCCCCCGTGCTGCTCGGCAATTCCCAAGAAAGACTGCAGAGGTGTCTTACAACCTAGAAGAAATATGTGGCCTCAGGACACTGCAGCCACACACACATGGGTGCCTCATGCCTAAGGCAAGGGTGTGGGAAGCTCTTGCACCCCACGATCCTAGCTACTTCCACCTAAAGTGATGAGGACTCACCAGGACCCACTGCAAGCTTGGGCGAAATGAAAGGGCCCCTAAGCCAGACGTGGTGGGTGGCCCTTGGATACCAGCACTTAGGAGGCAGAAAGGCAAGTGGGTATCTGTGAGTTGGAGGCTAGCCTGGTCTACATTGAGAATTTGGGGCCAGGGCTACGAGTGACACTCTGTCTCCCTAAATTAATAAATAGAACAAATAAAAGCACTTAAAGCTCAGAGGAAACTTCCCAAAGTACCCCTCTCCAAGCTGGTGACCCTGGGTAGCAAACCGCCTGTCTTCTTTTGGGGAGTGCGTGGGAGCGGCTCCTTTAGGTGCCTGGTTAATGACTTTGTTGTCTTCTCAGACAAGCAGAAATCACATGTCTCCACTTGAGACAGGTTAGATGGTGCCCAGTGAATGTGTGCGACATAAGCAAGCACACAGACTCAGTGGCAAGGCTTGAATCAGATGCCTAGATGAACCTATAAATGGCATGCATGACATTTTTCTCCAGTGCAACACAGACATTAGTAATCAATCACTGAACCCAAATGAGCCCTAGGAACCTTTGCAGTATGGCAGGCACCTATCTGAGTTGACCTCAATTTGCCTGACTGAGCCGTCCTGGCACTGGGCGGCCAGAGAATGCTACTGGGGGCACCCTCCCTCCGACTGGTGGTCCCGCCCATCTACAGCGTCTCCCCCCATTTGTCTCAAGCTCGTTACCTTTGGCCTTGCCTTTGTGTTGTTCTGAAAGATGCTCTGTCCGAGTCCGGGTGATGAGCTCCACGTTGGAGGCCCCATATACCTGAGAAGAGACAGGGAGGGGTGGGGACGGCCTGGTGCTGCTCAAGGGAATGCTAAGCACTCTCTCCAATAGAAACCTTGGCGGGAACCTTTGTCCCGTCTCTAGGCAGGTGGGCAAGTAAATATAGCCAATTATTTCACTTATTCATTCAACAAACTCTTTAGTGGTATTTGAATTCAGGGCCTGTCATGGGCAAGCATTCTCCCCCAGCTGCAGCCCCACTCTGGTGAGCAAACTTCCAGAGGAGCAGTTAGAGACCAGCCACTGAGGTCGGCATCCGGGACACAATGAACAAACCTGACACCATCCCTGCTCCTTTGAGAGCCACACTCTAGTTGGAAGACAGGAAAATGTGCAGTCATAAAACAGAGACGCAGGCCCTGGTGGGGGCACCCAAGGCCCCTTATCTGAGCATCTAGAACCGGGGAGGGCTTCCCGAAGGAGACAACATGTACGGAGCCTTAAAGTCTTCGTCAGCACCTTCATTCATCGAATGCTGGGGAGGTGGGGCCCCACAGCGGCAGTTGATCCCCAGCTCTGCTATGTAGAAGTGTGCACGGCTCCTGTGTCTCTGCTAGACCAGCGGAACACCGCAACCCTCATCTGTAGGCCAGGAGAAACGGCCCGGCAAGCCTACTTAGTGGGGTACTAGGAGTGCCATGGGGGGGGGGCTCAGTAAACATCTGTAAGGTGGGGTGAGAGCACCGGCCCGTTGTGAGGACCGCCGGCCGTGACTGTCCTAAGGACTCCACAGAGGCCCACAGTGGGACTCTAGTAGTGTAGCTAGGTAAATGTTAGAATACAGCAGCTATTTCTCCTCGTATCTAGGGCAACAGCTGAATGTACTGGTGTTTGGGGAAGGCACCTAGACCTTGAAGAGGTCACAGTAGAGTACAGCGATTGTTTCCCATGCTTTATAGAATTATTTTCTATCTATGCATGACTTTGGTCATAAGACTATCCAGGCACACTTGAATTATTGGGCACTGCAAACACCACACAATAAGCACTAAAGGTTGCAGGGCTGTGATGGTTTCCTTCAGAGAAAATATAAAGTAGATCAAAAGGGCTTTGGTTTCAGGAACTTGTATCCCAAACAGAGCCTTTGTGTACAATCAATAAATTTGCTTCTGAACGGAAGTTCGAGGTTCTGTTCACAGAAACTGTTCCTCCTCGCTGCCAGAGAGCCTAAAATTACATTCTGGGGAGACTCTCTGTTTTTGAGTGGTTCATGCAACACAGGACACCCCAAAACGCCCCCCTGCAGGAGGGACTACTGATCCCATGCAGCATTGCCTCCGTGCTCACAATGCCAAAGAGGGTGGGTTGGGGGCGCTCTGTTGAGCACGGCCGAGCTCCGGGACCCAGAGCTGTACCCTCACCTTGGCTTCATACCCATTCACCATCTCTGTCTTCTCGCTGCGCCAGCCCAGAATGCCAGTCTTGTTCCTGGGGAGGTAGAGTAGTCCCCGTGAAATGGCCGCCCATCAGGCTAGCTTCAGGCTAGCCACGCTGCACCAACTCACCTCTCAAAGGAGATGTTCTTGGTGTCAAGCTGTGTGGTGACAACCGGCGCAGTGAGCCGGCTCAGCACTTGCTCCTCAGTGGGTTGGGCAGCAGCCAGCAGCAGTTCCCGATCCTGCCCGGCCAGGGCCAGCGTCTCCATGTATACCACACGGCGGTCATGGTCTATCTCCATGACCACGGCACTTGTGTCTGCAGCCAGGGAACAGCACAGAGGTCAGGGTGGTCGGGGGCTGTCTGCTGTCTCCCACCCTGCCCCATTTACTGCCAGACTGACCTTGACCCCTGAAGACAAAGCTGCGATTCCCTCTCTGCCAGGTCATATGGTCAAAGCCCAGAAGTGTGGTGTCTACCCTCAGGTTCTGCCCACTCTTCCACACTTTGTAGGTGTCACTAGGGCAGATCTTGGATACCAGGGGCACTGGGTAGAAGTGAAGGTCAGAAGGGGCTTCAGTTCCCTGGGCCAGCCCAGGGCACAGAACTGAGTTGATAGCACAGCCAGAAAGACTAGGGAGCTGGCAAGGGCGGAAGAAGCCCTTCCTTCAGCCCCGTCCCCCGTGGCTCATACACCACTGTCTCCGATACCCACTGTGTATTCATTTACCCACTCAGCCTCCCACCCACGCTATCAACAGGTGTTTACTGAACACCACATCCACACCAGGCCCTGTCCCAGTCACTGGAGGTACAACACCGGACAAGGTAAGACTTTTGCCTGTTGGACTTTACCTTAGAGCAAATGACAGGCAAATCATTACAGAGGAATAGAGTTGATGATAATAGCAACAAGATAGCAGCGGAGGCAGTCTGCAAAGACCTGGCTGGAAGTTGGCATTGATCTGAGGCTAAGTGAGAAGGAACCCCATGAAGATCATGGAGCCACACTCTGGCAGGGGACAGTGAACTCAGAGTCCCCAGATCAGATTCAGCCCCTCTTACCCCAGCTGGTGAACTCCCATTTCATCTCCACGTAGAAATCCTGGGCCTGGAGAGAGACAAAGAAAAGGGCTGAGCGGGCACTAGAATCAGATGCTGGGCTACAGTGGGCAGGAGGAAGCTGGAACTCACCTTCCGGAGCTTCTCCAGGAGCATGGGGATGCCTGCCAGTCGCTTCACCACCCGCTGGTAGTCTCGGTACCGCAGCACCAGCTGCACCAGCTCCAGGTCCCTGGTGCTCACAGCCTCCTGTAGCACTGGGGGCGGGGAAGCCATGTCACAGGGTGAGACACTCCGGCCCACTCCAGGACACTGGCTGAAGGACTAAATAACAAGGGTGCCCACCTGTCCAACCACTGCGATTCTCCCTGCCCACATCTGCGCCGTGTGCCAAGAGCACACGGGCACATTCCAGGTGCCCCAGCGTGGTGGCCAGGTGCAGGGGAGTCCGACCACGGGGATCCAGTTGTTCAATGTCCACCTGTGGAAGAAGTTGAGATGGAGCCCTGGTCACTTCGGAGGCACCTGACCCGGGTCTAACGGCAGCTAAACTGGCAGCAGGTCTCTGGCTGTCACCTGTTCTAACTCACAAGGCCACGACAGAGACCAGCTTGATGATGGCCCTGTGAATGGAGGGCATAGGAGACAGAGGGAAAAGGACTCTGGGAGGGGAAAGCAAGGACCTTCCTTCCTGTCTGCTAGGCCTCCAGCTAGTTATGTCCTTCAAGGCATCATGGGCCACCTGTGGAATCTAAGGCGGAGTCAACGGTGGTCCATCCAAAGAGGCTGTTAGCCAAGGAGGATGTCAAGAAGCGCCACAACCACTGAGTAACTGTTGGCAAACGGGTACAATACCCACATAGCAGGTGGTGCACACACCCACAATCCCAGCAATGAGAAGGCTGAAGCAGGAGGATGGTGGTGAGTCGAAGGTTAACCTGCGCTACACAGGGTGCCGTCCCATGTGTTCCCTCCCCTGCCCCACCGCCCAGATACATTGGCTATGATGAAAGAGCATGCTCACAGCCCAACTTCAGAGCCCTCAGGTAGCGGCATTTTTGCATCAATCCTGTGATTTCAGGAACGATACTCCACTACATGCAATTGTACTGTGTTGTGAAAAGCATATGTGTTAAACATAAATATTTAAGCATATCTCAGGAGTCTGAACTTCTGGCTAAACTCAGTGACTCTACCATTTATACATGTTAATGCCTTTCCAAACCCTATTAAAGAGTGTCTCTCCCAAGTAAGACGAGGTAACAAAAACTATACTGAAATGGATGGGATTGCTATCACTTCAAAATATAGGAAGCAATTGTTCTTAAACCAATGTCTCCAACTGGTATCCCTGACTGCGGTTTCCTGGGCCTTCCACCTGGAGGAACACACTGATTGCTATTCAGAGAGGGGAACCATCAGCGGACTTGGAGTTGTGGGGACAGGAGGGACGAGGAAAGCAGAGCAGGAAGAGGAGGGGAAGGGAGGGCTGCTCCTCTGCACAGGGGTCCCTTCGAGTCTTTACTGATCACCATGTGCACACAGTAAAATTCAACAAGATTGGGAAAAACGACAGACAGACAGCCCTCACAGCTCACCAAGGGCAGCCACTCACACTCAAGATGCTAAGAAGAATTCTGGATCCAACTCTATTTAGCAGACCCCACCAGTGCTGCGCCTTCCCAGCAGGGCTAAACTAGCCTAGAGAAGAGCTCACCTGAGCCAATCAACTAGATTAAGAGTTGGCATTCAAAGGCTCATGGGCAAATAATTTAATTAATTTGTTCAAAGGAAGCTAATCCTCTTTAAAGGAAGACAAAGTTCAGATGTTTAATATGTATCTACAAGGTTCAACATCCAGTCATACCACTAGGCGGGACGTGAAGCTAGACCTGTCATCCCAGCAGCCAGGAGGCTGAGGTGCAAAGGCAGTTTGGACCACGCAGCTTCCCATGCTTCCAGTGTGTCTTACTTTCTGTTGAGCGCCTTTCTTCCTCTGAACCCTCATACTAAAGCCTACAGCCAATACCTTTATTAAAGCCCAACTGGGTGTCATCAAGAAGACAACCGCCCTTGCATGTCACAAGCAGGGAGACACGGTCTGTAACACAGAGGAAGAGCATGCAACAGAAACACCGAGAAAGTAGACAGTGATGCAGATGCTCAGCCAGGCAGTGGTGGTGCACGTCTTTAATCCCAGCACTTGAGAGGCAGAGGCAGGGGGATCTCTGTGAGTTCGAGGTCAGCCTGGTCTACAAGAGCTAGTTCCAGGACAGGCTCCAAAGCTACAGAGAAACCCTGTCTCGGGGAAAAGTGTGATACAATATGCTCAAAGTTTGCGATTTCGGGAGGCTTCTTTTGTTGGTTTTTTTGTTTGTATGTTTGGTTGGTTGGTTTGGTTTGGTTTTGGTTTTTGAGACAGGGTTTCTCTGTATAACAGTCCTGGCTGTCCTGGAACTCACTCTGTAGACCATGCTGGCCTCAGACTCAGAAATCTGCCTGCCTCTGCCTCCCAAATGCTGGGATTAAAGGCATATGCCACCATATCTGGTCTTTTGTTGTTGTTTTTTTTTTTAATGAGCTCTTGATATGAAGCCCAAACTGGCATTGACAGGGCTCTCCCTCCCCTCCTCAGTTGGCTGTTGTTATTGTGGGAGGGAGGAGTTGTGTGAGGGACAGGGTCTTAGCTGGCCTTGAACTCAGAGATAGCTGAGGCTGGCACCTCAGCCTCCCAAAGTGCTGGGATTGTGGGAACGCACTACCACACCCAGTTTGACGTCTAGAATTAAAGGCTTGCTCTACTATGCCCAGTGGTAAATTTTGTCTTAACTCCCGCATTTTTGCGGCAATTTGTTGTGGGAATGAGTACAGTGAAAGCCTACAGATCCAAGAAACACAGCACCCCATAAAAAGTCGATGCCAGGCCCCTCATCATGAGATGCTGGGAAGGTGCTAAGAAAGCCCTAGGAGCACAGAAGGGAAGGAGACCAGTATCAGTGGGACAAACAGAAAACACCTGACTTCTCATGACAGCTGATTCAAGCCCTGAGCCAGCATGATGAACCCTTTTGGTACTGGGGTGCAGGGAAGGAAGGGTCGGTGTAAAACTCTACACTTCGTGAGAAGACTCTTCCAAAACGAAGGGGACACAGAGACTGTGGTGAGCCACAGCTAAGAGAACGCAGTGCCAAAGGCGCGTGGAAAATGGTCAGGTGGGGAGAAAACGACACCAGATGGAGACTTGAATCCACACAAAGAAACCGAGAATGCCAAAAATGTTAAATTTGCAAGTATAAGAATGTCAGTAAAATATTTAAAACCCACAAGAATAAGGAGAAGAGATGTCAGCAGATGAAGATTTTCAACACGTCTTCAGAGGATGGAAAGTGCCCAAGGAAGGCTACTGATTTAGTGGAGCGGGGAAAGCCAGGACCCACTCGGCGGCGAGGGAGGGGCAGAGCAGCAGCCAGGTCACCCCAAGATCACCAGCATGGGGTGTGCTAGACTCTCCAAGGATGAGGTTATGGAGTGCAACCCTGGCAACCAGTGCGAGCAATCCCTTGCACTGGATCCCACGGTTGTGCTTTGTCCCCCTCCACCCAGGTGGGGTACTTATTTCTTCCTTGGAGGAAGTGAAGACTGGAATAACCTCTGGATAGAGATATCTGGGGTTCCCAGGATGGATCTGTAGCTTCTACGGTTGTGCTATGTGTCAGTGAGCTCTAGGCCACACTCCCCCACATGTCCCTAGAGCCACAAGGAACTGGACACTGGAGGCAAAGTGTCTACCATGAAATCAACCAAACAGACAATGGGACAGTATGAACAGGAGGAAACTGTCTCTGTGGGGAGTGAAAGGAACTTGGGGGCCTCCTGTCACCGTGCCTTTCCCCACCCTGGCGCTCACTCTAGAAGCATCTTCCAGGAGCATCTTCCTTGCCTTTCCTGGCTTGCTCCCTTCCTGCACAGCGCCCACTTCACTGCACTTTCAGGTTAAAACAAATGGCACTGGCAGGTGGCGAGGCGCTCTGCAGGTAAGGACACCTGCCTGCCACCAGGCCTGGTCACCCCTGGCTGAGAGAATTGACTTCCAAAACTGTCCTCTGACCTCAACATGTGCACAGTAGTGTGCTCATGCCTCCCCCAACACACACACACACACACACACACACACACACACACACAGACACAAAACTTAAACTTTTAAAAGCAAAAACCTTGCCTGCTCCCTACTCCAGTATTCAGGTAAGGCTTAGAGCATGAAAAGCACTGAGCCTCCAGAACACTCTGTAGCTCCCCCCTTTCCCTCACCCTCCACCTTCACCCTATTCCCATGATCTGTGGGCTCAACCTTCAAAGCCTACCTCGAGGCCCTGGAAGTTCCCACCTCAAGCTACCACGGTGCTCCCAGTCACCCATGTATGACTGTCCCCCTTACAGCTCACAGCACCTCTCTCGTGTCCCCTCACGACCAAGCTAAACTGAACTTGGGAGAGCGAGAGATGGTTCAGTGGTTAAGAGCTCACTTACTTTCCAGCACCCACATGCTATGGTGCCTCACAACCCAACAGCTCCAGTTCTGGGGATCTGATGCCCTCTTCTGACCTCTGAGGGCCCCAGGCTGCATTCAATACACATACAGGCCTGCAGGCAAAACACTCACACACATAAGATGAGACAAATAGATCTAAAATAAAGAAATAAATGAAATGAACTCAGGGCTTGATACACTTTGGCACTAATCTCTCCAGAGGTTTTTTTTGTTTGTTTTTTTCTTTGTTGTGTTTGCTTTGTCCTTTGTTTTTTATTGTGTTCATCTAGAAGCCTACCCTGGACTTATCTTGAAACTCATTTACTCCACCTACCTACACTATCTGTCTCCTTAGAAATGATCCCTTGGATAGCCTAGCACTGTGATTTTTACCCCCAAAAGTTCATGTGCTGGAAGGCTGCTCCTTCCTGGTAGAGCAGGATAAAAAAGGCTGTGGATCTATAGAAGCTGGGGCCCGTAGAGGGGTGACTGAGGCAAGGCCAGCACCAGAGCAGGTCAGGTCTTGGGGGACTGGATCAGCTCCCACAGTGAGTTCAGCTTCCTGGCTCTTTGCCTTGCCTCACCCTGTGCTCCTTCCGGATGGGCTAATTTACTCACTGCCCTGTGACACAGCCAGGTAGGTGGTCCTAGCCAGATGCTGCTGCTGATGCTTCTGCTCTTTGAACTCTCTCCACTCTGACCTTTCCAGTCCCCAGAATCGTGAGCCATTGTGGGCTACCTCAACCTCTTTTTCTTGTAGTCTTCAGTTATGCTGGAGGGTTTGGTTTGGTTTGGTTTGGTTTGATGGTATGGGGGATCAAGCTGTCTGCTAAGCAAGGGCTGTACCACAGGGCCACATCCCAGCCCACCAGGAAATCTGTTACAGCAACACAAACTGAGTGTCTATGGAACCTTTCTTTCCGCCTTCGGGTTGCCACCCAAATGTCACCTCCTTATATGAGATGTTCTGACAACCAACCTGAGGTGGCAGCTGTCCCTTATCCTGTTTCAGATCTCTGCCAACATCCTTCACTTTTTCAGTTTCCCTGATCGGGCCTATTATGTTCACCAATGGCTTCCCAGACCCTGGGCAGACCTGGCATGTAACCAGGGGTTACACGTTTGTTAAATAAAGCTATAGATGACTACACTGAGGGTCAGGAGAAGGTTTGAGAAAAAAGTGTGTAAAAGTATAAGCATGAGATCTAGTTTTTGGAGTGGTTTATAATTATAGAGGTTAGTATCAGGGAAGAGCTCAATGAGGGAGTGAGGTGGGGAGGGAAGAATGGGAGGTGTTTCCTTAGAAACCCAGGAGCTGGAGAGACAGCTCATTGGTTAGTGCTACTGTTCCATCACGAGGACGAGTATCCGCATCAGGCGGCTCACAAACACTTGTAACTCCAGCTCCAGAGGATCTGATGCGTCTCCCGGCTTCTCACAGATGCACAGACACACACAAATAAAAACAAATCTTTTTCTTTCTCCTTTTTTTTTTAAGTACAGTTTTAGGCCAGGTATACTGGCACCGGTGCATACAAAAACACAGACACACAACACTGCTTCAAAGCACAAACTGGGCCAGTTTACACCTGTGCTGTGACGTGCACTCGCGTATGCGGGCACTCTGCACACACGCAAATGAGTGTAATAACATTTTTTTCTTTTTCTCTGGTTTTTCATTTTTATGTGTCTGGGTGTTTTGCCTACATGGATGTCTGGGCACCTAGTGCATGCCTGGTGCCTGAGGAAGCCAGAGAAGGGCACTGGGTCCCAGGAATTGGAGCTATTGATGGATTTATAGTGATGCGCTGCCGTGTGGGTTTTCCTCTAACTAAACCCAGGTCCTCCACAAGAGCAGCAAGTGTTCTCAGTCACAGAGCTATCTCTCCGGCTTAGTAATAACTGCTTTTCAAAAGAGTGAAAATCTTTAAAATAATGGTTTGTTTTTGTGACAATTTCTCATGTAGCTTAGGTTGGCCTCAAGTGTGTGGTCCTCCTGCCGTGACTCTCGTTCCAGGGTCACAGTGAGAGCTACCACACCCCATTAGATCAGTTTTTTAAACAAACTAGCAGTTTTAAATGCATTGGGAGCCTCAAGAACAAGTGGCCTGGAGCTCTGAGGAGTCCCAAAGCACTTGTGCCAGCTCCTACAGAGAAGGGGGAGTGAATTTACTGTCCAGGGTGGGCTGGACGCCCCCTGGTCCTGACCTAAGTGGGGTTCTGAGCCATGAGGTAGAAATGAAAGAGCCACAGACCCTGGGCCGGCTGAGAAAGCCAGGGCGTGGCCTTTAGGCCTGTGGATGACCAGCAGGTAAAGTGAATCAAGTTTGATAGCCAGGTTCCACATGGCGTAAGGGAGAAACAACCCTAGCCTCCACACCACCTGCACTATGGTGTGCGCGCATGCACACACACATACACAATAAATACATATGTTAAATAAAAAAAGAAGCAGCCTTCCCCCAGAGTTTGAGGTGAGCTGCTGAGTGTCCCCAGCTCCGCCCTAGATGCCACCGCTGCTGATGCTGCTACTGAAGCTAACAAGGCCCTAGGGAACTGGTAGGCACCCTGCCTGGCCCCAGAGCTCCTGTGGGCCTCAGCTCCCAGCTCTAGAGGCTAGCCCTCCTGCAAGATGGATGCCTTTCCCACCCCAGCTCCTCAAGACTGCTCCCAGCATCTGCCCTCAGGCAACCCTGAGTTCCATGTGGACCCCGTGTGCCTGTCCAGGCCCCCAGAGAGTCCCTTCCCACTCATCCAGAACAGGACCTACAGCGCAAGTGGCAGGCCCTGGGCCCAGGTGGGAGAATTCATTAACTTCCTCAGCAAAAGGGCACAGCTGTTGGTTTAATTGCTGCAATGAAAAGGTTTCCATGAAACCCAACACCGGCCCTCCCCACAGAGAGAGTAGAGACTCTTGAACCTCCGCAGTCTCAGAGGGAATCAAGGCTGGAGTCTTTAGGGAGCTGGGGCTCCCTGGGCGGAAGCCTCCCTGCCTCCCCTCTGTGCACCTGCGCACTGGCACGCACAGGTTCCAGAAGAAAGCACGCCCACCCGACCTACCCAGTGGTCCCTGCGCAGGCACAGGTGTGCCTAGCTGCCCTCCGTGTGTTTGGTAGCGGCTCACTCAGTCTAAAGTTCAGGCGCACTGCAGGGGGTTTTCAAACTCTTTTTATCTCGGACAGAAGTATTTGTCAGGTAAAGCCTTAAAAGCACTTGCCAGATATACGGTAAGTCTGGGCACTGAAGAAGGTGGGAGATCACGGAGCCTTGGCCACTTGGCCTCTCCTTCCCCGGCCTAGGGAAGATGGCTGGAGTCTGAGTCAGTCATTGCTTCAGAAAGCTGCTGCCGCCTAACAAGGGTGTCGGTCAGGCGCTTGTGCTTTCTCGAGGGTGGGAGGGTGAAGGGTGTTTCCCCAGACCGCATGGGGCAGCACAGCTGACTCTCCTCCACCCTTTCATCCCTGTGTGGCCCTTCTTCCACCCCAGAATTCATTGGTTTGTTTGTCTGTGTGTTTTTGAGATTTGTGGTTCTCTCTGCTGAACTTTCTAGCTTCCTAACTGGTGTTACCCCCACACCCAGAACTACAGAGCGAGGGAAGGGACTAGGTGCCTCCCCCCGAGGTTCCCAATATAACTGGTACTTCTAACGGCCTCACCAAGCTCTGGGTGGGAAAGCAGAGTGGAAAAAACTGGAAAGGAGGACCAAGGCAGAGGCAGCCCCAAGAAATAGCAATGCTTCCCAAGGACCCCCTCAGAGTCCTCCCTGTCCATGGCCATCCCCGCTCCCTCACCCTGAGGGAACGCATGATTCCAGAACCTGGGCTGTGCCAGGCAAAGAAGAAGTGACATACATTGCTTTCCACCACCGTCCCTCCGGCCTGGCAGGACACCTGACAACCACACCACTCTCAGGCTCCAGCGAGGCTCCTTCCTTGCACCTCTTAACTGTTCACCATTCCCAGAAGAGGCCCCCCCCCCCCCAGTGGCTGAGCCACTCTGAAAGCTCTGTTCCACCGATTCAGCCAGTCAGCAACGTCAGGCCTGCCCACGGGAGGCCTCTGCAGGCTTTTGTTGGAGCAAAGCAGAGGCAGCTATGCCAAGCAAGGACCAGGGAGTCCCAGCTGCCAAGGAAAGCCTGGCGGTTTTCTACAGTGGCTTGTGCCAGGAGCCTTAGAGGTCAGGGACCCCCAGCACACACCATCTGGGATGCTAAGTGTCTGCAGGAGTGCTGTCATGATGTCTGGTGGCTCAGTGCCAGGGCTGTCTCCTGAGAAGACATCCTAATGCCCCAAAGACGAGACAGCGAGCATTAGATGTAAGTGTCACCCTGTATCAGCCTTGGGGTTGGGTACAGCCAGGGACTCTCTCACCGAGGCTAACTGGTATGTTGCTTCCTGGTACCCAGGATAATACCTGCTTGAACTCCTCTTGGATGAACAAGGGTTAATGTCACTGGTGCCCCATATTCTCCTGGCTTGAATCAAGAACAGGCGGGCAGGTTTCCATTTCAATGAGACATTGACTCACCAGATTCAGAATGGGCTGAACAGGGTACCTAGCCACTATGCATCCTGAGCATGAGAAGAACATTCTCAACAGCCCTGGCTACCAGACAGACCTACAGCAGCTGAGGCTCCCCAGCAAGATGGCTGACTTGAGGTCCGTCAACAAAGGCCTGGATGAAAAGGCCCTCTTCCGAGACATTCCACTTCTTTCTAGTTTTAGGAAGAGGACCACCCACACCCTTCAGTTAAGGGAGTAGAGCTGAGACATTCTGGGGATTCAGCTCCTAGCCTTCTAACAATCCCTAGATCTTTGGGGGACTTTCTCAGGCAAGGAAAGTGGAGAGGAGCCAGAGAGGATGGGATTGGATCTTTACGGCCTGTGTTCAGCACACTGTAATCCCAGAACTAAGTCTCCCCCGGGCCAGGCATGGGTACCTTGTATTTGCTTCCCAGGCTCTCTGACCTTCTGTCTTTAGGAAGCTTTTATGACAGATAAACTAACTTGGAGACAGCTTGTGGAAACAGACAGCCCAGCCCAGAGGCTTGCAGATGATTGGATTCTGAAATGGGAGTGCAATGCAGAGCTGAATGCTGTACTGATCCGGATCTCAGAGGGAACATCAGACAGTCTGATGTCCAGCCTTAGGCGTCATACTGAACTTCCATGACTGAGGAAGTGGAAGGCCTGAATCCTAAGGAACCCAGGGCAGCCTGGGCCCAGCTCTGCCCACCGCTTTCCCTGGGTTGCATCACAACTGCTTTGCAAGTTGCCTGAGTGGCAAGGACAGAACTGAAGACTATTAGTGTCCTATGCCTGCCTTTGTCCTGAATAATGGCTAAGAAATGCCACCATTCCCCGGTCTTTCTGCTTGTTTTGGTTTTCGGATACAGGATCTCACTACGTAGAGCAACGAGGTTGCTCTCAGACATGAAATAAGACCAGGCTGACCTTAAACTTGTGGCAATCCTCCTGCCTCTGCCTCCCCACTGCTGAGACTATAGGCATGCAACACCACTTCAGGCTCCTGGTCTTCTTTGAGGTCACTGCCCAGCCCAAGGCTGACCCACAGGTATCTCTGATTAGCAGAAAGCAGGGAACCTATATTCTGTGCAGACCCTCAAAGTCTTCCTGTGGCCCCCTCCTTCCTCCTTGGTAAAAAGGTAGGCTCTAGCACCGAAAGACAGGAGAGCGTTTTTTCAGCACCTGGACAAGACCCTTTCCTCGCAGGGTCTTCCCCCACTTCTGGCTCCGGAGCCTAGGCCTGGAACTGAGGCATCCGTAGATTTAGTCCACTCTAAGCAAACAGGGACCTCGTTCACCAGGAAGTGAGAGGGCACTGGGTGGGGCTGGGATGGCTGAGAGTGCTACAGCGTTTGTTCCCAGATCTTGTGTGGGCCCCCTCCCCACGCAGGCCTTTCTTATCTCGGCACACTCACACGGGGATGTCATGCCTCGACCGAGTGGAGTGGACTCTCCCACTACATGGAGCACGGATAGAACCGACAGCCCCTCCCTGCAGTCCCTTAAAGCCCCGACGGAGGACAGCACAGGGTCCCCCCTACACCAGTCTCAGAGGGCCTGGAACGTGTGGACCACCAGTCCTGGAACCAGGGGTGCATGCGGGGACCGCTCCCATCACCCTCGTCAGGTCAACAAGCACAAAAGCCGCGGCTGCAAACAAAGAAGCGCTGCAAACTAGCCGGGGAGGCGGGACAGGCGGCGCCGCGCCCCCTCCCCACGCCGCGCGGGCGTGCCGGGCCGTGGTCCCCCGACGGCGCTCCTACCTGGCCGGCGCGGACCTCCTTCTCCAGCTCGCGGTGGCGATTGTGCCACACGAGGAAGTGCAGCGGGTACTTGCCCTCGGGCCCCTTCCTGGCGGAGGCGTTGGCGGGGATCATCGCCCGCTCCTCATGCCGGGGCCGCGGCGCCCGGCCCGCGGGGAGGGACGGCGCGGGAGCCGGGGCCCGGGGCCGCGGGGCGGGCGGCCGGCGCTGTCTGCTCGCGGGGCTGCAGCTCGGGCATGTGCGAGCGGCGGCGGCGGCGGGCGGGGGCGGCGCGCCCGGCGTGGTGCGGGCGGCGGGCGTCCTCGGGAGGCGGCGGCGGGCGGCGCGGAGCAGCCCCCACCCGCCCGGGGAGGGAGCGGGCACTCGGCGGCACGCGGCCTCGCGCCTCGCCTCCCACACCCCCGCACACAAAGACGCCGCTCCGCACAGAGAGCAGGGGCCCGCAGCGGGAGCGGGGGCGCACGGGGCGCCGGCCCCGGGGACGCCGCCGCCGCCGCAGGGACGCACGCCCGCAGCCTCCGGTTACCCTAAACCGCATAGCCCGGCCCTCAGCCCGAGCGGCCGGCGAGGGATGAGCGGATGCGGGAGAGAGGAGGGGACCCGGGGTGCCCGGAGCTGGGCTGGTTACAGCTTGACCCCGCAGCATCATGGGGCTTGTAGTCCGCTTGGTGGAAACGAGTGTTTCGGATGACCAGAGCCGGTCAGGAACCGATTTCCTGAAAAGGTGGACTGAGAGTCAGGCCTGGTCGAAAGGGAGACCTTACTTTGCTGCCAGGTGGGTTGGGACGCGCCTCCACCTGCTGGCATTTTGCCTTTTGCAAAGAAATGGAAGAGGCTTACAGGCCTGGCTTGAAGGGTTGGGGCAGGGAACCTGTGGCCTGCAGAAGTAAGGTTGGGTCCCAGGGAGGGTGAGAAGGCATCTGGGTTCTTAGAAGATACTGACTAATGAGTGGGCTCCCAAGCGAGATTCAGGGCGTCAGTACCAAGGGCCATTGAAGTAGCCAGGGATCTGATACTTGAAATGTTTCTAAAGTCTTTTGCTCTTTCAGAAAAGTAAACCCCATCCTCCACATTGGAAAAGATTGTCCAACGGGGCGAAGAAGACTGTCCTTCCCCTACATTGCTCAGCAAGAACCAGGATGACGTTGAGCAAAGACAGCAGCAGGTGGCAGCTCCCCACCTCCATCCCACGTGGGTCCCTGCCCAAGGGAAATGGCTGAGTCCAGATTGCCTCCTTCCTGAATGACCAGAGTAGATGAGCCCTTCCACAGGATCCCTTGCAGAGAGTGTGGTAAAAGTGAAAATGGCCTCTGTGGTGGCCAACTGCAAATGTTAAAAGGACCAAGATGCCCTGAAAGAGAAAACGGATCATGGTGTCAAGAGACTTGTGTTTAAACACCTCATCAATAGCTTGATTGTAAGCATATTGTTTACATTTCTGAGTTTCCCAGTCCACTCACCTCTAAAATGGGATTGGATGCTACCTCGGGGAGCAGGGGTGAGCTAAGGACAGTAACTGCCAGAAAACTGGTCTCTCTCCTTCAGCCAGGCTGACAGGTGGCAGGAATGAACGTGTTGCCTTCCTTGAGCCCACCTTAACCAAGGCAGAAGTAAGGGATTCCTCGCCAAGCCAACTCAGAACAACAATCTAAAGAGTGTTTGTGTGGGAGGTGCCAGCAAAAGCTTGCAAACTCCTGGTGCCTCCCTCGGGTTTCTTTGTGTGGTCTTCTCTTCTGCCTCCTGCCCAGCCAGCGTTGCCAGGCCCGGGAGGGCTGAGGGAGGAGCTGACTGCCTCGCCCCTTTCTGCAGCCTGGGAGGAGCTGGCAGGCGGCTCCACAGCCCAGGTCCGCTAGGGGCCAGCAGAGTGTCGTGACTGCAGACCGAGTTGAGGAGGGGGCTAGAGTAAAGGCGGAGCTTCTAGGAGAGGCCTCTAGGCTTGTACACTACCTCATTAAATCGTTTTCAGAACCTTGTGTGTGATTCCACTTGAGCTGTGCCCAGAAACCCTTCTATCGCCACCTTCAAGCACTGAATCTTGGCTGTGGTGAGGTTGGGGGTTCTGGAACAAAGTTTGGACCGTGAGTAAATATTAGGGTCACTCCCAGGCAGTCCCTGAGCTAATAGGAAGATGGAGCGACAGGGTTAGGGGGCCGTGAATCATTCTTCCCCTGAACAAGTCTGTAGCACAAGAAGGGACCGAGGTCAGCATGCATTTGGAGGAACTATTCTTTGGGTAGCTAGGTTCCCCTTTTGCCAGATGGTCGTCTACCGACACTAAACCCAAGTCGCTTTCCCTTTGGTCTCTGCGCCCTGGCTGCCACGTGCTCGAGACGCACCCACACAGCTAGGAAACAAAGGCAGCCAAGCGACAGGCCTGCCAGCAGCCGCCTCGACATTTAATAAATGAAATTCCATAAATGGGGGTCGATCTGGGGTGAACGGGCGGCCACTGCTCCTGGGCTGCACGCCCAGTTTCAGCTGCCAGGCTGCTTCCCACCTCCAGTGCCGGGGCCACCAAGCCTACAGACTCTTTGGTAGGAGTGAAGCGTGGGGTGGCATCACCGCCACCTTCGAGTTATCTTTGCTGGCAGAAGCCCCACCTGCTGAGCTGCTGGCTGGATGGGGGAGGGGGGTGTCTGCAAGATTTTTTTTTTCTTCAGGTGAGATTATAAATATATCCTGTGGATCGCAATTTCAAATAAACTTGTCAATCTGGGTTACAGCAAAAGGCGATGGAACTTTGCGTGTATTTTGGGTGGTGTGACTCATAAGCATTGCTTGTCTCCCCTAGGGAAGGAGCCTGCCCACCCACAAGTCCCCGCTGCTCTGGCACTGCTGGGAGCAATCGACCCACTCAGGCACCCCTATCAAAGGACTCCCCCAAACCCCCGTTCTAGAACTGAGCAGGAATTCCTGACATCTAGGAAACTCCCCGTAACTAATGTCATCACTGACCTGCCCCCTTCTCTGTGTCTGTCGTGCCCCCCCCCCAACACCTTGTGCATTCTGCCCACTCCACCAGCTGAGTGCTCTGACAGCCCTTTTGCGACTGTAAGGATGGGGGCTGGGCGCAAACGGGTCACACGTGTGGGGGGGAGCATGCTCAGTGTGGGGTGCACCCACGTGCAGCCTGCTCTTAAGCTCCTAGCCCCCCTCCTCCTCCCTTTCCTGGCTATGAGAAGTCGCCCCCCCTCCCCCAAAAAAAAGGTCCTTACAAGAATTGGTTCCTGTATGTTATATGCATATGCTCTGAATACATACACACCCGTTGGGCGGCCCAGAAACATCGTTGATGCATACAAAACAGAGCAAGCTTGGGCTGGTGCACACAACACTGTGGTCACTCTTAACCAGATTCTTTGCTTTCTTGTTTGAAACAAGGATGGTGTAGTTTTAGTCCGGCAGGCAGGGAGTCACACTTGAGTGACCTCTCGGGCACCTGGCCTTCCATATTGGTGGTAGCGGGTGTACTTAGCGGGGATGTGGCCACAGACCCACCTGGACACTGACATGGACACAGAGGGGACCAGAAAACAAACCTCACCCCATCCCAGCCTCTGACCGCAAAGAGCAACGTGCCTGACGATGCTTCCTGTCTGCCCCAGTGCCCACCACGTCCTTCTCTCAGCTCCTGGACCACTCCCCAATCTGAAAGTGAAGGTCAAAGTGCCAACGGGTGTCTGGGTTGCAGAGCAGGCAGGAGAGGGCCGCGGCTCCTTTAAGAGCCCCCGTCCACACCGGCCGGCGCGCAGGCTTCCTCTCTCCTAGAGGCGCGGCCTCGGAGCGGAGCGGCGGGGCGGGGTGCGTGCGCCCCTCCCCCGGTGGGCAGGGCCTGCGCTGCTTCCTGCAGGAGCGGCCCGGGCCGCGCAGGGGGCGGGGAGAGCGGCGAACGGCGGCGGGGCGGCGCGGGGCGGCGCGGGGCGGAGGGCGCCCGAGGGCGAGCGGGCGGGCGGGCACGGCGGGTTCCGGGCCAGCCCCGGAGGCGGACGGTTGGCCGCGCGCGCGGAGCCTCGCCGGGGCCTTGCGGGAGCCGGGCCGGGCCGTAGGGCCGCCGCCGCCGCCCGGGCCCGCCGCCCGCGCCCCCCACGCTGGCCCAAAGGGCTGCGGCCGCGTCGCCGCTGAGGATGTCCCGGAAGGGGCCGCGAGCGGAGGTGTGTGCGGACTGCAGCGCTCCGGGTAAGCGGCGGGGACCGGGCCGGGGGCGGGACCGCACCGCAGGCCGCCGCCGGGCGGGCGCCGGGGCCTGGCGGGAGCGCCGTGCGGGGCCGGAGGGCGGGGCGGGGGCCACTGCGGAGCGGCGTCCTTGGCGGGAGGGCCGGCTGCGGGGGGCGCTGTGCGTTGGAGCCAGTGGACAGGAGGGAACCGCCTCCCACCTCCATCTCGGCATCCAGACGGAAGCGCCCGCCTGGGGTGGCAGGAGGGCCGTGGCGGAGGCCGGCAGGCAGTGGGAGGTGGGCGCTAGTATGGTTTGTGTCATCCCTGCCACCCCCGCGTCTTGCACCTGCTGCTCACATGGTCCGCGTGCCCGCCGGAGCGGTGGAGGGCAAGGGGCCTGGATACGGGTTTCTCGAGAGCACCTGACGGGGGTGGCTACTCTAGGACGCCCAGCCCGATTCCCAAGCCTGGGGCTCCTTGTAGGGCCGGCCCTATGTTCAGGGACGATCTTAAGTATGGGCATCTTCCCCGGAAGCATCTCCAGGCCTGCTGGTGTCTGGGAACAGCCAGACTCAGCTTTTCCTGTTCCGGGTAGGCCTGTTAAAGAAGGTGTGCTAGGTATTGCCTCAGTCCAGACACCGATTCCTCCTGCTCGCTAGCCCATTCTGGATAAGAGAAAGTGGTAATTGCTGCCTAGACTCCCCTTATCCGGCTGGCTCCTGGGCTGACAGGACTTAGACGCTGCTTCCTCCCTTCCTCTCAGCAGAGTTAGGTCTGAACTGTTTGAAAGCCCCCTGGCTTGCTGAGGAAGTGAAGGGAGGGCAGCAACTTAGCAGGCTGGTCCCTTAGTGAGAAGACACAGCCAGTGATGGGACCAGCAGCTGACCAGAGGAAGGAAGCGCTGGCCTTTGCCCATCCTCTGTAAAAGAAACTGGCTTCCCAGATGGGCCCGGGGCCTTCTGAACTCCATGGGGACTGTAGATGTGATTGAGAATGTGGGGTGTTGACTCTCAGTCACCCCTTAGAAGTCCCAAGTGTGAGCCCCACAGGGAGCGATGGTCCCTTGGTTCTTGTGGATAGCTGGCGGGGGCATGAACATGAGACCTCCGTAGGGTGTGAATGTTCTGTAAGTGCCTGGAGGATCTAGTTATGGATAGCTGTCCTGGCGCCTAGTTAGCTGGAGACTCTGACTCCCCTCCCCTGGTCGGAATGGAGGAGCTAGGTGTCTCTCCAGGCTGTTGTGCACCGCTGTGGGATGAGCCTAGGGGACCTAGCAGGTGCCATCAGGGGAGCCTGGGTTCCGGTGCTGCCTTTGTTTCCAACTTTACCCTGTGACCTATGGAAGCACTGTGCTCACTGGGGCCTCAGTTCCCTCAGCTCTAAAGCAAAGAGGGTGGAACAGAAATGGATTTTGAGGGCCCTCCCGTTCCCCAGTCTCCATCTCTGGCTCTGGAGCAGAGCCGCAAAGCTGTATCTTCCGTGTTGTCTGTGACTTATCTGGCTGGAGCCTCTGGGGACCCAGTGGTGCTAGGAGGAATGGGTGTGTTAGATGTTAGGCCGCTGAGCTCATAGCCCCCGGCCTCATCTGACGTAGGCAGGCCTGATCCAGAATGCAGACCAAGCATGTGTGCAGAATGGTGCCAGTCTTACTCGATATCCCACCTTAGTACCTAGTGATTGGCACACAGCAGCCACTCCCCTGTACAAGTGTTGTGTTTGTTAGGACTGCCCTACACCACACTGGCCCTGCCACACAGTGGCATTCTAGATCTGGCCTATAGCTTCCTGGACAAGACAGCCTGAGCATGCCCAGTATTCTCTTCTGTCACGTATATGATATATAGATATGTCATAGATAGATAGATAGCACATGTCTATATATCACATATCCCGTACACTCATACATCCCAGTATATCTCAGGCCCAAAGTCACAGTCACTGTGATAGAACTCTGCTGTTGGCTGGATATGCTGGCTCATGCCTTTAAACCCAGCACTTAGAGTTCTCCAAGCCAGCCAGGGCTGTGTAGTGAGACCATGAGGTAGGGTTATAGCCCTATTATAGTTTATTAACTTGGAGGGTGATAAAGGCGAGATGCTCAGAGACAGGTGTAAATATGTTGCAAGGCATCTGGACACACTGTGGCTGCTGTGATAATGCATGACACCTTACCAGGTGTTGTGCTCCTGCATGCCTTGGGAATCTAGGAAAAGGCCCGAGTCAGGGTGCACTAAGAATGTTGATTATCCCCTTTGCCTCTACCCACTCGACCTCATTGCCTTGGTTCCCATAACGTTGGCCTGGCTCTCAAGCATCCCCTTCTCAACACACAGCCTATACATCAGCCTTTCACTTTGATACACAGGTGTTAAGGGCTCCAGATACCCAGCCTATAGTGACCAGAGCTGACCACCAGCTGGGGAGATGTTACAGGGCATCCTGCAGGCTCATGCAGGACCGGTGGTAGGCTTTGTGTCTTTTTTTCTGAGACAGGAAAATTTTTCTCTGTGCAGCCCTGGAGGTCCTGGAACTACCCCTGTAGACCAGACTGGCCTGTAACTCAGAGATTTGCATGCCTCTTCATCCCGAATGCTGGGATTAAAGGTGTGCGCCAGCAACTTTGCTTCTTTTATTAGGGTACAACCTAAGTACAGCTTAGTGTCTGTCTTTAGTCTTTCTTTCCTTTTTGATTTTGAGACAGGGTCTCACTATAGACCAGGCTGGCCAAGAACACAGAGATCCGCCTGCCTCTTCCTCTCGAGTGCTGGGATTAAAGGCGTGCATTGCAATGCCTGGCTGTTCGTGGGTTTCAGACATGCGTGAGCCTGTGTGGTCATTAAGCTATTCAATGTATAGAACATTTCCATTACCCTCACAGCTGTCACCTGACCACACCCCCAACAGTAACCACCACTTTGACCTCTGTTCCCTTGGATTCCTCTTGCCTGCTTTCTGCATAGCAGATTTTCTTACTTGTTTTCCAAGAGTTTAGCCCTTAGCTTAGAGGGAGGAAGGCCTGAAGCTGGTCTTTATATATAGACCTGCTGGCCCTAGAAGCCACGGGTGGCTTTAGAAGGTGGCATGAACTAACTTTAGAGGCCTTCCTGTGGCTGGCACCAGTGTCCTCTCTGATACCTGGCCACATATACTAACCCTCACCTGCCTGCGGAGCAGCTAGAGGAAGGTGCGGCGTCCTCTAACCCTCACGTGTCCCCTTCTGCCCCAAGTTTGCAAGGAGCTTCTTAAGGCAGAAACCTTCTGTGGCCCTTATGCTTCAGAACTGGCAGAGATGGGGTTTGAATCTGGCTTGGCGGGCCAAGGTCATTTGGACCTAGGGTGCAGGTAGAATTGTTAGGGTGGACTTCCTATGTGTGTCATCCAAAACTGGCCCAGACCAAAACAATGTCCCCTGCCCACCCTTCCTGTTTGAGGTCACAGCTGAAGACTGGAAGGACCCTCCTCAGGCCAAGCAAAGCCTTAAAACTTGAGGCTCTGGGACCACTGGCCCTGGATGTCGAGCTGGTTCCTGTAGGCCTGGTTGGTGTCTCCGCAGGGCCACAGGCCGGGGTGGAGACCTCAGGGCTGCCCATTTCTGATCCTTGCCTGGGCGTCTCCCGACTCACAGGAAACCCTACCTCTTCAGCAAGAGGAATTTAGGCTGCATCACTTCCCGCTTCCTGCCTGGGCTGCAGGAGGTGACTGGCAGGCAGACCCCCTGACCCAGTGGTGTTTGGAAGTGGGGGAAGGGAGTTTTCCATGTGTGGGGGGGTCGGTTCTCATTGTTTGGGTAAAACCAACACAAAAGACTCTAGGGCTCCCCCTCTTGGCAGAGGTGGCTGGTTTCCTAGTCCTTAGAATCAACCCCCTCTCCTCTGGGGTGTGTAGTGGTCACTTTGTACATCCCTCATTGCCTTGTTTTGTGAGGTTCCAAAAGAAGCCTGGCTCCAAAGACCGCTCTTTTACTTCCTGTTTCCACACTGTATTGAGGGACAACCCCCCTCCAACATGGGTAGAGCTTAAGCCCTGACTCAGTCAGCTCCTGATTCTGGGAACTTTGATGGGGACCTTGGCTCCCAGGCCTGAGGATTGCCTTCCGCTTGCTCAGGATTACCTTCATCTCAGACCTGTCCAGCCCTTAAGAGTGCCCACTGCTGAATATCCTGAATTCTAATAAGGCAAGACAGAGAGCCAGCCCCACCTCCAGAACAAGGCTTCCTGAGCCTGGGTGGGGGCCTGGGCAGAGCAGAGTGTCCTGGGAGAGCAGCTCCCTGCCCCCACTCTGGACAGCACACAATGGCCGCTTTCTCCCCCATGACCTTTCCTTTCTGTAGCCTGAGCTGTGTGCAGCTGTCTCCTCCTCTTCTAGAGGGGCTTGGGGTGGTAGTAACCTTACTACCCTTGAGGACCCAGAAGCTTTTACCCATTTGTTCCCATTCCTGTTTCTCCCCAAGGACTGGGGAATGGCTCCCCATGCTGGTCCTGAGGCTGCAGGGGCCGAGGGCAGCAAATTTAGGCTTGGGCCGGTCTCTGACATTGAAGTGCCTGGCTCTGCATCCCCAGCAGTTCTGCTCAGTAGCTGTGTGACCTTGAGCAACCCCTTTGACCTCTCTGAGCCACTGAATCCCCAGTGCAAGCTAGCACTTGTGAAAGGAATCTTGGGCAAAAAATTACTTGGCCAGTAAATAGTGAAAATTCAGGCAAGGTTAGTTCCATTGCTCACTCTGTCCATAAGACTGCAGCCCACTGTGATGGTGGCATGAGGCTGTGGCCTCTCAGCTGTGCCAGAGTAGGGTTAAGAGCCATGCTGTCAGGCGGGGTCCAACAGGAGCATGCCCAGGTCTGTGTGGCATCAGGGTGATATCCCATAGGAGGCTCCTGCCTCCCTCTGGAATAGCTGGGAAACAGTCTTGATTCCTGAGGAGGGGCTGTGAAGCTGGTAGCTATGGCTGTGGGACAGGACACTGTACCCACTGAGGAGCCCTGGGGACCATGCATTCCCAGAGGTACAGGTCTTATAGGAAAGGGCTAGTGGCCAGTTTCTGGGCTCCTGGGGAGACTGAATGAAGTACCTGAAGCACTGAGCATACACCAGGCCAGAGTGGGTGCTGGGGAAGTGGTACCTCTCCTGTGGCGGCAGCTGACTTCCCTCCTCTCTCCCCCAGACCCCGGCTGGGCATCTATCAGCAGAGGTGTGCTGGTCTGTGACGAGTGCTGCAGTGTGCACCGGAGCCTGGGACGCCACATCTCCATTGTCAAGCACCTTCGCCACAGCGCCTGGCCTCCTACACTGCTACAGGTAGGGAACTGAACCAGACACTTGTCTTTCCCAGTGTGTAGTGCCCAGGTATCCCCAACCCCCTTCCTGTCCTCCCACAGACACACATATACGTGTCCATAATCTGCACCTTCCAGGAACTGCAGCCATCTAAAACAGTTTGTCCCTGAGCCCTTCCACCAAGCCCCGTTCCCTATAGTGTCTACTCATTAGCTTGGACTTAGTGTATTGAGCAAGTCATTTAGACTCTCTGAACCTTGGCAAACCCACCATGGTGAGCCAGCATGAAGTGCTAAACAGGACACATGACTTTGGGTGGCCTGACTGGATAGAGGTCAGCTATACCAGGCACACAGTAGGACCGTTGGTGGTATTTCCAGCTGCAGCAGGCACTCTGGGAATGTCCCCCCCAATGCCCAGCACGGAGTGGGCACTCTCTTGCTTGGCATCTCTTCTCCACAGATGGTGCACACGCTTGCCAGCAACGGGGCCAACTCCATCTGGGAGCACTCCCTGCTGGACCCTGCACAAGTGCAAAGTGGCCGGCGCAAAGCCAACCCCCAAGACAAAGTCCAGTAAGTGGGGCTGCAGGGGTGGTGGTCGGGGCCTGGAAGGTAGCTTTCCTGAGCTCTGCTCACATGGCCTCATGTGTGTTCCGTGCAGCCCCATCAAGTCAGAGTTCATCAGGGCAAAGTACCAGATGCTGGCGTTTGTGCACAAGCTTCCCTGCCGTGATGACGATGGGGTCACTGCCAAAGACCTCAGCAAGGTGTGAGGGGCCCCCCTTCCCACACCCATGTCACCCTGAGGCCTAGCCCAGGGCCGGGAAAACAGTAAGTGCAGGTCCCTGGGGGCCAGAGAAGTTTGCTCCATCATGCTGCTGGTAGCTAAGGGGCCTCCATGCCCAAGTGGACACACAGGGCCTTCCATCTGCCACTTGAAAGCTAAGAAAACTTGGGGTACTTGCTTAGCTGTTCAGAGCCGTCATTTCCTCACCAGTAAAATTGGAAAGGAATAACAGCGCCCCCCTCCGGCTGATGTGCTCCGAGCAGAGCACATGGAGGCTAGCAACCGCAGCTGTTACTCACAGGCAACATCCTCTAGCTGGTCGCCCTCTGGCCCGCCTGACATGGCCCAGTTTTGGCGAGGCTCCTTGGAGCTGGTAGGAGGACAGGAGCAGCCAGGTTGGGGGGAGGGTGGGGTTCCTTGGGCACACGTGCATCTCTCTCACTCCACTTAGCGCGGTCTGTCTGCTCCTGCAGCAACTGCACTCGAGTGTGCGAACAGGCAACTTGGAGACATGTCTGCGCCTGCTTTCCCTGGGCGCCCAGGCCAACTTCTTTCACCCAGAAAAGGGCACTACACCTCTCCATGTGGCTGCCAAGGCAGGGCAGACCCTGCAGGCTGAGCTGCTGGTGGTATACGGAGCTGACCCTGGCTCACCTGATGTCAATGGCCGCACGCCAATCGACTATGCCAGGTGAGAATCAGCTAAAGGGTGAGGCTCAGGTGGAGGGATTGGACTCTTGCTGTAGGGCTGAGCCGTGTCACCTCCCCACAGGCAGGCGGGGCACCATGAACTGGCAGAAAGGCTAGTTGAGTGCCAGTATGAGCTCACTGACCGGTTGGCCTTCTACCTCTGTGGACGCAAGCCCGGTGAGCAGAGAATGAGTTGGGCCTGACTAGGCCAGGCAGGTGGGACCTAGACACACCCAGCGGCAGGTGCCATAGTGACAAAGCCAGCTGGGGAACTGTGTTGCTAGGCAACTGGCTCCTGTGAAATTGCTGCAGGCTCTGGGTTGCTGCAAGCATGTTGGGGCCAAGGAGTGGGGGTGGGCCTGACTTGCAGCCAGCTTTCAATGCTCTTGGGGTATCCTGCCCTCCTCCTCTGACACTTGCAGGTGTCAAATCCTGCTCATGGTAGTGAGGTAGGCTCCTGGATGCTGGTGCCACCTGGCATCAGTGACTTGGCATTTTTATTTTTGTTCAGATCACAAGAATGGGCATTACATCATCCCACAGATGGCTGACAGGTGAGTGCCCACCTGATGCCCCTTTCCAGCTATTAGATGTCAAGGTGGCTTGACCCAGAGCTTCAGTGGCCTGGCACTCCACCCTATAGTGACTAGCAACACAGGAATTCATAGCCTAGTTGCCACCAATTATATATGCTAAGGAATGAGAAATGCCAGCTCAGCACACACCATGCCCCTGAGCCTTGTGATTCCTAAGTATCGGGCAGGCTTTGGTACAAAGGCCTGACTAGGTTAGATCACTTTGCTTGGACCTGTTGTGTCGCTGCTTCCAATAAAGGATTCCCTCTGTGGGGAGAAGATAGTTCTGGGAACTGGCTGACTTTGGGACTGCTAGCCGGGTCCCCAATATGCTCCCAGCTCGGCAGGAATCCCAAGGTAGTAATGGGGAATTTCTGCCTCTGATCTCAGAGGCCCCAAGATAGTGGAGGATACCCCCAGCCACTTAATCTGTTTTTAGGACAGATGTTGGCGCCACCTAGTGGTCCTCAGAGGGCTACAACTTGATGCCTAGCAGTGATCCCTGGCATTAGGAGAGGATTTCTACCACAACCTATGCAGACAAGTGGTCAGAATTGCCCTGTTCTAAGACCCCAAGACTTAACTATCCATCTCTAGTCTGATCTGCCTGGTGATGTATGTCTCCATGCATGTGTGTCTGTATGTATTGTCAGCTCATGCACATATGGACGTAGATTCAGTGGTTGTTCACTTAGCACCTTCTCAGAGCCAGCTGCTGCTCTAGGAACAGCAAGGTAACACAGACACCACCACTACCCTCGAACTACAACTCAGCCTGAAGGGACAACAGCAAGAGGGGCTAGGGCAGAGGTAGGAACTGCAGGCAGCTTATGTAGCACAGCATGATGTGAGAAATAAGACTGGAAAGAGCCAGGTGAGACGGACCCTGGTGGGGAACCTCAGCAGGAGTGGGACCATCCTGAGGGTGATGGATGTGATGTAGGAGGCTCTGCTACTGCCTGACCTCTCTGAGCCTTGGTTATATCATCTCCGTACTTTCCTTTGGGGAATGTCGAGAGTAAATACAACAAACGCAAAGTATTTAGCGTACTTTTTAAAGAAAGCATTGTGAGTTATGGTTTGTACGTGTTACTATTGAGCTGTTTTAGGGCATAATATAGCCAGGCATGTTAGCACTCTGACCACTGGATGAGAAAGGGATCTAGAGGTAAGCCTAGAAGTAAAGAGATAGAGATTTCTAAAAGCCCAGACCAGAGGAAATGAGAGCAGAAGAGGTCAGTGTGGCTAGGCTCTGAGGTAGAGGAGGGAGACCTTGGGTGGCTCCGTGAGCTGACGGTGAACAGAGGAACCCGTTGAGGAGACGTGGTCCTTGCGCTCTCTGTGTTGGGTGTGTGTGGTTTGTGTCTGAGCTGGAGTGCGCAGGCCAGTGTGCCTGCTCCTGGGTAATTGCTGCTCTGTCCTGTTCTTCCCTCTGCTGCCATCCTGGATTAGATCTCGGCAAAAGTGCATGTCTCAGAGGTACTCGCACCTGCCAGCTGCAGGCCAGGGGGAGGCTTGGTGTGTGGCCTCGGGGTCTCAGCTCCCTGAGCTCCCTGCATGCTTGGGGGGCAACCAGCAGGGGCTTGGCTGTCTCTCACATCTGGCCTCTCCTTCTCTGTTCACAGCCTGGATCTGTCTGAATTGGCCAAAGCTGCCAAGAAGAAGCTGCAAGCAGTGAGTCTGCCTCCACAAGCTAGGACTACTTAGAGCTGCCCTCCAGCCCCGTCACCCCCTCCACCACCTTCCCGTGCCCTTGTGTTTGATCCTGGTTCTGCCCTCCAAGTGTGCCCAGAGAAATGGCCTGGACTCCCTTCTTCCTTGCATATGAAACCTCACTCGCCCCTCAGTTGTGAGACAGGCTGGGTGACACAGGGGTCATGTGCTTCCCCGAAATCACACATCTTCCTAACAGACCTGGGTCCCCTTCTCTGCCTCTAGCTCAGCAACCGGCTGTTTGAGGAACTGGCCATGGATGTGTATGATGAGGTGGATCGGAGAGAGAACGATGCCGGTGAGTGGGCACCCCCTCCTTCAGTGAGTAAGAAAGGGTGGCTGGGGTGGGGGCTGCTCTTGAGTCCCTGCCATCCCTGGCTGAGCAGTGTTGAGCTGTGGGCAGCCAGTCGCCTCCCTCCCTGCCCGACCAGGCACTGGAGCTCATCCTGCTCTGCCGCCTCCCACTTTGGCTGTCTCCCCAGCCCTGCTCCACCCCACCCCCACCCCACCCCACCCTGCATCATCTTTCCTGGCCACAGCCAGATTCCAGCCCAAACTCTGGGTCTGGCCTGGTGGGCCCTGCCTTGTTGTGTTTGTCAGTGGGCGGGCTTCACTGGGCCTTGCCCAGCTTTTGTGTTCGAGGAGACCCTGCTTCCTGCAGCACTGGCCCTCTGGGAATAAGCAGGGCCTGGGGGCTCTGCTTTCTCCACCTCTTCTCTGAAGCCCTGCTCACAGCGGGTGATCTGCTCCCTGCCCCTCCCCCACAGTGTGGCTGGCTACCCAAAACCACAGCACCCTGGTGACGGAGCGCAGTGCTGTGCCCTTCCTGCCGGTCAACCCCGAATACTCAGCTACTCGGAACCAGGTAAGGAGAGATGGGCAGGAGGCCTGGGTGGTTTCCTTTCTGGATCCTCTGCCCTTCCTTAGCTTAAAGCCAACTCTCCTGAGGCCTCCCTTAGGGTCTGACTGGCTTTGGGATTTGGGGAATGGGATGAAGCTATTCTTTAGTACTGATGGGTATTGTAGCCTCCTTCTGGGGGTTCCCCTGGGTGCCTTACGCCTTTGCTGGCCTGGGACTGGCACACTGCTCACTAGCCTGTGACACAGGGTTGAGGTATTTTTAGCTGTGAACAGATGGGGGGCCAGGGTCCTGCTTTGCTGCAGTATTTTAGCCCGTGGGCTGACCAGAGCGGCCCCTCATGCTGACCTTGCCTTCTCTGCCTTGCAGGGACGACAGAAGTTGGCTCGGTTTAATGCCCGAGAGTTTGCCACCTTGATCATTGACATTCTCAGTGAGGCCAAGCGGAGACAGCAGGGCAAGAGCCTGAGCAGCCCCACAGGTGGGGACCTCGCACGAGCCGGCCACAGCATTGTCAGGCCTCGGCGCCTCCTTTGCTTGGGATAAACAGTGTGGCTGAGCAAGCCCTGTGTGACAAATCTTGTGTCTTCAGACAACCTCGAGCTGTCTGCACGGAGCCAAAGTGACCTGGATGACCAGCACGACTACGATAGTGTGGCTTCTGACGAAGACACAGACCAGGAGCCCTTGCCCAGCACAGGCGCCACTCGGAACAACCGTGCCAGGGTCTGTGCACTGACCCTGCTGTCCCTTCCCATTCTCCTCCAGACCCAGCTTCATGTCATATTATAGCTCAGAGTCCTGAGACCAAATGAGGTGGTCATCTCTGCCTCCGACTGGCTTCTGTCTCTGCAGAGTATGGACTCCTCAGACCTGTCCGATGGGGCCGTGACGCTGCATGAGTACCTGGAGCTGAAGAAGGCGCTGGCCACCTCCGAGGCCAAAGTGCAGCAGCTCATGAAGGTCAACAGTAGCCTGAGTGACGAGCTCCGGAGGCTGCAGAGAGAGGTAAGCACTGTGGCTGAGGGAGGGGTAGAAAAGCATCCAAGGCTCTGGGAGTATGGATAGCCCCTTCCCAAAGGTGGTACCTACTTTGACCCAGAGTTGGGCACCACTGTGTACACTCAGATCCACAAACTGCAGGCAGAGAACCTGCAGCTCCGGCAGCCGCCAGGGCCAGCACCTACACCCCCACTTCCCAGTGAACGGGCAGAACACACACCCATGGGACCCGGTGGAAGCACCCATCGCAGGGACCGCCAGGCTTTCTCCATGTATGAGCCAGGCTCTGCCCTGAAGCCCTTTGGAGGTGCACCTGGGGACGAGCTCACCACACGGCTCCAGCCTTTCCACAGCACTGTGAGCAGCCTGTGGGTCTTGTGGGCAGGGGAGTGAGGGTCGCACTAACAGCCTGTCATGACATTCTGTGCTACCTCCCACAGGAGCTGGAAGATGATGCCATCTATTCGGTGCATGTCCCTTCTGGCCTTTATCGGGTAAGCAGGACCTGGGGAGGAGGGTGAGCCCTGTACCGGTGACACACCAGCCCCTGACTGCAGGTGGAGACTGACTCTAGCCCTGTCTTGGCTTTCAGACCCGGAAGGGGGTGTCTGCCTCTTCTGTGCCCTTCACTCCCTCCTCCCCACTGCTGTCGTGCTCCCAGGAAGGAAGTCGCCACACGGTAATTTCCATCGCAGCGCCCAGGACAACCTTGTGGGCTCTTGAGGTCCAGGAATGTATACTCACCATAACCTTGCCCTCCATCCTCCAGAGCAAGCTTTCACGCCATGGCAGTGGTGCAGACAGTGACTATGAAAACACACAAAGTGGGGACCCTCTGCTTGGGTGAGACACCCGTGGGTCTCTACCCAGCCCTTCCTTCTAGCACCTGAAGGGGAGGTGGTGAGGACCCAGCCGTGCAGCTGGCTGGAACGGCTCCTTTTCTCTTCCCACCTGGGCCTAGACTGGAAGGGAAGCGATTCCTAGAGCTGGGCAAGGAGGATGAGCTGCACCCTGAGCTGGAGAGCCTGGATGGAGACCTAGACCCTGGGCTCCCCAGCACTGAGGATGTCATCCTAAAGACGGAGCAGGTCACCAAGAACATTCAGGAACTGTTGCGGGCAGCCCAAGAGTTCAAACATGACAGGTAGGATGGTCACAGGTTCATGTTAACTTCTTTGTACTTGGGGGGAGGGTTAATGCTAGGATCCTAAGAGTCTGAGAAACCCCTCATCTGATTCCTGCCCTCCCCTGACAGCTTCGTGCCCTGCTCAGAAAAGATCCATTTGGCTGTGACTGAAATGGCCTCTCTCTTCCCAAAGGTACACAGCCACAGAGAAGCCGAGTGGGAGGGCCTTGCATGGAGGGTGGGGCAGATGCAAGTGACCTGTGTGCCACCTGGGTGGAGGTGAGCACCCTGAGCCACAATCTGTCTCCCGGCTTAAAGTCCAGGGTTCGACCTTTCCTTGCCCCTCCCTCCAGAGGCCAGCCCTGGAGCCTGTGCGCAGTTCACTGCGGCTGCTTAATGCCAGCGCCTACCGGCTGCAGAGCGAATGCCGGAAGACAGTGCCTCCAGAGCCTGGCGCCCCTGTGGACTTCCAGCTGCTGACTCAGCAGGTGATCCAGTGCGCCTATGACATCGCCAAGGCTGCCAAGCAGCTGGTCACCATCACCACCCGAGAGAAGAAGCAGTGACCACTCTCCCTGCCCTTACCCACACCCTGGGACCTCACTGGCCATGGGAGCTGGGCCACTCCAGACACTAACCCACCCCCAACAGAGCCACTGGCACAAGTGCCCTTAGTGCCGCCATTCTCCTCTGGCATCCAGGTGCCCTGGTGCCCACCCCCTCAGTCCCCAAGGATGGGAATGTGAGGTGGCAGGAGCTTCTGTCTCCCACATTCCATGCCCATCACCCTGTACATAGCATCCTTACCCTACTGATGTGCAGGAGCCTCAAGGAATTCCTCTCGGCCCCTCACCCTGCCTTCCAGGGTACCCTCAGCAAAGAGTGGGACAGGGACACTCCACATGGGGCAGCTCCGCCTACTGCACCCTATCCCCATGAGCCAGTTTAGCCCTAGGGGGGCTGAGCAGGGGCATCCCCTTCGTTTGTACATTATCTCTGGATGTCTCTGCCCTGTAGCCATCAGCCCCTTCTTGCTGCTCTTTCATGCCAAATGGCCCCTGCCTAGAGCACAGGTCCCAACTTGTGTGCCAGGGTCCCCAGCAGCAAACACTGGAAAGTCTTTCTTCTCCCCTAACCCTTTATTTTAACTTTGTGGTAACTGAGTGTCCCTGTGTGCCTGCAACTGAGTATGTGGACGGCAGTGCCGTTCCAGAGACCTGGCCCACCTGGAGCTTTGAGGGGTAAGGGACCAGCATTGGGGGTCAGTGCCCCTCTCCCCTACCTGGACAGAGGGATTGTCAGGGTAGCCAGCTGTGGTCCAGTTGCTGCTCCTACTTGTGCCCCTACACTATAAACGTAAAAGGAAAACCACTTCCCTCCATCTCTCCCATCCCCATGGGAAGTGTGCTGGCCAGGCAGAGCACAGAGCACCCGAGCCTGGGGCTGGCTCCCCAGGGTCCCCAACTCAGCCCCTCTCCCTAACACCTCTGCAAGGCCAGCACCCACATCACTACCTGCACCTACAGTGACCCACCCCCGGAAGCCTGGGGATCTGGCTACAGCTGGGAAGGCTGGCAAGACACTGACAGCACCCACCAGCTATTCTCCCCAACCACCTTCCCCTAGGTGGCCCAGCCCTACCTGTGGTGGTGGGTAGCTGTCAAGACGTGTGTCATGTACATTTGTATCAAAAATAAATAAGTGACCATGTGCCATTTCTGATGTCTTAGAGGTTGGAGGTAGGGCCTAGTACAGTTGTTGGTTCTGGTCAGCATCCCTGTCACTTACCAAGTCCGCAGTCCTTGGGCTGCTGAGGCCGGATAGCAAGTTTAAGGCTGTCTTGAGCTACAGAAATTAGGGATGGAGAAAGATGCGTGTGTATTGAGTGGGGGAGACCTGCAAAAAAGATAAGCAAGTGGATCGTGCCAGCACCTGAAGCGACCCTAATAGCCAGGGGATGCCCGCTGCCCAGCTCGACTAAGTTTCCCGAGGGCCAGTGACTTGAAAGAGTGTGGCTGAGGGCAGATACATTCGCCCAACTCCGAATTCTACCAAAATAATTTAATTAGAAACGGGAATTTGCATCAGGGAAGCTAGGACACTCTAACCAAATGAAGCCTCCAGGGCCTCTTCGCCTGCCGCCAGGGGGCGCCCGCGCGCGGCCCACGTGGCAGCGGACACTGAAGGGGGCGGAGCCGCTCAGTCTGAGCTCTCTGAGTCAGGGCCGCTATCCGGTGTGGGCGGGAGCAGGGGCCGTCTGCGAGACCGCTTGATCCGGCGCGAGGGCAAGGGCAGCCTCCGTTTCAGCACCGCTGTAGGAAGGCGAGAGGTCAAGGGCAAAGAATTCATGAGGCTGGGGACACCTGCCGGGGGCCTGGGGGGTCTTCTCACCAGCCACTGTGTCCTGGCTGTCTGCTGTGGGCCCCCAGTAGATGCTCTCGCTCCTGCGGAAGTTCCGGTGCAATCGCGTGCAAAGCGTGGCCAGGGTGAGCAGGACCAGCAGGAAGGTCAGGGCCATGGCAGCCCAAGCAGCCTCTTCGGTGCGTGGAGTGGGGCCTCGGGCTACCCGAGGAGGCGCTGCTGCTCGAGGAGCTGGGGAAGCTTTGCCCGGGCAGGCACAACCCCCTAGATTGCCTTGCCCACTGGGCGTCTGAGCCTCTGTCTTGGACCTATCATTGCCTCCAGGTCCCCTAGTCATCAAGGAGACAGGGGCCACAGATGAGGTTCCCAAAATGGGTTGCTGGGCCTTCGGGCTCTGTGAAGAGGCCAAGGAAGCCTTCAGGCCTGAGGGAGTGGATTGGAGACCAAGGGCAGCCCGAAGCCTCCTCCTCTTGACAACACGGAGAGAGCGCCGACCGGGTCCTCTAGGTGTCGCCTCTACACCAGGAGGTCGCCAGCTTCGCAGAGCAAAGGCCAGAGTCGGGGCCTAAAGAGAATAGAGGAGTCACCCTCTGGCCTGCTTTGCTAATCCAGTGCTCCCACCACCAAGCCTGGGTCCAGCCCCTCACCTGTACACACCGTCTCCCACAGAGCTCCCCTCTGCTGGGAGCTGGCATCATGGGAGTGGGCCCAGAAAGAGTGTCAAGCAGAAACCACACACTCTTTCTCTGCTTCCGCCGTCGCCGCCTCTTCAACCAGTGGGCAGCCCAGGCTGGCTCTACCCGAGCCATCTCCAGTGCAGTCCCCCATGCTCTCACCACCAGGGGCTATGAAAGAAGGGAACTTAGATCTAAGACGACGCAGCAGCCCTGCGTTTCCCCTAGGGACTGCACCCTTATGCAGAACAGTAGCTTTTTTTTTGGGGGGGGGGGGTTGGGACAGGGTTTCACTGTGTCCTGGAACTATAAAAACCAACTGGCCTTGAACTCAGAGATCTGTCTGCCTCTGCCTCCAGAGTGCTGGGATTGAAGATGTGACCCACCATGCCCGGCTTTTTTTTTTTTCCTTACATTTTTGTTTTCTCTTTGTTTTTGGCACACCGCTCACTGACCACTTACCCGGGCCCAAGTGAGATTGGAATCAGGAATGAGTGTGGGCTTAGCCACACACACATGGGCCAAGAAAGCAAGCTGGAACTTCAGCCAGGGGTGGGCACAGGGGTGGTAGAGGAAGGCGACACCATCAACCTAAAGGAAGAGTGGAAACATCAAGCCAGGCCCAGCTCTCTCCCGGATGCCAGGATGAAGGGGTTATCAGAAGGTGCCCTTCCACTTCCAGGGAGGGAGAAGGACCTTGGGTACTGATGTACCCCCTCTCCTCTGGATGCACCTCTTCTTTCCGTCAGGTGCAGCCCCTCAAAGTTAAGCCTCTGGGCAAGACAGCACGGCTAATTGGCTCTCTTAGACTCAGAACAAGCTCCCTTACCCCTACCCATGGTGCTGGGGATCAATGCCAGGGCCTTCTTACCACTGATCTACATCCCTGGCCCTCAACAGTCTTGACTGTATTTCTCCGAATGCAATAACGGCTCTGCAAATCTAAAATCTAGACTCTAAGTATATCCTCAGATGAAGATCAGGTTCTCTACCTGCTGATTTAATACATGCAGTCTCCCAGGAGTATCCAAACACACACGACTGCAGTCTCAGGATGCTAGATGCTATAAAAGATACCAAAAAATAACTTCTGGACCCTCAGGAATGTATAAGAAATGCAGTTGGGTCAGGTAGTGGTGGTGCACGCCTTTAATTCCCATACTCAAGAAACAGATGCAGGTGTATATCTTTGAGTTCGAGCCCAGCCTGGTCTAAAGAGTGAGTTCCAGGACAGCAGGGCTGTCAAGGTGAAACCCTGACTCAAAACCAAACAAACAAACAAACGAAGGAAGGAAGGAAGAAAGAAAGCAAAGAAAAAGACAAGGAAGGAAAGAGAGAAAGAAAAAGCCATGGAAAGTTGAGTGTAACAGAGCTCACCTGTAACCTAGTCACGTGAAGCATTGGTAAGAAGACCAAACTTTCAGGCCAGCCTAGGTACACAGTGACTACCAGGCCAGCCTTGGCTATGAAGCCCTATCCCAAAAGACCAGAGAGTAGAGGAAGAGATTCAGGGAAGAAAAAAAAAAAAAAACATACAACTCATGGGTATGTGTGGGAGGCAGGTAGTTGGGAGGGAGAGGGCTTGGGCTCTAGGGGCTGGATCCCTACAAATGCTCTCCCAGCAAGCCATATCCTCAACTGCCTTTCCACTCTTTCCTTAAACTTTGAAACAAAGTCTCACCAAGTTGCCCAAATTGGACTTGAGTTCACTTTCAGTCCTCCAATCAGCTGGGATTGTAAAAGCCTGTGCCGCTAAGTCCAGTTTGCTTAGTTAACTGTGATCACAGAGTCAGGATAACATTGGGCAGGTTTTGGGGTTCAGGTGGCGCTGTGACTACTGCAGGGAGTTTGGGAATGGTTGGAGGTGAGGAGCTGCAGGGTGTGGAGCCGAGCATTCTGACTCCTGATGGCCAGTAGAAAATAAACCAGAGAAGTAGGAATTGAGCCAGAATTCCTATGTATGAGGGCCCATTGTGACCAAGATAAACTAATTGAAAAATCAGGTGAAGATAATTTAACAAATCTTCACAAGGCAGGCAGGGGAACTCAGCCATGACAGGTGGGCTATAATCAGACGGGTTCTGAACACTGAAGTAACTTAAAAGAAGGACCATGTGCAATAATGAGGTAGCCAAATCTGAGTGTGTCTGCTATAATCCCGGCCCTTCAGGAGGTGGAGGCAGAAGGATCAGGAGTTCAAGATCATCCTTGGCCACATAGCAAGTCTGAGGGCCAGTTTGGGCTACATGTGACCCTGTCTATAAAGGGGGGGGGTAGTAGTGATATGGCTGGCGTTTAAGACCATTTGCTGCTCTTGCAGAGGATTTGGATTCAGGCTCCAGCATCCACATGGCAGCTCACAACCAACTCTAGCTCCAGTTCCAGGGGACCTGACAACTCTCCTGAACACATATACACACAGGCAAAATTCATACTCACAAGATAAACCTAAACGAATTTTTAAGAAGAAAAATATTCTTGAAAGTTGAACCCAGTTTACAACACAGTAAAGCGTACACTCCTAACCCGATACAATATTTTGTGATCCAAAGCGCTCTCACACTATTCGTTCACTTCGTAAAGCTGAAGGGACAAATGCCAACTCTAGCAGAAAACTAGAGCACAAGAGAGCTCTCGGTCACACCTGGCACCAGGATGCGGGCTGGTTTTGCCACCTTCAGAGCTCCACACGTCTAGCCACTCAACAGCATCCCTGACTCTGCACTACAGAGCTGTGGCCCACTGTCTGTCACCTGTCCAGGAATGGGCAACTGCAAGCCTTTCCTCGTTTGCACAAAGTGGAGCTTTGGGCTGAGAGCCGAGAGACGGAGGTAACCTTCGAGGAGCACTCTGCCTTCAGGGAAGGATACACAGATGGGCCCCTCGGTGTACTTACCCGCCCTTGTCTCACCTGCGTGTAAGTCACTCTTGGTAACACCTACACATGGGGAAAGAAGAGAACAGCTGGGGACTTCGAGACTGGGGTGAAGAAAGGGACAACCAGCCCCAAGGCCTGAGCTGAGATGAAGACGCTGGAGACTGAGGGCAAGAGGAACCAATAAACATCCCACGAGGGCTGATCACCGAGGGTGCAGCGAAGCTATTCGTACCCCTCCCGTCCTCGGCCCTCCAGGATTCCTACCTGTGGAGGCAGAGGCCACAGGCCCTTGGGACAACGGGTTCCTGCCTCCTCCGCAGTCTCAGCCACCACCACCTGTGGGTCCAAGGCGCAGAGCTGGGCGTTGGCCTCTGCTAGGGCCCCGCCCTTTTGGTTCCAGGACTGGGGGCGCAGACCAAGGGAGGAGCCTCCGAATCCCCTCGCGCGCGCCACTCCTTCCAGGACAAAGTTATAGCAAAGCGCTTTGAGATCCCTCGGCCAAGGCCTTACCAAGAGTCGGTCGCCTTACCTCGCAAAGACTCAGGAGCCCCACCAGGGCTACCAGAAGCAACCGGGGCGGAGGTGGAAGAGGAGGAACCATTTCAGCAGGGTCAGCAGTCCCGCCAACCAACAGCCGTGTCGCTCGCGCGGTCCCGCGGTCCCGAGCCGCTCGCGCGTCCACGCAAACCCCGGCTCGCTCACAGTCCTGCCCCCTCCTGGCCGGCCCGCGGGCCCCGCCCCGCCCACCGCCAGGCACGCCCCCGTCCCGCCCACCTCCTGGCCGGCGCACGCGTCCTGGGCCCAAAGCCGGAAAAGTTGTGAGCCCCTAAGGATCACTCAGTCTCCACGCCGGCTGGACCACCTCCCTCGCCCGAGGTGCGTCTCGGCGCGTTTGCCCGGCCTGCAGAGCGCAACTGCATCGCCTGGGCGGATCTGGGAACCCGGCAAAGGGAGGGAAATTAGATCCCTAAGGACTGGGTGACCCAGGCGGAGATGTGTGTGCTCTTCTGGCAAACCCGCTAAGCACTCGGTGTGCCTTCAAGGGCCAGAATTACGAAATCCTAGCTGTCCCGAGAGAGTGTCGACTTGGAGCGCTTCGCCTTCACGCTGCCCCATTCCTGCCCTTGCTAATATGAATCCTGAGCACCGAACTCTCACCGGGGGTCTTAGCCCTTCTTACCTCAGGCCCAGAAGTCCGGGAAGTCTTGTCTCCCGTGTCTGCTTTGTTCCCCACCTTCTCCCGGTTCCCGCCCTCGTTCTTTGCCCAAGGGTGACGTGCGAGACCCTGACTGGTTCGGATGAGTTCGAAGAGCTCCAGTGCTCAGCTGAGACTGCACTGGAGAGCTGCAATGAACGTAAGAAGCGGGGTAAGGATTGAGACGCCCAGTCCAAAAGTTTGAAACAGAGGCCTGCATGATGGCTCAGTGGGTGACGATGCTTGCCCCAGTCTGACAACCAGAGTTCAGTCCCTGGATCCACGTGGTGGAAGGAGAAACTCGATTCCAGCAAGTTGTCCTCTGACCTACACACACATCCACAACTAAACGTAATAAAAAAAATTGATTCGAAAAACAACAAAAACAGTTATTTCAGGCATCTCCCACGTACTCCGATTTACAAGGGGAGGATCCTTGGCAAGAATGACCAGATGTTGATCTGACCAAAAAGAACCACTATGCACTTCTGCCATGGCCCCATCGTGGAGCAAGGCACCCCCAATCCTCTCCCTTAGTTTATTCTGCCAAACTTGAGGCTGTTTCTTCTGCAACCCTTCCTAGTGAGAAGTGGTGCCAGCCCATGGAGAGTATCCTTGGCGGGTGGGCTGGGGAAGCCAGAAGTGACAGCGTGCCAGCGCCCTGCATGACCTCCAGAGAAGCGACAGCCTCCCCCTGAAACCCGTGGTCAGGGTCAAACGCTGCGGTCGGCCTCTAGCCAGGTGCAGACACCCCAACACCCAACCCTGTGGCGTTATCGCGCAGCTGTGGGTCCTGGCTAGGGCGATGTATGGCTCTGGCTGCAGATGCAACAGCGCGTGGAAAGTGAAGCCAGCGAGGGACCAGCGCTTTGCTCTTTTCTTGCTTTTTGCTACCCATCAATAGCGGATCCCGAGGACTCAGAGACCGAGGGTCTCCTCTGGCAGCCAGACTTCATAGGGGACCGGAGTAGGAGCAGGCACCTCGTGCTCACTCAGGCCGCCAAGCCTCAGTCTCCCCAAACCTTTACTGACTCGCCTCCTTATTCCCCTCGCTTCTGGTTCGGCCGCACGTCCCCGCTCCCCCTTTGTGGCCGGGATCTCTTTCACCCTCTGCTCCAGCTTGTCGCAATCGCTGTACAAAGGGCTGGGGGCGGGAGTGGGGGGCGGACAAGGGGAGCTCGACCCGAACTGGCTGTCTCCGCCCGGCCGCGACCAATCCGGAGAGCACGCGCCCTCCCGCTAGGGAGGACGCTGGGCAGCCGCGGGCCTCCGGGCGGAGCCGCGGGCAGAGCCGGGAGCCCGGCGAGAGGGACAGCTCCACTCCTCGCCGCCCAGTGCCGCCCGCCGGAGACTGTCCTGCCAAGCCATGCCTCCGTGGGCGGCCGTCCTCGCGCTGCTGCTGGCGGCGCTCGCTCTGCTCCTCCTGCGCCCCTGGAAGCGCGCCGTCGGAGCGCGGACCTCGGTCCGGGACCAGGAGGAGCAGGAGGTGGTGAGCAGAGGCCCCACGGCTCAGTTCAGCGACCGGCGCGAACCGCTCCCCGGGGGCTGCTGCCTGATTTGCAAGCCCTCGGCGCTGGCCCAGTGCCTACTGCGCGCTCTGCGACGCTCGGCGGCGCTGGAGCCCACCCCAAGCTCCTGGCTGTCGGGGCCCCACCTGCAGACCTTCTGCCACTTCATCCTGCCCGTCGGGCCAGGTCCTGAGCTAGCCCGTGAGTACCTGCAACTGGCAGATGATGGGTTGGTGGCCCTGGACTGGGTCATAGGACCTTGTGCCAGGGGCCGCAGGGTCACTAATACTGGAGGCCTCCCTCCTGTGCTGCTGGTAATCCCCAATGCGTGGGGACGCCTCACCCGCAATGTGCTGGGGCTCTGCCTACTCGCTCTGGAGCGCGGCTACTACCCGGTCATCTTCCATCGCCGCGGCCACCACGGCTGCCCGCTGGTCAGCCCCCGTCTACAGCCTTTCGGGGACCCGTCCGACCTCAAGGAGGCGGTGACTTACATTCGCTTCCGACACCCGGCGGCCCCCCTATTCGCGGTGAGCGAGGGCTCGGGGTCTGCGCTCTTGCTGTCCTACTTGGGGGAGTGCGGCTCCTCCAGCTATGTGACCGGCGCCGCCTGCATCTCGCCGGTGCTACGCTGTCGCGAGTGGTTCGAAGCTGGCTTGCCTTGGCCCTATGAGCGTGGGTTCCTGCTGCACCAGAAGATCACTCTCAGCAGGTGGGTACCGGAATAGAAGTCTACAGCTTCTGCCTGGTATGGAACCAACCACAGGTAGATTGGGGCAAAGTTACCACACGGTTTCCAAAGCTGTTCAAACCCCATAATGGAGACAGAACTAGGAAAGTGGGTTCCAAAGCCATAGACAGCTTCATGGCCGCAGTCGGCATCATTCTATCACAGCAAGGCTTCCTGCCAGGGCCCCATCAGTTCATCTCAGTCTCAGGTGTCCTAGCAACCGGTGGTCAGCAGAGGCCTGCACCTGACATTTACCACTTGGTGCTTAGCCAGGATAGGTCGGCAAACAGAGCTCTGGAAGCAATCGCAGCTGATTATCTGTCTGAATGTTTACTTCTGACTGAGCTGGGAGCGGGCAGGAATGAGAAAGGTGGCATTTGATTTATTAAGATTCTTTGAACTGACAGATGTTGTACATATTTCTAGGTGAGTGCACAACACTTAGCTGTTTGTCCTTTTTGAGACAAGGTCTCCTATAACTCAGGCTGTATAGCTGAGGTGCTGCTGAACTGCAGAGATTCCAGGCATCAGGCACCACACAGCTACCAAGACAGTGAGAAAAGGAAGAAAGGAAGGGAGGAAAAACACGATAGCAAAATACTGAACTTTTAAATCTCAAAGTAGAACAATTTTAACACCAGGCAAAACTGTTCCATAGAAAACACTTGAATGACATTTCCAGTCTTTCCTAAGAGATGGCGGAGTGAGTTCAGAGCTGTGCTGGCGGCAAACAGAGACACCCAGGACATGGGGGAAGGCCCAGCTGGGGTCAAATCCTGAGTTTACAGAATGTTAGCTAGCCCCTTTAAGACTCACTTCCCCTCCAGTTAAATGAAGTTAATAATAACCCCTCCGCAGGTGGCTGTGGTTATTAAATGAAAACACGAGAATCTGACAGACATCAAGTAGAGGCCAGTGGTGGCAATTAGGATTTTTTTTTTTTTTTTTTTTTTGCCACTTTACCTCCTGTTTTGAAAAGGTCAAACACTGAGGCTGAATGAGAAGCAAGAGGTGCTGCCATGGCAACTCAGGGGTTTGGTACAGGGTAAGCTCATCCAGCTTAATCACCATGGTTTCCACTCCCAGATGACCAGCACCAGTGTCTACCAAAGGCACCAGCCAGAAGTTGGGTAAAGGAAACAAAGAGGAAACCCGTGCCTTTGGGAACCACCCTTCCCATGGAAGTCTGGGGTTGCAAACTTGGGCACAGATATAAATTCAACTGGCGGAGGCTAAACTAATCTGCCTAAAGGATCAAGCAGAGCTGCCCATCCTGGCTTCCTTGTGACCCGTCCAGACCCTCTCCAGGGAGCTGAGACAGCGAAGTGGTCCCTCTTCCTAGTACAGCAGTTTGCAGGCCTCTGCTTGGGAAGGCATCTAGTAGATTAGAAATCCGTTGTTTTCTCTGCCACCGAGCACTTGCTAAGATCACTTACCCCCGGTGTACCTGACCAAGGTCATTACGCCAGGCATGCACGGTAACACAAAACCACAAAGGCACCAGGCAATAGTGGCCTTTAATCCCAGCACTCAGGAGGCAGAGGCAGGCGGATCTTTGTGAATTCAAGGCAAGCCTGGTCTACGAGCAAGTTTCAGGACAGCCAGGATTACAGAGAGAAACCCTATTGTGAAGAAAAATAAAAACCAAAACCAAAAACATCCACAAAGGCAGTGAATGGTCTAAGACGGGGATGGACTGCAGGAGAGGCATCGGCTCTGGTCTGGATGGTCCAAGACAGTGGGTTCTCTCAAGGTGCTTCCGTGGACACAAGTCATGAGTTCCTCGGAGAAAATCAAAAGTTGAAGTTACAGGGAGGGCCATCCTTATAGATTAACAGCTGCGAAGGCAAGTGCTACCTCTGGGACAAGTGACAATGCTGGTGGCAGGTGTGACCGAGAAGGAATAATCACCCTATGGAGAAGTCAAACATCTGGAGAGATGACTCAGTGGTTAAGCACCCTTGCTCTTACAGAGGACCCTGATCCAATTCCTGGCACCCACATAGCAGCTTAAACCATCTGTAACTCCAGTTCCAGGGGAGCCAACACCTTTGCATGGGCACATGGTATATATA
>NW_026068174.1:5521541-5543022 GCF_014885135.2 Alexandromys fortis | reverse complement strand
GAGAGAGAGAGAGAGAGAGAGAGAGAGAGAGAGAGAGAGAGAGAGAGAGAAGACTGTCATTGCTTGGAACTCAGAGATCCACCAGGCCTCTGCCTCTTGAGTGCTGAGATTAGAGACCCCTGCCAACAGCTCTGTTCTTTTCTGTAGCTCAAAAGGCTCCGTGGCCAGACCCTAGCCTAGGGACTGCCTCACAGTAACTCTGCCTGCATCTGACTTTTCTCTCTCCCGCTCCCCCTTTCACCTTCGGTGACCAGGTATGCCTCGGCCCTGGAGGACACAGTAGACACCAGCAAATTGTTCAGAAGCAGCTCCCTGCGAGAGTTTGAGGAAACCCTGTTCTGCCACACCAAGAGTTTCCCCATCAGCTGGGATACCTACTGGGACCTGAACGACCCGCTCCGGGACGTGGATGAGGCTGCTGTCCCTGTCCTGTGTATCTGCAGTGCTGATGATCCGGTGTGTGGACCCCCAGACCACACTCTGCCCGCGGAACTCTTCCAAAGCAATCCTTACTTTTTCCTGCTGCTCAGTAGCCATGGAGGCCACTGTGGCTTCCTGCGCCCTGAGCCCCTGCCAGCATGGAGCCACGAGGTTATCTTGGAGTCCTTTAAGGCCCTGACTGAATTCTTCAGAATGGAAGAGAGGATGAAAGGACTGAGCAGGCGCAGGACTTCATTTTTGGGGGGCCGGCGTCGTTGGGGAGGCCTGCAGAAGCGAGAGGTCTCCCCTTCTTCCAATCTGGAGGAGATCTTTAGCTGGAAGCGGTCTTACACCAGGTGAAGCTTGCCTGGGGAGGCCCCTGCACCTTTGAGAAAATTCTCAACAAGGGACCCCAGCAGCTGGAAGACTGAGGACTGAGCGGGGAGCTCTGCTCCCTTCTCCCTTCAAACTGGAGAGAGAGAGAGAGAGAGAACTTGCAGCGTGAGCGCCCTGTCCTGGCTCTGACAACCAACATTCTTGCTCACCTTGCTCAGCCTACTGTCTCCTGTCATCAAAGTCACAAGCCAAGTAACAGCATGGGCTAAGAGGACTGGGAAAAAAAAAAATGCTAACTGCCCTTGCAGTGACTCTAGGGAAGATGAGCTTATAAGAGTCAATGGGTGGTTCTGTCCCACATAAATAATCAGATTGGTGACTCTGAGTCTCGAGCTGGAGCCTCTTGGTACAGGAAGGACAGGATGTTTGTGTCTCAGTCCTGCTCTCTCGTGTTCTGCGGTTGTGGTTCCGCTCCGACTTCTGCACTAGCAGCTGAGGAAGCAGGCGGTCAGAGCTGCCTAGCTCTCCCCAGTCTGAGAAGGCAGCAGAAGCAGGACATGTCGGGCTGAGGCCAGCTTGGTAAATGCTGGCGAGGGTAGAATGTGAGTCTGTCCCTGGACGCCTGCCTCTCTCTTGGTGGCTGCGAACTAAGATGGGCCTCTAGGCCACGCCCTCCAGCCCGGTCTGAACCGGCTCCCAAGAGTATTTTAGAATAGGAGATGCTGTTGCCCAGGGTCTAAGGGCTCTGCTAGACCATGGTTGTGGTCATGGTTGTGGTCTAGTCAGGTTAGGCCAGATGCACCTCCCCGGTTCTGATTCAGGAGACTGCTCCAGAGAGCTGTAGCCAGATGTGTTCCTCTTGAGATGCAGCCTTCCCCACGTGACAAAAACAACCCTCAAGCGGGATTTCTAATCACTTTTCTTCTAGTACTAGCTTCTCCCTTTCCAGAGACAGCGAGGTATCTTGGATCAGAGGACAGAATAATCCTAAGAGCCCGATGAAGGCAATCCAGCTACTTAAGAGTGTCTCGCCTTCCCAGCCTTGCTCAATTATTCAAAAGGCAGAAAAACTGCTTTCTGGCCCCAGCTGCTCAGCCACTAAACGGGCATTTGGGTTGATGAGGGATGATGCTGAAAAACCAGAGTAAAATAAGTAAGGTACAGCGCACAGATCCACTTACATAGCCTGGACTGTAGTAAACCTTTAAAAATTATTTTGACAGTTGGACATCTGGAGCCATGTGTTGTTAAGATTCAAAAATCTACCCTGAAATTATATATATTTATTTATTTGTGGTGCTCGGACCCCACTTGCCAGGCAAACACTCTACAGCTGAGCTACATAAATCCAGCCGAGAAGTTAGTTTTTAGTTTTATCAATGGAAAATAAGCCACCGGTTTTAGATTTAAATCAGTGAAATGATTTCAAAGAGTATCTTACAGCAAAGGCATTCTGGGACATCCTGGGGCTGGGATTCCAGGTTGGGGTGACCTTGTCCTCCCACTCTTTTGTTTTTCTGTTTTAACATTGTTTTGTGTTCTGCCTGGATCAGAACTCACTGTGCAGACCAGGCTGCTCTCAAACCCTGATGTCCACCAGCGCGCATTAAAGCCTGCGCTAACCCACCCCACCTTTCACGCTTGCTCTTTCAGGTTGAGTAACAAACTCTGAACTAGCTCCAAGATATAAAACAGGCAACTTTTAGTTTTCTACAGCACATGTCCTACTGTGAAGGGAGGAGCTCCTGTCCCCGTCTTCTCTAGTCTAGCCCATCCCCAGCGATCCTCTTCTGGCAGTCTTTCATCACTTCTGAGCAAAAGAAATAAAAAGGAACTGAACGGGAAAGAGGAAGTTTTCTGTCTCTGGTGAACCACAGTCACGGCGGAGGGCTTGCTGAAGGAAGCCTGTGGCATATGGCCACCCCCCTGCCCCCACCTCTAGGACAGTAGGGACTCCAGTTAATTAGGGTCCTGCTGTCCCATTTGCCATTGGATCCTCAGAAATAATGGGAAGATGGGAAGCGGCCTGGTGGTAGTTCAACCCTAAGGCCGAAAGCATCCCTAATGGCAAAAATCTGGGCAATTTTTTTAGGCCAGCTGCCACAGGATCCCTGTTCTTCAAGAGAACATTTGTGAGAAAAAATGGCTGGTTTGCCTTTTTTTCTTTTCTCTCTCTTTCTCTCTTTTAGACAAGCAAGCTTGCTAGGGATGGGAGTTTTACTTACAGTAAGTTTTTTTTCTTCTCTTTTGTGGAGCTAGTGGTTAAGCACAGGGCTTTGCACATACCAGGCAGCGCTTGACCACGGAGCTCCCAGAGCTCCTGGAGCTCCACCCTCTACTCTCATGGTAGAAGCCCTCAGAGGAATGGCAGAACAACTCTTGTTCAGGTTCTTCGGGTTCCAAGCCCCACTGATTTAACCCTAAAACATTTCCCCTTCATGCTCCTCATACAGGGTATTCTCAGGGAGCAATTTATTATTATTGTTGTTGTTTGAGATGGCATCACACAATGTAGCATTGGCTAGCCGGCAACTCACTATATAGACCAGACTGGCTTCAAACTCAGAGAGATCTGCCTGCTTCTGTCTTCTGAGAGCTGGAATTAAAGTGTGTAGCACTATGTCTACCTTGCATAATTTTAAAAAAGAAAAATCTGTCCATTACTATTCAAAGACTAGGAGTGAAGGCTGGAGCTGGAGCTCAGCTGGCAGAACTTACCGCACACCCACAAGGCCCTGGCCTCCTTCCTCAGCAGGGCGCGAACCTGTGTGATAGTCCCAGAGCAGGACGCAGGAGCTTCAGAAGTTCAAGGTCAGCCCCGAAGGAGCTTGAGTTCAGCTTGGGCTACTTGAGACCCTGTCTCAAAACAACAAAACAGAAAAGCAAACAACGCGCGCACACACACACACACACACACACACACACGGACAAATCTTTACCAGAAAGTGTGATTTCTGCTGAAGGAGGAAGGGTTTGGGTGACCCTACTCTTCATCCAGATTTATCCAGTTTAGATAAACAGCTAACCACGTGAAACAGCCATTTTGCTGTTCACTCTTACACTGTTCTGAGAAGCTGTGGCTCTTTGAACAACAACAACAAAACAAGAAATAAAAAACAAACCCCAAGAAACACCAGTGAGTCTCCATGTGGGTCCCCGTCATGGTCATGGTCAGTGCAGATCTCCTTACTGCAGCCTTTGTTCCCTTGGTTACTCACAAGCACTCTCAAAGGTTCAGGGAGACGTTCCCCCAGGAGTAGAGACTGAGCAGAGAGTGGCGACTTTTGCCTGCAATCCCAGACTTGGGAGTTAGGGACGGGACGATCAGAAGTTCAAGGTCAGCCTCAGTTACATAACAAGCCTTGCCTATGTCTCAAAAACCAAAAATAAGTAAATAAAATATGAGAAGGAAATGGAGATGGTGTCCCTGTTTCTACCAGGGAGGCAGAGTAGAAGAAACACAATTGCCTCTGAAGCCATCTCTGATTCCTGTTAAGTTTTTACTGCTGGTATCAGGACTATACTAAGGGACTGGGGAAATGGCTCAGAGCTTAAGAGCACTGGCTGTTCTTCCAGAGGACCCAGGTTCAATTCCTAGCACCACATGGCAGCTCACAACTGTCTGTAACTCCAGTTTCAGGGAATCCAAGACCCTCACAAAGACAGACAGACAGACAGACATGTGCAGGCAAAACACTTATCAATGATCATTTTATAAAAATAAATTATTAAAAAAGTAAGATGGAGAACAATGGAGAAAGACACTTGACATGGGCTATTGGCTTCATGTGCACCTGCACACATGTGCACACGCGCTCTTGCGCGCACACACACACACACACGGAACTGAGCTGTAACCATTCTCGTGAAGACTTAGTACTTATATATAGGTTTCTAGTAGCTGGAGACAACAGTATGAAAAGCAGAACACCAGAACTCTTTTGAGAAGACATCCGTTTTGTGTAAAGACATCCTTCCTAAGCCCCAAATGCTATTTAAAAAGAGGGCTTACACAGGAACTACTGTCTTGGCTTCATGTATAACCTCAAAACCACCTGCATCACAGCCGCCTCTGTGCTCATCTTCCAGCCAAACCGCAGGCCTCGGTGTCAGTCAGAAGTGCTCAGAATCACCAAGGTGTCTTCCTTTAGATGTCAGCAAGCAGACACATGAGCCATTTGGCTATCCTTACATGTTGACAAGGAGATCGTGCAAGGCCATGGTCAAGTCACATCGGAGGCTATCAGAACATTTTACTAGTTATTACTGTTTGCTTTTCTAAGGTTTGAGAAGGTAGATCCAAGGAGTCTATGTGCCCAGAAATGCAATGAACGCCCTCAAACTAGCAAGGCCCATGTTTTCAGTGAGATATTCATGCTAGATCGGTCTTCGGCATGTGACAGGCAGTGCATACACTAAGACCTGAGGATGGCTTACGTCCAATTGAACATCTTTTAAGATTTATTTTTATTATTCTTAATTATATTTATGTATGTGTCTGGGGGTGAGTCTGTGACTTGTGTACAGGTGCCTGAGGTGAGAGGGAGTGGATTCTGAAGCAGGTGGCTATAAAACCTGATGTGGGCACTGGGAATGGAACCCGGGACCTTTACAAGTGGCTTTTGACCTCTGTGCCACCTCTCCTGGCAATAAATGCCTCTTCTTTTTAGTTTTATGTGTGTGAGCTTGTTTGTTTTGCAAGACAGGGTTTCTCTGTGTAGTCCTGGCTGTCCTGGAACCCACTCTGTAGACCAGGCTGGCCTGGAACTCACAGAGTTCTACCTGCCTCTGCCTCCCAGGTGCTGGCATCAAAGGCATGCACCACGGGGCTGGAGAAATGGCTCAGGGGTTAAGAGCACTGGCTGCTCTTCCAGAGGTCCTGGGTTCAGTTCTCAGCACCTACATGGAAGCTTACAACCGTCTGTAACTCCAGTTTCAAGGGACCCCAACACCCATGGCAAAAACACAAATGCACATAAAAATAAATTTTAGAAAAGGTGTGCACTACTATGCCCAGTCTTTGTGCTGCTTGCCCTCTAGTCTGCTGTGTACTGAGCCCAGCTGACATGCCAAGGAGTTCCCAGAGCCTCCTGCATGCACTGGTCATTCCCTCCTGTTCTCTAACACTAACCAGAAACAGCTCTTTAAATCAACCACCAGTCCTCTTGCTCTGAGCTAATAATTTCTCAACAGGCTTAAAATTCCTTAAAATTCATCAACGGTAGCTTCATAAACAGATTCCAGTGGGTAATAAGTATGTGTCAGAGGAATTACATGAGTTGGAGCTACAAGACCTCTAATTGACATGACTCAAAGGATCCTGGGAAAAGCCAGGCGTGAAGGCTTTTTACATACCTGTAATCTTAGTATACAGGAGGCTGAGACAGGAAGCAGTCCGAGTTTGAGGCTACCCTGCTACAATAGCAAAACCCCGTTTCAACTGCCCACTTTCTCAAAAATTTATTCAGTGACCTAAAAGGTATTTTATTAGTTGTTTCATAGGAAAAGATTGAGATCATGTGTGAGCTTTAGTATGTAAGACAAGACAGGATCAAAGGAGACAGTGAAGGCTTGTGGAGGCCATTTTTCAACTTGAATTCGTCAGCCAGAACCCAAAACCTCTAAGGAACATGTCTCCAATAAAGAGGCTTCACAATGCTTTTTAGCCAAAACTTATTTCTACTAGACTGAGTTCTGAGATGTGACTTTTAATATTTTGTGTGCACGATGTGTACACGTGTGGGTTTATGTGCTAGTTTGTCCATGGGGAGGCCGGAGCTCTCCAGTGAATGCCCTCACATTCATTCACTGCACTCGGAACTCAGTGACTGGCTACACTGTTTGGCCAGTAAGCTTCAAGGATCCTTCTGCTTTCATGACCATCTCACCAACTGCTGGGGTGCAAAACACAGATGCAAAACACCACTGCACCTAGCTTCCGTGTGGGGTACTGGGGATCCAAACTCAGGTCTTCACCCTTGAGCAGCAAGCACTTTACCATTGAGCCATGTCCTCAGAGCCCCTCTCAGAGATGTAACTTTTAAGATCTGGTTGAGGATAACCGTGAACTTCCTGCCTTCTGCCTCTTACCTGGTGCTGGAATTACAGTCACGCACTATCCTACCATGCCTGGTTTATGGGCTGCTTATACTGGAACTCAAAGACTTCTGCGTATGGTACAGGAACTCTACCAAGTTAATACGGATCCTCAGCCCCACACCCTTTTTTGAGACAGGGTCTTTTACTGACCTGTAACTTGTCCAGCAAAACAGACAGGCTGGCCAGTGAGCCCCAGGGAACTGTCTGTCTCCACTACCTCCCTAGCAATGGGATTAAGCCTAGCGTGTGTGTGTGTGTGTGTGTGTGTGTATGTGTGTGTGTGTGTGTGTGTGAAGCACACCCTTCAGAATGGAAGGTAGACCCCACTGAGCAGCAAAGGCATTACAGTTTCTCTTTCCCTTTTCTGGAGATTGAACTCGGGTCCGCTTGATTCAAATTCATGCCGCTGCCCTTCTTCCCACATTTTCTTTCTCTTTTTTGGTTTTTAAGACATGATTTCTGTGCAGCTCTGACTGTCCTTAGACCAGGCAGGCCTCCTGAGTACGGGGTGAAAGGAGTTTCAGGATCACCAGGTCAACTCTCTCCTACTGCTACGGTCCCACCCAGCCAGTTCTAGTTATGTCGTAAATAAACTGCTTTCCTCGACAAGCTCCCGTCTGAAGTGGTAGTGGGGCATGTCCACCTTGGGCTTTTAAAAGATAGTGACAAAAGCAGAAATTTTGGAGTTAAGAGTTGGCTCAGTGGCTAATAACACTGGCTGTTCTTCCAGAGGGCCTGGGTTTGATTCCCAGCATCCACAACCATCTGTAACTCTAGTTTCAGGGGATCTGATGCCCTCCTCTGGCCTCTGCAGGCACCAGGTACAGATGTGGTGCTCAGACATACATGCAACTCCCACCCAACCCCCCAAAAGGCTCTCTTTGGAGCTGCTGGGAGTATACGACTCCAAAGACACATACACGTCCACCTGTAAAAATTCCCTCGAGTCACTGTGTGTAGCTGCATACAGTTGACAGCACCCTTTACCTTGACTCCCTCTATTCATTACAAACAAGCATTGGAAATAAATAGTGGGGGAGGTGGCACACGCCTTTAATCCCAGCACTCGGGAGAGAGGCAGGTGGATCTGTTCGAGGCCAGCCTGGTCTACAAAGCAAGTTCTAGGACAGCCAGAGCTGTTACACAGAGAAACCCTATCTCAAACACCCCCCCACCCAAAGGAAAGAGTAGAAATTAAAGTACCATCATTCATTGCCAGGACACAAACAGTAAGACTGGTTCAAGAGCAGCACTGAGATGCAAGCACAGCACAGGTGCCATGGAGTTAGCACTCTCTACTGTTTAGGAAGAGGGGCTGGGGGAGGGGAGGGAAAGGAACTCTGCTGTAAATTGAACAGTAGAAGCAAAGCAAAAACACTGTATTTTAACCCTCTTGATTTCTTCTACACTTAAGCAGAAACACTGAAAATGGACCCAATTTTGGTTCTGCCACATAATGTGACAGGCACATTCGACTCCTTGGGAGGCCGAGGAAGGAGGATGGAAAGAAAGTTCAAGGTCAGCCTGGGAAACTCAGAAAGATCCCGTGCTGTAGCTAAGAGGCCTTTTAATAATCCTCATAGGTGGAAAACAGAGGCAAGTAGATCTCCTAGTTTTTGTTTGTTTTTAAAGGGCACGTACCTTTAACCTGACCAGAGGTACAGGCAACTGAGTTCCAAGCCAGTCTGGTCTATAGGGTAAGACAATCTCAAAACGAAGACAACATTTGGTAAGATGGCTAAGCAGGTTATAATGCTCACCAAACCTGACTGATTCCTGGGACCATGGTGGAAGGCGAGAACAGACTCTTGAAAATGACCACCCACCCCCCCATACATAAAATGTGTCAATGCTTAAAAACAAGTTAAAAAGCCGGGCGATGGTGGCGCACGCCTTTAATCCCAGCACTCGGGAGGCAGAGGCAGGTGGATCTCTGGGAATTCTAGACCAGCCTGGTCTACAGAGCAAGTTCCAGGACAGGCTCCAAAGCCACAGAGAAACCCTGTCTCGAAAACCAAAAAAAAAAAAAAAAAAAAAAAAAAAAAAAAACAAGTTAAAGAGGGCTGGGGATGAAGCTCAGTGGTAGAACACTTGATTACTGTGTTAAAGACCTTGGGGTCAATTCCTAGCACCATTACCATTTAAACCCCCATTCTGACGCAGTGGGGGGAGCGGCAGGGGTGGTGATGTAGCTGTCAGCTCACAGCTAGCTAGCACTGTATCTGAAATACCCTTACAGAAAAAAATTCACTAAAAAACTAAACGGGGCTAAAAGATGTGCCACTGGTTAACAGCACTTAGTCTGCATGACATGGCGGCACGTTTTTAATCACAGCGACTGGGAGGCAGAGGCAGAGGCTCTGAGGGTCTCTGAGTTCAAGGCCAGTCAAGGTAGCACAGAGAAGAGCCCTTATTGCTCTTTCAGAGAACCCAGGTTCAGTTCTCAGGGCTCACCAAGTCTGTAACTCCTGTTTCAGGGAATCTGATGCCCTCTTTTGACATCTTCTGTTACCGGGGATACACAAAGTGCACAAACATACATGCAGGCAAAGTATCCATACACATAAAAGTGAGTAAATCTTAAAAAAATTTTAAAAAAGAGCAGACACTCTGTGTACTAAAATTACTTTTATTACAGTTGATCTTTTAAACATTTCCTTTGCTATGATACAAAGGATACTTACAAACAAAATATTACATATGACCTGTTTTCGTTCTTAAGGTTCTGACAACTTGGTAACAGCTTTAAATGCACAATCTATACAATTAATACAGGTTATATACGAACTATAAGGTATGCTGAACCAGAGAATACTGACAGTATACTGTACAATAGCCTTACCAGTTAGTGCTGTGGACCATTTCTACCAGAAGGAAACGCACACCTGCGGTCACCTTTACCAGCTGGTGCGGACAGAGGGAGAGGCTTCTTCCTCATCGCAACCCTTGTAAGCCTCCACTGTGGGCATCTGTTTAGTCTAAAATTGGAAAGGACTGGGCTTACTCAAAATTATCCACTGTTAAAAGTGTTAGGATACTGTATGTTCAATATGATAATTTCTTGCCCTTCCCCCAAAATCTATCCCAGTTTTAAAGACCATAAGTCCTTTGTCCACTATAAAAACCCTACAGGCTCAAGGGCTTTAGGAAAAGATGAAGGCTGCCAAAAAAGGAGGCAAGAAACCAAGCCAAAATCTAGGTCTTGCAAAATCACTTTCCCCTTCACCAAAGGGAACTAGAAATGTACAAATTCATTGACGAACCTCAATGATATCTTATCAGTTAGCTGATAACCCTCATTTATCAGGACCTGACTTGTGGGAATAACTGAAATAGACTGTGGATAGCACATTCCACATTTTGTACAGAACGTCTCGCTTAGTTAAAATATTCCCTTTAGCCACCAAAGCTGGTCCTGGGACGACAGGTGTGCACTTCTCTCTCAATGGTCTACTCAGAAATGATAAGGTTACAGCTTTTTTTTCTTTCTTTTTTTTTAAATTTTAAATAAAAAAAAAGCAATTGATTGAAGCATTGTCTTTTTTTTTTAAAGGTAAATAGCAAAAATAAAATAAAAACCAGCCCTGGCATTTGCACAAATAAAGCAAATGGAATGCCATGGCCTTTAAGAGGTTAGTAGAAAGACTGAAGTGAAGAAAATTCAGAGAAAAATCATGTATTAATTTCCTTCTTTTTAAAAATTTCTACATGTGCAAAAAAAACCCATGCTGTTTGAGGAAAATGAAAAGAAATGAGTACATAAAACTAAAAATATAAATAACGTTTAGATGATTCGGTAAAAGCAGAAACCAACCTGGGTTGTAGAAGGGTTATACATTCAAGATGCTTTTAAACCCAGTGGGATAACTTACATTAAAACTGTGTTAATAGTTAACTTTAAAAATCTCAAGTTTGTTCTTAAATCTTCACAATACAAGCAAAGCTGTTTAAAATATACACTATACATATTTCTCATAGTCTCTCCAACCTCATTAATGCGCATTAGGCTTTTCATATACTAAAAGGAGGGGTTCTCAAAGCTAACTTGCTCATTATAACCTGCATTATTTAAATGTTTTACATGGGATAAAAACCTTTTCAGACTTACATAAATAGGATTTAGCAACACAAGTGTTAATTTAAAAACTCTAAAGCATTTACAAAGTCAGGTTGGAACAGCCTAGGGAAGTTATGTGCACTGTACTTTAAAAGGTTATTTACATCAGACCATTGCTTTTGTAAAAACTTCCCTAAAAAAAAATTTTTTTTTTAAAAAAAGAGAAAACCTATTCTAAACTAGCAGAGGGTCATAAAAAGTAAAATAACAAAATTATTTCCTAATGGAAACCCCACACATCCCTCTTCACTTGGACTTTACTCTATGAAACCACGTGACTCCTAACAGGCTCTTCTATCAAGTGTCAAGATAATGTGGTAAGTTTGCTAGGTAAATTACTGGCCAAGTGGACTTGAAAAAAAAATGTTTTACCACCTTGTCTCTGGCTTGGGTTACAGTTGTATTTAACTAGAGGGGCAATCTAAATAGGCACAATTCCCATTTAATGTGGAAGAAAAGGCAAAATAAAATTGCTAGGAAAAAAGGATGATGGTTTCTCTGAGAGTATGACATGCAAGGAAGGACACAGCACACGTGGGATGAATGGGCAGCAAAGACAACAGCATGGCAATACCCCAGGGGCAGCCAACACCTTGATAAACTGATAGACCTGTTTAAGACCCAAGAAAGGGCAAGAAGGGCTCCCATACCCACACTGTTATTTAGATAGAGACCAACCAAACTGCAGACATCAGGCAGCTGCATCTTTCAAAATTACAGAATTCGCTTGATGATCATGTGCAATTTATATTAACAATAATGTTCATGCCGAGGCAATGTATTTGAGGGCTAAGAAAAAGCAAAATGTGCCACTAAGAGAAACCTGTTTCCATAACTGGTCTTCATGCTTTCAAGTGGCTCTAATATACCTTGTATACTAAGCCAAGCCATGCAAAAGCAAAGAGTACATACTTTTTCATTAACATTGGTATCTCATTTCTAAACCACTGACTTCAAAGTTGCCATAGAAACATATAACACAATACTGAAAGCATACAATTGAGGGTTCATGGATTTTTAAGAAACACATTTCCCTCATCTATGTTCAACAGTCTTTAATATCTTAGCTACAAGGCATATCAGAGGAAGGTTAAGTGGGGATAATGTCAAGGAAAATACAGAATTCTGGACGTAGGAAAAATGTTCCAGAAATGGGATCGATGTGCCAGCAATAAGCATAGTTCATTTCATTTTAAAGTTCAGTTAAAAGAGCCCATAAACAGTCCCAAACCATAGTTATCACCTGCATAATTTACATAACATTAACACACTTGCACTTTATAGACAAACACTCTGTAAACATGGCCACTGGGGGAGGGAGACTCCCTACACCTCACTCATGACTGACAACATGTAATCATATTAAATAAAATTACTTAGTTTCAAAAGATTTCAAACCTGACCAATGATTAAGCTCCATTTCTCCCTGTTTAACAATATTTAAGCGTTAATTCTAAAAATGTCACCTAGGATGGTTTCAGGGTTAAATGCTAGAGCCACAACTAGTAATGACAGCAACTCCTCTCTAGCTGGCACAGACCTATAAACTTTAGTACAAAACCAAAAAATACAGAAACTAGGTCAATTTGTTAGCTACATATTTACAGATAATTACATGATTTTTCACTCATAATTGTTAAACTACAAGTGAAAGGAAACTGTGCAGGTTGAATTACCCGTACTTTTAGGGGAGGGGGGATTCTTGAGCATCAAGATACCCTTTTCCATTCATTGAGAAGTCTTACCTTCTCTTCTCTTCATATTTCCAACTACCTACAGATGTAAAGATTATTATATCCAGTGGGCATCAACTGGAGAGGATTAACTTTTTCCTCTGTTTGAAGAAGAACCCCTTGTATATTTAAAAGGAAAGCAAAGCAAAATAAAATCACACTCACTCACTCACACACCAATATCACACACACACAGTTTGGGTTGCTGGAAACAGTTAACAGATATGGTGACACAGTACATGGCTCCCCAGTTTGTGTTTTCTGTTTCTTAAGATACTTATTTTTGCATGAATGGGCAGTGCAAGTTTCAAAAGTCTGCAATAGGCAGATACGGTGCATATCTCATACATTTATAATCTGAAGGCCAGCACTTGTTTGAATAAAACTTTGGAAGTCTGAATATAATCAAAGAGGAAAACCAACAAGTCAATACAACTTTAAAATGGGCTACCAGAGTTCAGCAGAAAATATAAATGCACAAAAAGGAAGAGTTCTCCGCTTTACTTTCTTTTTCTACAGTGTTTAATAAAAATTTCTTTACAAATCAATAGTTATTTCCAATGTAGATCTACTGTAGTGATTTCATAAAAGTGCAGACAACATAACCAGACACAGCAAAACAGACGTCAATCAGTAGTCCTTGCATACAAGAGGCACGTATGCTGAGTGTACAGCACACTCTTCATCCTTTAAGGAATCCGAGGGTGGGAATTTCCAGTTCTTAACTAAGTATGAGCGCCTTTTAAAAGGCGATACTAAACAGGGAAGGGAGACTTCTGTTAAAGGGGGGAAACAAAACAATGTATTTATCTTCAATAATGATCTGTAATTTGAGAAGCAGCTCAGCGATGACAGCCCACATTTTGACTTTGCTCCTTAGAGAAGGCTCTATGTAAGAAGTGAGAATTTCTCATTATAGCAGATTCACACTTAGGATAGCTTAAATATATTGTTTTTCCGAAGTTAATACACATTAGGACACTTCACATTCTGAACATGAGTCGAATGCAGAACTATAAAACCTCCGAAGGAAAGGGTTGCTGTGGCTGAGCATGGTGGTTCACACCTGTAATCCCATTACTTGGGAGGCTGGGATAGGAGTGCTAGAAATTTGAGGCCAGTCTTGGGTAAACATCAGTTACCAGACCAGAAAGCAAGACCCTGTCTCAAAAGAAAAGAAATAAAACTAAGAAAGGGATATTGCATTGGACCAAATATCTGCTTGAATAGTAGTGGCTCAGAAGGGGTCGAAGGTGCATAAAGAACTTACTATTAGCAAGCAAGAAGAGTAAGTTAAAAGGAGACAGCCCTTCAAACCAGTATCATGCCTTCTCTCCCAGTAACCATCTCCTGTGATTTTACAGTTTAGGATAACCTTAGATATGTTTTAGTAGTAGTTTCTTTCTTGGCAGTTTTGATCCTCAGCAAAATCCAGAACTATCAGTATTAAGAGTGGAGGATCATGACATCAACAAAGAATGGATCACTGGCTTTTCACCTTTGTGGAAAATCACCACCAGTGTTCTTTGTACAGTTCACTTTTCTCCTGCTTTTATCTTTTATTGCATTGTAAAACAAACTCAAAAAAACACCAACTGGCTCCTTCCCTATCATGGTTTTACTACACTGAAATTTATGGTTTCATTTTACTTAACTTTCTCTTCACTCATACAAGTGCTAGGGGATTAAAAAGGAAACGACTGAATCTACTAATCACCTTCTCATAAATATCAGCTCAGAGTACTCTTTAAAAACACACACACATCCTTGCCTTAACAGAAGATAAAAAAGAAAACAACAAAACTCAAAACTGAGCCCTGGCAGACATGTATAGAATGAGTTTATCCATCCATCTATACACACATATAGACACTCATATATATAAATATACATACAATATACACATACAAATGAAAATAGCTATACCAAAAATGTGCATATGTAACAGTTTTAAAAAGCCAGTAGATCATGGTATAATACAATTTATTTCCACTTGTAAATGGCACAAATGGAGAAATGCAAAGGTGTTCAAGTACAATGAAGTCATTTTTATAGGTGAAAATAAATCATATTATTCCAGTGTCCAAAACAATGTAGTCTATATATGCTTAAAATGCTAGACATTTACAGAAGCACAAAATTACTGAATTCTGCCTTAAGTTCTGAAAAACAAAAAAAGGATGTACACAAAAAAATTGTTAGTAGCAGGATGGAATCTCTAGAACATTTTCCTTAGTGTTCTGAATGTTGTTTACTTGATGTCCAGGCAGTCAAAAAAATCATAATAACTATCACAAAGTTCCATTTACTAGCAAGGCCTTGACTTGAGACTGAGTGTGTTCACCTGTGGGTGTGACTCCATGTTCAGGACTGTTCAGCTCTGGTTAAAGAAACATACAGAAAATAGGAGCTCTAATGAAATAAACTCGCTTTCAGCTAACGTTGTTTACACAATGCAAACACTTTCTGACATCACAACTTAGGGTTAGAGCTAAGTTTAAAGGAAAACTTATGTGCAAAGGGTGGGGAATCTAATTAGGAATAAAATGTCTTAAGATATGAAGCTATGTATGTTTAAAATGCTGACCCCAAAAAGGGAGAACAAGAAACGTTTCCCCACTAGGCTCTGGATACCAGATATAGATCATAACTTCTGGTGTGCTGCACATGTTCTCCACACTTCTCACTTTCTTAAACACACATATGATAATGGGGAGGAGGTAGTGTTAAACTGGTCAAACTTTGACATTTCCACATTTTTTTTCCCCAGAAAGTGCGTGCCCTGTCTTCAGGGTATTTTAAACCCTTTCGAATTTTCCTGCTACCAGGTTTTACTGTCACGGTTTCTGCCATGTACACGATTACTCAGAAGTTATTTATAGCTTACACACAATCCATTAACACTAATCATTTTGCAAACAACATGTATTTTAACTAAACTGATGGTATAATCGTGACCTATATGGGAAAACTGGTGCCACACAATTGGATGAGGCAGAAATCTCTTTTGGACACAACACATAGTCATTACTCAGTCACACTAGTATGAGTACATTATGATCAAAATGGACTCAGCAACTCAATCTGACCAAGTGAAACTCACAGCTAGACTATAAAATGTATCTCTGGTTTGGAGTCTGAAGGAATTTTCTATTCACATCTGATTTACTTTCCCATTCTAACCCTCCAGAAGTGGATAGGGCCAGATGCAGAAGCATGGTGTTTAATGGTTTTATAAGATCATCTTATAAAGATGGTCTTCTTTTAGTTTTGAACATCCTATTAAATTTAAAGCTTTCCCTATTTCCTTCAAATATATAGAACTCTCAAATTTGTTTGAAACTCTTGAATAGAATTTTGAATGCAGGAAGAAAAAAAACTTAAAAAGCCCCTTTCATTAACTATGTTTACCTAAAAACTGATATAGATCATGTTTAAAACCCTGGCTCTGTGAACTCTGCCACCAACCTTATATTGGTTTTCAAAGGATCTATATAATAGCATCTTCTTTTCTTTCCTTTGTGAGACAGCCGAAGGCAGCCTTGAACCCCAGACTCCTACCTCCCAATTGCTGGGATTTTAAGTATATGCCACCACACCCTGATCTAATTTCTCTTCTAATTAGTGTCAGAAACCCTCAACCCAAAGTCAGAAATTCCCTAAGGGGGCAAGTCATAGAGACTGGAATGACAGACATACCTGGACGAGATTTAATCTGTTGTTAAGAAAACCAAGAACTTCAATAGTGGCAGATGACAATTTGGTCGCTAGTTTGTTCTAAGTATGCTTAAGTGTGTTCTTGCCTTCTAATTACAGGAAAAGCAGGACCCAGAGTTAGCAGCAAGAGCTCTTCAAGACAACTGAAGAGGGAGCAGGACAATAACTTGTAAGAAACTCTGGTCTGTCACTAAACACGGCACTGCCCCTTGCCTACCTCCACCTCAAGCTCTACACAAGCAACTGGAGGATACTAACTAGCACTGACTTATAACACTGGGTTAATCCTTCATTGAAGAAAACATAGAACACACTCCCAGGTTAGTGGTCCTTGGTCACTATAACTTACTTTTAATTTTTGTTGTTGTTTTCTTTCACTCTTCAAACTACCTAGTTTCTTCCTCAGTAGTATTTTAGCACTAAGCTAGAGACTTCTGAAAGGAACTTTACTATTGTGGGAAAGTAACATGAAGTTTCAATGAACTAAAAGTTTGTAAGGTACTGCAGCAACAAAAACAGCAATTAAACATAGAGAACCTGCAGATGAAGCAACATCTACAGTGTGAAGATTAGTCAGCAGCTGGTGGTCATTGGCTCAGTGATTCCTAGTGGCAACTAAATATTTAAATAATTGACTATTGCTACTTGTAAACAGGAAATCCCATAAGCCAAAAGAGGGATAAATAAAATTATGTCTATGTAGTGTGATGAGTATTCTAATAGATGGCAGTTCACAAATATGGCATCATTCAAATAACTCTGGCATTTGCTTTGTGTTGGCTAAGTGTCTTTGATTTTGTATAAACAAAGCAAAGGTACTTTTTAGTGTCTTATAATTTGGGTAGCATGAGCTATCACTCTACAAGAAACAAAATATCATGATACATAGGCTTTATCTCCTCATTCCATGCTGAACACATGCATCACAGGAACTTTCAGGGTCCCAACCCTCTGTTTTTTTCCTGATAGCTGCTGACAAGCTTGTTAGTGCAATCCCCACACAGCTTATGATCTCCTTAAGCAATGCCATCTTAACAACAATACAACCTACAAAATCAGGGACAAACTTCTGATGCACTTAGCAAAAAACTAAATGATCTTCTACCACCTGAAAAGGTAAATACAATCTTTTAATGTTCATGGTTTTCTGCTTTAGTCCAAACAAGGTTGATAAGTCAGACCAATTTCATAAAGAAAGGAAACACACTGGTAAGGTGTGGAGGTATGTTTCAGTAAGAACATGTTTCAGCACAGACGCTGCCTGCTGTCAGTGACTCACAGAATTTGAAATATGGAGGAAGGCTTTAGATCTTTCAATAAACTTCTTAGGCTATGGACATCCTAAAGTGATGATTCAGGGCAGTATGCTTCATTTTATTTTTATATTGTTCTGATAAAACCCCTTCTATTAAGCCAATTTCTTTTTTGCCACACACATGAAATATTTATCTATTCCCAGTTTTAAAATTTTCCAAAAGTTAAAAACAAGGAAACAAAAAGCCAACCACAAATACCCGGCAGCCAAATACTATGAGATCCCAATTAGTAAACACAAAACATAACGCTTTACAAAAACGAATAAAATATACCATTTGCACTCAGCTTCCACATGGTAGTACCCAAGTGAGGAGGCTGCTGTGATGATGTCTGTAGGCAGTTTCTTTTGGCAGACAGCTCCAACGGAATTGCCACTTTCAATTATTATGTGTAAGACATGTGTGACCCATTGGATATTTGAGAAGTGACACTCGTGCTTCTGCTCATGCCCTGTTCTGTCCGTCCCCCAGAAGCTGTCCGCCTCAGAGCCTGGGGGCTATTGCGGACTCCCATACTGCTACCTCGAGGGACCCCTTGCATTGGCCCTGAGGGATGACCCCATGGCTGGGGTCCACCTTGCATTGGATGGCCCCAAGCTTGTGGTGTGCCACCCATGGGATGACCCCAGTGAGGTCCGGGCCCCCCAGTAGGATTGTGAGACCAACTAGAAGCTCCTGGGTAGCTGTGGCTGAATGCCTCAGGGGAGAGATTAGAAAGGACCATGTTACTAAAACCTAGTCTCATGCTTTCAGAGTCAAAAGCTTCAATTTCTCTGGCTTGACGCTCAAGCAGGCTACGTATTCGTTCTGTGCGTTCATTCTGCAAAGCCAACATCTCTTCTTCAATCTGTCAGGGTAGGAAAATGGAGCAAAAGAATCAATTTATGTCTCAAATCAATAATAAGCTAAAGCAACAATAACTACTCAAAACAACCAACAGCTATTTTATGGCTATATACAGAAAATTATTTTAAAAGATATGCTAAGCCGGGCAGTAGTGGCACATGCCTTTAATCCCAGCTCTTGGGAGGCAAAAGCAGGCAGATCTCTGTGAGTTCGAGGCCAGCCTGGTCTACAAGAGCTAGTTCCAGGACAGGCTCCAAAGCTACACAGAGAAACCCTGTCTCAAAAAACAAAAGCAAAACAAAATAAAATAAAAGATATGCTGAGATTAAAGGTGTATGCCACTGCCACCACTGCCAAAATCTACCTCTTTATAGCCAAAGTGTCTACAGGTTTTGGAAAACATTCTATTCCCAAATAAAAAGATTTTGAGACAAGATTTCACTGTGTAACCTTAGCTGGCCTGGAACTCAATTTATAGATTAGACAGCCTGGAACCCACAATCCTGACCCTACATCTGGAGTGTCCAGCTAGACTGTACTTTTTGATTTCATGTTAATAACAGTTAACAAAATAACCACTTCATTGTGATATCTAATAAACTGATAACAAATTTTTAATTTTTAAATTTCTAATATCTCAAAAGTCTTGTTTATAACTTGTTTATTTGGATTGAGGCCCAAACAAAAACCATACATTTTGTTATTTACCCTTAACTTTTTTTAGTCTACAGCAGTCTGTCCATTCCCTCACCCTTCACATTGTAAACTGGCTCATTTGTTCTATTAAAAATGTCTAAATTCTGGATTTGACCAATTACATCTTGATGTCATCATTTAGTATTTTCTCTTGTGCTCTACTTTAAATATTTTCTATAAATGGTAGATCCAGAGGGATGTTTATATTTAAGTTAAATAAGGATTGACAAATTGGTCATTTGATATAAACTGGCCTAAACTCATGATCTTCTTGCATCAGTCATAATTCTCTGTGCCAGAGGACAGCATATGCATGTTTTAAACCAAACCAAACTGCACAAGAACTGGATTCAGCATGATATGGCATACCATCTTATCAGTTTCCTTGAAGAAACAAAACAAAACATCTGGGAGTGGGGGGTGGCAATGGATGAAGTCAGTACTGGTGATTACACCATGGGTCTCCAGCATTCCAGCATGCTAGGAAAACACTACCAATTAGATACTACAGGGTTTCTCTCTAGCTTTTGGAGCCTGTCCTGGACCTAGCTCTTGCAGACAAGGCTGGCCTCAAAATCAGAGATCTGCCTGCCTCTGCCCCTCAAGTGCTGGGATTAAAGGCATGCGTCACCAACGCTTAGCTTGATACTACCTTTTACATTACATAAGATGTGTGTCCGTTCAAACAGCTCATTGTTTTATGTAGTTTGTGCTATGCTGGAACTATGGATCTTCCCACCTCAAGCCTCCCAAGCACTGGCATGGCTGATGTGTCACCATGCAAGGCTTGATCTTTCTTTTAATGAAATAAAAACATTTTGAATTATTTTTATTTATGTATATGGGTATTTTGTCTGCACCATGTGTGTGCCTGGTACTCATGGAAAGTTCAGATCCTCTGAAACTGGAGTTACAGGTGGTGATGAGCTATTATAAGGGTGCTGGTAATTGAACCAGTGCTCTTAACCACTAAGTCATTTCTCCAGTCCCATCTTTTGAGTATTATTAATATTAATCAGTAGATTCTGATTGTCAACTCATGTATGCAACAGAAAGTTTTCCTTTTACTGTTTAAATGGACTTCACTGCTGGGCTTCATGATATATACTTGCTACTCCAGCATCTAGGAGGCTATTCATCTGGAGGAAAGATTTGAAGTAAGACTTCATACATTTTGAAGAACTGGGGTTGGGAATCTCTGGGAGTTCGAGGCCAGCCTGGTCTACAAGAGCTAGTTCCGGGACAGGCACCAAAGCTACAGAGAAACCCTGTCTCGAAACCTGCCCCCCCCCCCCCAAAAAAGCTAGAACAAGTCAGCTATACTGGTGTACCTTCTCTGTGAGTTTAAAGCTAGCCTGGTCTACATAGAGCTTCAGGCCAGCTTCAGGTTACATCGTGAAACTTTGTCTCATAAGAAGGGAGGGGGGGAGGAAGGGAGAGCAGCAAAGTGTGAAAAGGCACATTTGTAATTCTACTGTGATTATGGTAAAATGGAAAGCAGTGTGGGTTAGCTACCACAAACAAGGTGGAAAATGAAGAATGACACCTGACATTATTCTGATTTCCACACAACCCATGGCACAAAAGCCTGTCTTCACACATAAACATGCATATGTACACAGACAATATAACATACATATATATTGGAAGAAAATAAAAATACACTACCCCATCTCCAATACACACACACACACACACACAGTTCTTTTGATAAAAACCAATACTAAAAGAACTCTCTTGCTTCTGTTATCTATACCTTTTGTTCTAAGAGTGCCCTGCGAAGGGAGACCCTCTGTTCCAGCTCTCGAAGCTCTCGATCATGTTGGGCCTCAGCCTGCATCTTAATTTTGCTCTGATATGCATTCAATAGCTCCAGTTCCTGCTGCAGCTGCATCTTCAAAACCTGGCATTCTGCTTCCTGTGCTTCATCCAAACGCAGCTGAAAGAAAAAAAGAGAAACGGATATATTTTTCTGTGAACTATCCATTCACAACTTACAGAAGAATGAGAGAAGACCATGTTTTTGTAAGCTATATAACTGGGTGTGGACATCCCTGAAAAAGAAATACAATAACCAATACTGCATTTGGCAATACTTACGAAGAGGCTATCGTAAGCTGTTCTGAAGATGCCTGAATAACTATAGTTTTTCTTTTTCTTTTTTTTAAATATTTATTTATTTATTTATTTATTTATTTATT
>NW_026068174.1:5514606-5519958 GCF_014885135.2 Alexandromys fortis | reverse complement strand
TTTTTTTTTAAATATTTATTTATAATGTATATAATATTCTGTTTGCGTGTATGCTTATAGGTCAGAAAAGGGCACCAGACCTCATTACAGATGATTGTGAGCCACCATGTGCAATGCCCTTAACTGCTGAGCCATCTCTCTAGCCCGATAATCTCAATAATCTAAGTATCAAACTTTAGGCTGATTATTTAGTATGCAATAGTAAATGTTCATTTCAACTGTCTTTTCTTTAAAACCATAAGCTAAAAAGAATCATAGTATACTCCCCCTGCCCTACAATACCCAGGGCATCATACACATCAGCAAACACACTACCATCAATTCACATTCCAACCCCTTTTAAAAATGTTTTATTTTGTAACAAGATCACGCTAAGATGACCAAGTTGTCCTTGAAATCCTCCTGTTTCAGCCTACCCAGTGTTAGAACTACAGGATGTACACATGGCTTACTTTATCTTTTCTATTTTATTTATTTATTTTTAGTTTTATGAGACAGGGTTTCTTTGTGTAATCTTGGCTGTCCTGGAACTTACTTTGTAAACCAGATTGGCCTTGAACTCACAGAGATCTCAGCCTGTCTCCCAATTACTGGGATTAAAGGCATGTCAAACCACTGCTATAACCTAAAATACTATAAGGTATGTTAGTTAGGTATGTTAGTTCAGCACCCTTCTCTCACTAATCCTAGTCAGCATATGTAAGTACCCAAACTGAAGTCTCGCCTCTAGCTCATAGAAGATTACAAGAGGCACAGACAGGCAGGCAGACAGAAAATTATTAGGATATGTTGATGGTAAACCAAACATTTTGTTCAAACTGACTAAGCAAATAAGAGAAATTAAGAGGAATTTTTCTTCCATACAAGAGGGAAATCTTACATTCATTTGTCATCAGAGGAAGGCATTCTACTTCGTGTCTGAAGTAAGATGGTGAACCATTTTCCTCACTTTCATGTATTGCCCAGGAAAATCATTTTTTTTTTCCCTAAAACTCTCAAACTACAAGGGTTATATATAGGAAGAAAGGGTTCAAGTTGAATCATGCCCTAGGAAAATATAGTCACATCAGAATTATGGTATGACTACAGAAAACAAATTAGGTGTGAGTTTGGTTCAGTTCTGGTTACTATTGGTTTTAAAGACATAATTTCAAAAACAAATACTGTTTTAAAACATCTTTGGTGGGGCTTACTAATGTGAGTCACTTAGTACAGTACTTGCTCAGCATATACAAAACTCTGGGTTCATTCCTCAGCACTTGGTAACATGGAGCGTTGGCACATACATCCCAGCAATTCCATCAGCTTTAGACAATGGAACTCAAGGTTATCTTTGGCTACACGATGGGCCAGCTTATACTATAGGAGACATCATCTTGAAAAATGACAAGAAAAAAAAAGAGGGGGAAGGAAAAAAAACACCTTTGGTGGGTATCTGAACTATATATATAGTGGAGAGAGAAGATGATTCTTTCTTCATTATATAAGTGTAAAAGTCCAAAAAGTCATGAATTTCAACTTTTTAAAACAATGGCAATCAACATAACTATTCTGTAAGTCTTGAGTGCTGAGGTACCACACTTGGCAGAAAAGGAATCTTTCAACAGCAAATACTTTGGGACCTGGAGCTTATAGGACATAATTTTTTTTTTTTTGGTTTTTTCGAGACAAGGTTTCTCTGTGGTTTTGGAGCCTGTCCTGGAACTGGCTCTTGTAGACCAGGCTGATCTAAAACTCACAGAGATCCTCCTGCCTCTGCCTCCCGAGTGCCGGGGAGTGCCGGGATTAAAGGCGTGCACCACCACCACCCGGCAGGACATAAATTAAAAAAAAATATTTATTTATTTATTTATTATGTATACAATATTCTGTCTGTATGTATGTATGTCTACAGGCCAGAAGAGGGCACTAGACCTCATTACAGATGGTTGTGAACCACCATGTGGTTGCCGGGAATTGAACTCAGGACCTTTGGAAGAGCAGACAATGCTCTTAACCACTGAGCCATCTCTCAAGCCCCATAGAAATTTTTTTAATGTGCAAACAAGTACAGATTAAATGAACTTCTATCACTGATGAAAACCTTAGAGTGAGTGCTTTTCGTTTGCTTGTTTGTTTATTGTTTTTTGAGACAGGATATCTCTGTGTAGCCCTGGCAATCCTAGAACTCACTTTGTAGACCAGGCTCATAGAAATCTGTCCTCCTCTGCCTCCAGAGTTCTGGGATTAAAGGTGTGTGTCACTACCACTCAGCTTGTTTTGTATATTTTAAAAGACTGATTCAATTTCTTCAAATATTCATTATAAATTATGAAATTTGAAATTTTTCTTAGGATTTTTAAGTGCCATTTGAGGAGGACAAATGAATATTTTGAGAAAAAATCTTGGTGGGGTTTAGGAATGTAGGATAAGGGACGAGAGCAAACTTTTACATTAAATTTTTAAAAAATTATTTGATTTTATAATTATGAATGTTTTGCCTGCATGAATGTATGTGCACCATGTATGCCTGGTACCTGGAAAGACCATAGTATTGGGTTCCCAGAACTAGAGATGGAGATGGATATTAAGTACCGTATCAGTGCTGGGAATCAAACCTAGGTCCTCTGAAATAGCAGCCACTGCTCTTTGTTGCTGAGTCATTCCTTCAACTCCACTTTGGTATTTTTAAATTTTATATAAATCAACTGGGTGGTAGTGGCACACATCTTTAATCTCAGCACTTGAGGAGGCAGAGGCAGGCAGAGCTCTGTGAGTTTGAGGCCAGCACGGTCTACATAGTGAGTTCCAGGACAACCAGAGCTTCATAGAAAGACCCTGTCTGTCTCTAAATACCAAAATAAATCATATTGACATCAAATTAAGAGTTCAAGACTGAGTTACTTAGAATAAAAGAAACTAACAGGTTAGTGTGTTGACCTGTAGACTATAATGTCAGCATCAGAGAGTGTGTATATTTAAAAAATACTGATGAAGAATTCCTACAGTAAAAAAATCTATTTCTTTGATATAAAGTATATAAGCAAAAACTGAAGCAACAGGCAGTCCATACAGGAAACAAGCAAGCATGCTAAAGAATGAAAAGGACTAAGTCAACTTGATCTCCCAATGACTAGACATTCACCTTGTCAGGAAGCTTACACTAACAGTACCTTCAAACTCTTAGGCTGTTGTCGAACTTCCATAACATGTTTTCGCCTTAGTTCCCGTTCCCTTCGCTTATTATATTCCAGCTGGTTAGTGAGCTCGGTTTGATGCTGCAGTCTGATCAACTCACAGCGCATCTTCTGAATAGTGTTGAGGTGGCGAAACTCCAGTTCTTGCATGGATTCATGCTGTCGTAGCAGCATAGCATGTTCCAAGTCCTTCTGAGTCTGCCTTTTGTTTAACTCCTAAAATATAATTCAAAAGAAAAAGGTATAATTTATAGCTTAAACATGGTGGAAGGCAAGGACCAACACTTGAAGTTGTGTTCTGATCACCACATGTAGCCCTTTGGCTAATATGTAGTTACACTCATAGGAGTGAGTATGCATATAAACTCACTCATTAAAAACAAAGAAAAAACAAAACATAAACACAAAAAGTTGATGCAATTAACCCTTTGCTCCAATAGTGGCTACATAGTAAATACTAAGTTTCCATGCCTTTTGTGTTTGTGTGTGCAAGTGCTGATTGTACATAAAAAGAACTCTCCCTCCTATTATATCCTAGTTCTATTTCATAGATTTAATGAAGAGATAAGTTCTTTTTTATTACTTTAAAAAAAAAATCAATCCAAATCCCTACTCCCTCTCCTCCTCCCAAAGAGATAAGTTCTTAATCAAAAGCTTCTCAGAATAATATGTAGCACATGGTGGTGAAGAATGAATGTTTTTCTTGCTGGGCATGGTGGCTCACACCTGTAATAGCAGAAGTACATTGTACTCTGAGGTCAAGTCCAACCTTGTCTACATATCAAGTTCCAGGTCAGTCAGGGCTACAGCAGACACTTTCAAAACTAAAATATAATAAAATAAAAGTAAAAATATTTGCTGGATGGTGATGGAGGAGGGTCATCTTTCTATTTGTTGTTTCATTGGTTAAGTAATAAAGAAACTGCTTGGCCCTGATAGGTTAAAACATAGGTGGGAGGAGTAAACAGAACAGAATGCTGGGAGGAAGAGGAGCTGGGAGGAAGTGAGCTCAGAGACGCCATGCTCCCCTCTCCCGGGCAGACGCGATAGCTCTGCTCTTTGAGGCAGACGCAATGAACTCCGACCCAGGATGGACGTAGGCTAGAATCTTTCCCAGTAAGACTGATGCTACACAGATTATTAGAGATGGGTTGATCGGGATATGAGAATTAGCCTGTAAAGTGCTAGAGTTAATGGGCCAAGCAGTGTTTAAAAGAATACAGTGTCCGTGTAATTATTTCAGGGCATAAGCTAGCAGGCGGCCGGGGTGCTGGGGACGCAGCCCCACCGCACATACTACTACAGGATGGTGGTGGTGCCTGCCTTTAATCCCAGCACTCCAGAGGCAGATGTGAGTTTGAAGCCAACATGGTCCAGGACAGCCAGAGCTGTTACATGAAAAAACCCTGTCTTAGAAAACCAATAATAAATAAATAGATTGAGAAATTTATTTCTTTTAAGATTTTTTTTCCAAATAAAAAGGGGAGCTGAAAAGATGATTCAGTGAAAAAAAGCACTTGATGTTCATGCAAAGGAGTTGGTTTCAGTTCCCAGCACCTGCATAGTGGCTCACAGCTTCCTCCACTTTCAGGGCATCCCACAGGTACTGTATACACATGGTATACATACAGTCATACACACATGTACAAAAATGTCTTTTAAAAGTATGTATACCTATAGACACACAAATAATGTGAAAATCAATGACATCCACTATCCTGAAAATTCTCATCATTAGAGGTCAACAGCTTGTTGTAGATGTTTCTCAGTTGTATCTTATTTATTGGGATATAATCCATTATTAAAGAACTCAACTGATTGAATAATATAGGGACAAAGCTTTATTTTTCTTTATTTGACAATCTAATGCACATATGCCCAAACCAAGAATAAAAAAAAAGCCCTCTTGCCTCTCCCTCTCAAGTACTAGGATTACAAGTGTGTGCCATCATATCCAGAAAAAGACATTTTATTTTACTGAAAGCTACTACTTTGTAATACAATTTCCAACCATTTCTACATGACTAGTCATTTAAGCTGGTTCTCTTTATTTTGCTTTTACCAAAGGTAACAATGAAAGTCTAACTATGTTGCATCATATCATGCTACTATTTCTACAGGATAGAACTCCAAATGTACAACTGATAAGTAAATTTCTCTCTCTCTCTCTCTCTCT
>NW_026068174.1:5503519-5513489 GCF_014885135.2 Alexandromys fortis | reverse complement strand
GCAACCACATGGTGGCTCACAACCATCTGTAATGAGGTCTGGTGCCCTCTTCTGGCCTTCAGGCATACACGCAGAAAGAATATTGTATACTAAATAAATAAATAAATATTTAAAAAAAATATATAACTTAAGCGTGCTGGGTGTGGTATAATCACCCGGGAGCAGGTTCCTGGGACCAGAGACATCAGATCCCATTAAGAGATGGAATATAGACAGTTGTAAACCCCTTTGAGTGCTGGGAACTGAACTCACATCCCCCGCAAGAGCAGTATGTGTAGGTGCTGTATCATCTCTCCAGCCCCTAAATTTCTTCACTGAACACACTCTATATCTAATCTACTTTAATCTATTCTTTGAAAGAAATTTCTCTCTGTTGACAGACACTCTAATAAAGAAGACACTTCTTTTTTTTTGTTTGTTTGTTTATTTGGTTTTTCGAGACAGGGTTTCTTTGTAGCTTTGGAGCCTGTCCTGGAACTAGCTCTTAGAAACCAGGCTGACTGCCTCTGCCTCCCAAGTGCTGGGATTAAAGGTATGCGCCACCACTACCCAGCCTTTTCTTTGTTTTTGTTTGGTTTTGTTTTTCGAGACAGGGCTCCTCTGTTTAGCTATAGCTGCCCTAAAATTCACTCTATAGACCAGCATGGCCTCAAGTTACAAAGATCCGTCTGCCTCTGCCTCCTGAGTGCACCACCATGCAAGACAAGACTGGGGGTAGTGGCATAAGCTTTTAATCCTAGTGTTCTAGTAGCAGAGGCAGGTGGATCCCACCATCTTAATAGAAAAATGGGCTGTCAAAGTTGGCAAGATGTCTCAAAGGGTAAAAGTGTCTGACTGTCAAGCCTGAAGTTCTCCAGGACCCACAAGACAGAAGGATACAACTTGTAAATCCTGGGAGGGGTCCTATGACCTCCATATACTCATGTGTCCACATCCAAAAATAAATAAATAAAAGCATAAAAAAACCTTTCAACAACACTTGCCCAAGTAATAAATAACATGATTATTAAAAAGTGTTAAATGGTAATATATGCCTCATGGTAGCTATTCCAAGTCAGAAAGGTAAAAGTTGCCAAATTAATTTTCTCATACTTAAAAACTAGTTTTTGTCAATCACATATTATCAATGAGTTATTTATTGAATGCTTACTATAGGGTAGACACTGGGGCATATAAAGAACTGAACAAAGTCTGTGACTTCATAGTCAGTTCTAATGAGGAAGATAAATACACTGACCTCCAAAATGTGTTTTGTACGGGTTAGTACATAAGGGAGAAAAGCAGAGCCCTTTTAGAAGGAAGAGAAACTGCTAACAAGAGGAGGTTTTTCTTAGGTGCTATCACAGGGAAAGAGAGGTCTTGTGGACATTTGCACATCAATGACGCAAGTAAAGAGACATACATGTAGAAAAGCAGTGATTTGGAAGTGACTGAAATTTTTCAATTTTCTTCTTTTTGTTTCGGTTTTTGAGACAGGGTTTCTCTGTTGCCCAGGCTGTCCTAGAACTCGTTATGTAGAACAGGCTGACCTCAAACACAGAGTGCTGGGGCCTGGCTTACCAGACCTAGCAAAAATTTTCAACTATTACAAAGGTTTCACTGATTTAAAAAAAAGTTTTACTGCAACAATCAGGAGATGAGGCAGGAGTTATCACACACAAGTTTAAAATCAGCTTGAACTCAAGTGAGTTTTAGGCTAACCTGGCCCATAGAATACAACCTTGTCTTAAAATAAATGTTTTAATTTCCAGCACTGAATATATTTATCTATTTAAATTTCTATAGCATTCGAATGTACATACCTCCCTGACGAGGTCCTGTTCCAAGTTATGTCGCCCAAGTAACATTCTTCTCTTGAAGCGGCGGCATTCTAGCTCCAGATACTGCCTTTGACGTCGAAGAAGGTTAGCTTCTTCTTCTGCCTGGAAATGTTGTATATTCTCCTTCTGCTTTGAAAGCCATTCCTGCTTTTCTTTTTTAGGTGTGCTCTGGTTTTCATTCAGCTCCTGGAAACAAAATCAACCAAAAAAATTTAGCTAGATAAAAATTAACTACATGAATGTATAAGGTAACCTGGTACATTTAACCAGTAATGTTTTGAGTTTTGTTACTGTTATTACTATGTAGCCTAGGCTGCTCTTGAATTTACAATCCTCCTGCTTTGGCCTCCCTGGTGGTAGAATTATGTAGTTCTGCATCCTCATGACTAGCTATGATAAAATTTACTTACTTTTCACAATGAAGGGAACTTAAGGTAGGGCTCTGGCCATGAAGGAAGCTACATCCCCAATCAATTACATGGTAAACTTAAAAGTAATAGTGTTTTCTTTCTAACAAGAGCTCAGCTGACCTGGAAAAGTTAAGTAATTTGTTTCTATGTACATCATAATACACGAATAGCTTTAGTTTTTACACAGCTTCATTTTAATGGTTCCTGACTTTAAAGCACAGAATAACTGGCTATTAAGTAAAACTTCAAAAATCTTTCCAAGAAGAGACAGAATTAATTTTAAGTTAGAAAAGAAAAGAAAAAGACAAAAAAATATGTCTTAATAAGAATTAAGGATAGGGCTGGAGAGATGGTTCAGAGGTTAAGAGCTCTGACTGTTCTTCCAGAGGTCCTGAGTTCAATTCCCAGCAACCACATGGTGCCTCACAACCATCTATAATGAGACCTGCTGCCAGCACCTTACATACAAGAAACAAACAAATAAATCTTATAAAAAAAATTAAGAAGAAAAGATTTAAGTATAATTTTAACTCCCTTGTTTTACAAGATTCTAAAAATTTTTTTAATGGAAAAACATTCATATTGGGCAAAACTGAAAAAACAAACAACTAATCATATTACCCAAGGAGATAAACTAAGATGATAATTAATACTGGTAGATTTTTCATCAGAATCCTGAGTACAGGCTTACAGGTGAACAACAACATATCTATTTTTTATTTTACTTTAAGATTTATTTATTATGTATACAGTGTTCCGACTGCACACCAAAAGAGGGTACCAGATCTCATTATAGATGGTTGTGAGTCACCATGTGGTTGCTGGGAGTTGACCTCAATCTCTGGAAGAACAGTCAGTGCTCTTTACCTCTGAGCCATCTCTCCCAGCCCCCACAATACAATTTCTAGATTAAGGAAATGATTCTATATCACTCCTACTCAACTAGAAAACTTAAATAAACTACAGATTATAATTAATGCTTTGATGTAAGCAGATATTTACTTTGTGGCCACAAATAAATCTTTATGCTAACTGCTAAGTAGAGAACTATTAAACACAACTAATAGCAGAAAAACACAAGGAATTTTTGTAAAAGAAGTACCTCCTTAAGCTGCTCTTTTCGAAGTTTATATTCTCTTTTTTGGGACTCCAAAAAGCTATTCAGTTCTTTCTTCTGTTGAGCTTGAATGTGTTGCTGGAATTTTTTCTCCTCATTGGCCATCACTTTAGCCTATATAGAATTTTTTTTTAAAAAATGAATCAAATTAGTTAAGAAGATAAATTTAAAAATCAGTTTAATATCCACCACCAAGAAAGAATACATAGTAGTAGTAGATGAGCAACAGAAGCATCAGAAAACAAACAAAACAACCTAATCAGTTTATCCTTTTCAGTCTAATTTCAGAGATCAGTAGGGTGGATTTATTTTATTTTTAAATGTAGTTACAAAACCAAAATGTTTTCCTCACTTATTGAAAAAGAAAATAACATTTGCCTGGTGGTAGTGGCATAAGCCTTTAATCCCAGCACTTGGGAGGCAGAGGCAGGCAGATCTCTGTGAGTTTGAGGCCAGCCTGGTCTATACAGAGTGAGTTTGAAGGCAGCCAGGGCTGTTACACAGAGGAAACCCTGTCTCAGGAGGGGGGAATATGAGGGAGAGAAACAGAAACAAAAATAATTATGAAAAACTCCAAAACAAGCAAACAAAACCACAAAACCTATATAGTCCCTTCAAGAAATAAAAACAAAATACATATTTATCTTCAAACATAAATGAATAGTTTAATAAATATTTTTAATTACATGTGTATGTGTCTGTGTATAGAGGTATGTGGAGGTGCCTGCTGAGGTCAGAGAAATAAGCTCCTCCTAATGCTGGGGTTACAGGCGTTGTGAACTACCTGATGTGTGAGCTGGAAATTCAACTCAGGATCCCTGAAGTATGTGCTCTTTAATGCTGAGCCATCTCTCAGTCCTCTACCAAGCTTTTTTAGCTGAGTTAATTTATATATTAAAAAATGAGATACATTTATTTTCAAATTAGATCCTTACCTGTAACTCCTATTAAAGTGAATGTTAAATATTACATATGTGTTAAATATAATTTGGGTGGAGTGTGCACTGTTTTGAGCTTGCATATGTGAGTGTGTACAAGTGGAGGCCAGAGGTTGATTCTAGGTGTATTCCATAGTTTATGAGAGTCTCACTGAACTAAGAGCTCATCAATTCAGCTATAATGATCAGCTGTAACATTTTGTCGCAGTCATTCTCTTTTCTAGGGTGTACCTTTAAACTTTTTTTGTTGTTGTTCTTACAGTGCTACAATAAAACCTTGAGTTTGTACATGCTAGGGAAGCACCGTATCATCTCCAGATCCTTGCTGTGTGACTCGGGTTATTTGTAAATTTGCTATGTTTGTTGCTCCAGCTAGCTTTCCTTCAACTTTCAATACTGTCTTTGTCTCACAAATATGCTGGGGGTTACAGTTATGTGCAATGATACCTGGCCTAACCAAGTTTACTTATTTATTTAAAGATAGGTCTTACTGTGTTGCACTGGCTAAACAATTAGCCGAGCTCAAAGTCACAGAGAGCCATCTTCCTCCACCTCCCAAGTGCTGAGGTTAAAGGCATACACTACCACAACTAGCCCGCACAATTATTCATTTGTAAGCCTTTGTTGTTGTTCTTTTGTTCTGTTTTTATTTTTCGAGACACAGCGTTTCTCTGTAGCTTTGGAGCCTGTCCTGGAACTAGCTCTATGACCATCAGCACCCAGAACTACTACATGAAAATAAAACACACCCAATTTTCAGATTCACAATGCACAGATTCATTTACAGAACTAAGAAGAGAAAAAAAAATACAAGAGCCATTTTTGTTTTTGTTTTTTAAACAGAAAGCTTTATACAAATTGTATAAGTGCTTCTCTTTCATGGGTCAATTTACTTAGTTCTTAGGGTTAGATACTTTAAACATCAAAATGCTGACCCAAATCATTCAGAGACGGACACAGTCTAAAAGAAATAAATAATATTAGTCACCTCTTTTTCCATAGCAGCTTGGTGTTTCTTGATAAGTTTCTCCATTTCTGCAGCAAAATTGTTACGCTGAGTTTCAAGGTCTTTGTCTAATCTTAGACGGTGTTCATCCATCTCTGCCTTTAGTTTATTTTCCAGAGTCATCAGCTGCTTTTGATGCTGCCGCCTCATCCTCTTATAACCAGACATCTGTTCTCTAAGTTCAGAGTCCTGTTCGTGCTCTTGCATCTGTCTTGTAACCTAGACACAAAATTGAGAAAAAAAGACCAAGTAAAACATTTTTCCCCACATAAGAATTTAGAAAGCTGGGCATGGAGACATAGGTCTATAATCCTAGTGTTTGCTTGGCTGAGATAAGGAATCGCCAAGAGTACAAGTCCAGATAGTGTGTGTGTGTGTGTGTGTGTGTATATATATATATAAAATGAGTCTAAGGCCAAGTCAAATCTTTTATGTCGTAAGACCCTATTTCTACTAAACAAAATAACAGTGATAAAGCATTTAGAACATTTCTATTACCTAAAGAGGTATTTAACCTAAGAAATGCCATTACAATTGTCAGGCTTGAAGGCAATTTTCTTTCCTGGCCCCACTTTACCTTTTTTTTTTTTTTTTTTTTTTGAGACAGTCTCTCACTGAACTTTGAGCTTTTCTGATTCAGATAGACAAGGTGGCCATTGAGCTTCCGGGATCTGGACATCCTCACTTCTTAGTACTATTATTACAGATGTGAGTTGCCATAGCTGGCTTTTTACATGTGTGCTGGGGATCCAACTCAGGCTGTTGTTTTCTTTTTCAGACAGGGCTTCTCTGTGTAGCCCCAGCTGTTCTGGAATTAGCTCTGTAAACCAGGCTGGCCTTGAGTGCAAAAGATCCACCTGCTTCTGCCTTCCAAGTGTTGGGGATAAAGGCATGTACCACCACCACCCAGCCAACTCATGTGCTTATGCTCATGTTGCAAACACTTTATTAACTGAGTCTTCTTCCTAGAACCACAAACACTATGTTCTTGACTGCACATAATATAGTTTCATGGCCATATAGCACTATGAGACTGGCAAACCAGACAACTCAGAAAGCTTTATTTTGTTGTGTGGTGTTTGGGATAAAGGTTTGGAGTAAATGATTTAAGTGCTCTACTATTGATGTAAATTGTCAACCCTTGCTTTGTTTTGTTTTCTTCAGACAAGGTCTCAACTAGGTAGCTCAGATTGGTCTTGAACTCGAGATCCTTCTCTATCAATCTTTTAAGTGCTAGAATTACAGGCATATGCCACTATGCTATATATTCTCTTTTGTTGTTGTTTCTGCCTGCCTCTGCCTTCTGAGATTAAAGGCATGCACCACCACAGCCCAGCAGTCATGCTATATATTCTAATAACATAATCATGATATCTTTATGTACTTTCCTTTTAACTTGAGAATCTTTTACCATGCTTTGTTCTACAGGGTCTTACTGTGCAGCCATGGCTGGTCTCAAACTCACAGAGATCCACCTGCCTCAGACATCTGAATGCTGGGATTAAAGACATGTACCACAACTGGTTACTTTTAAAATCTCTTACAATTTTATGTATTTTTTACCAGTGGGGATCTTTGGAGGAAGAGTGAGACTATCAAAGCAATCATGCTTATGATTTTGGCCAGTATCCCAAGAAACAGAAAAGGAAACATTATACTTTTTTAGTTAGAACTCAAAAAAGTGGACAGGCTTAGCAATGAAGACCTGCAAGCATGGCTGGAACATGATTTTAAATGTTCCATAATATATTTGTAATGGAAAAATACCCATATTCATTGTTTTTTTTTTTTTTTGGAAAACAGAAATTACATTTAGAGCATAGTAATACAATCAACTGCAATTTTCAACAGTTCCTTCTTTTTGGCAACTCTAGCCATATATCTTGAACAAAGTTTGTGCTAACACATCTGAAATGTTAATTTTATGCAGCAATACACTGATTCTCTTCTCTGTGCCTAAAACCTAACAACTTGATACTGCTTAAAAAAAAAGTATTAAAATTTATTTAATTTTAATTAATATTTTGTAGGTCTCTTACACATTCTAAAATATTTACTACATGAATAAATATCAATACATTACTAGTTCAATATTTCTTAGAGTGCTTTCTTCTAACAGGGAAATTAAACATTGAATGTTTTACAAAATAAATACCAAAGAAATAAGAAAGTTAAATATATTTGAGTCGATGCTACCAATATAACAAAGATACTCATTTTGGACAGGTGAATACATACCAGTGATGCCGTTCGTATGGTTGCAAAGTGTTCTCTATTACGATAATGTGATTTGTGACGGGACACTTGAGGTGGAGACTGTGGATCTGATGCTCTTGTTCTAGGATCTCCTTCTTCTCTATAATTTTCCTCCTCCTTAATAGAGAAAGAGAGTGACAGAGAAAATATTTTGTAAAGTGAATTTTTTGAGGTTTCAAGGAAAAGACTAAAGACAATTTTAATCAATAACTTCAAAGAAACACGATTTTACAAAGCAGAAAGAGAAACTAAAAATACTATTATTGTCAACACAAGCTGAGTTAGCTGAAATTACTTCCATAGTGTGTGAAAAAGTACAGATTCAACAAACAAAATATACAGTTTTATATTCTATATATTATATATCAACCGAAAAGCTTGAGCTGGAGAGATTGCTCAGTAATAAACAGCAATTCTTGCACAGGACCCAAATTTAATTCCCAGCACACATCGAGCGGCTTATAAACACCTTTGACTCCAGTTTCAGGGGATCTGACACCTCTGGCAACTCTACTCATTTGTATGTACCCCCACATATACACATATTTTAAAATAAAAATAAAACTGAAAAGCTTTAATGTAGCTTAAAAACAAAATAGTACAGCATGTAATCAATGTTTCAAATGATGGTGATTAAAAAATTAAATACGTGTGAGTTTTATAAGCAATGCAGTTTAATACTACTTTGTTGTGTTTTGATTATAGACAGGTCAAACTATAAGTTTAAGATTATATTTATAATATTTCTGTCATTTGTCTAAAATAAACAATTTTAAGAGATGCACCACAGCCACACAGCAATTAATGTTTTTTAAGATTTATTTTCATTTATTTTTTAAAATGTATTAATTTTTATTTTATGTGCCTACATGTATGTCTGTGTGAGGGTGCCAGATACCCTGTAGACAGTTGTGAGCTGCCATGTGGTTGCTGGGAATTGAACTCAGGACCTTTGGAAGAGCAGCCAGTGCTCTTAACTGCTGAGACATCTCTCCAGCCCCAGTAAGATCTCTTTTAAGTTCCAGGTCAGCCAAGGCCACATAGCCAAACCTTGTCTTTAAAAAAAGAAGTTAACAATTTTTCCTTTGGCCATTACAATTGGCACCAATTACATTTTCAATGTTATAAATCTATCAACACTTTATATCACCTCAAATAGAAACTTTCTTTCTTTTTTGGTTTTTTCGAGACTGGGTTTCTCTGTACCTTTGGAGCCTGTCCTGGAACTAGCTCTTGTAGCCCAGGCTGGCCTCGAACTCAGAGATTCACCTGCCTCTGCCTCCCCTCCGGAGTGCTGGGATTAAAGGCGTGTGCACCACGAGTCTCCCTCCAATGGAGATACTGAAACTAAACTTTTGATCTGCAAACCAGCCCCAATTAAATATTTTCCTTGATAAGAGTTCCCCTGATCTTGGTGTCTTCACAGCAATAAAACCATATATATATACACACACACACACACACACACATATATATATATGTATGCACGCACACTATAATTTCTTTATTCACCCATTTGTTGGTAGGCATATGGTTGTTCCCACTTCTTAGTAATTGTGTCTAGTAACTTCTAGATAAAACCACAGCTTTAAAATTAAAAAGATCATTCTCAGATGGAGGGGCAGGAGGACTACTGTAAGTTTAAGATCAGTCAGGACTATGCAGCAAAACTCAGTCTTTAAAAACCCAGAAATCTTAAGAATATGTTTTTGTTGCTGTTGTTGTTCAAGGTTTCTCTGTTTAACAGCCCTAGTTGTCACGGAACTTGTTTTGTAGACTATGCTGGCCTCAAACTCACAGAGATCCACCTTCCTCTGCCTCCACAGTACTAGGATTAGAGGTGTGAGCCACTACTGTTTGTCAGAACATTTCTATATTAAGTTCTCCTGCCAAGAGTTACCTGACTTGTCTTTTTTTCCTAGTATTGAGAACTGAATCAAAGATGACCAACCCAGCCTGCTTTGAACTGAACTCAGGGTCACATGTATGGTAGGACAGCACTCTAACACATTTAATTTACACTTAAAACTGCAAAGGAGAACTGTGAAGACAGTACAACTGAGAGACCTTGCTTCTAAGCTAAGGTGGAGTGATCAACGAAAAGTGTTCAATCTGGGGCCTCAACATGTGGAAACATACCAACATATGACATGCACAAAAAATTCAGCAGAGAATATAGCAAACACTGACATTTACTAAATCCTAAATTTGCAAATTTATTGTTGTATTTTAAATATAAAAGTGGATACTGATACGCAGCGGTGAAACATACCTTTAATCCCAGCACTCAAGAGGCAGAGACAAGCAGATTTCTATGAGTTCAAAGACCAACCTGGTCTACACAGTTCTATAACAGCAAGGGTGGTCACACAAAGAAATTCTGTCTCGAAAAAAAAAAAGGGTGGGGGGCGGGAGGAATACTA
>NW_026068174.1:5481007-5503115 GCF_014885135.2 Alexandromys fortis | reverse complement strand
CAACTCCACGTAACATATTAACACTTCAGACCATTGCTATGGAAAACAAAAATGGTCTAAAGTTTGCTCTTCTGGGCATGGGGTGGAAGAATGTTGTCCTCTATGTAACCCTGAATTTTAAAGATTTTGTTTGTGTGCATGAATATGCACATACACAATTATCTTTACATTTTGAATGCAGATGTCCATGGAGTCCAGAAGAGGGCATTATATCCCTTGGATAGGGACACAGTTGCTTGTTGTGGATGCAGAGAAACAAACTCAGTCCTCTGAAAGAGCAACAAATGATCTTAATCACTGAGCCAGCTCTCTAGCATACACGAACTGTGATTTTTTTTTAATTTATTTATTATGTATACAACATTCCTTCCATGTATGCTTGCATGCCAGAAGAGGGCACCAGATCTCATTACAGATGGTTGTGAGCCACCATGTGGTTGCTGGGAATTGAACTCAGGATCTCTGGAAGAGCAATCAGTGCTCTTAACCTCTGAGCCATCTCTCCGGCTCTCTTTTTTCCTTTTTTAAAGGACAGTGGTGATGGTGATGAAACACAGAATCACATACAGCCAGCCTCAAATTTACTGTGTAGCTGAGGCAGCCCTTGAATTCCTGATTTTTCCAAGTGCTGGGATTCAGGTGTGTGCCATCACACCCAGAATTCTTAAACTTAAAAGAAAAAAAACAAAAAAAAAAAAACCCTCTTGAATTAATCAGTCAAAGAAAATGATGGATCAAAGTTGAGGTGGGTTTTTTTTGTTGTTTTTCTCCCCCCAGGAAAAAGCAATACTCACAGGTTTTAAATGGATGACAGAACTATTAGACATCACTGTATGGTCTCCCTCCATCATGTCAAGCTCACTCTTGTCATCCGAGGCATCTGGAAGACTGTTAACACTGCTGCTTTGGCTGCTGGCACTGATAGACATACTGGGAATAGACTGATTACTTCCAACACTATTCACTGTTCCTGTCCGGCCAACACCATGATCTTGCTCCTAAAGGAAAAGAGCATTAAATTACAATATCCAAATCTTTTCTCAATTATAGATTAAAGGAGAAGAAAAGCCTGATGAACACAAACAGGTTTCTTTAATAAAAGACTTCATGTATCCTTTACTATACAATATAAAGGGTTTGATAGAAAGTATATCGTAACAAGATTTCTTTTTTTTTTTTTTGAGCTAAAGACCAAACCCAGGATCCAACTGCTTTACAAATGAGATAAATCCCATACCCCTAAAATAACATTAAAGACCTTTGTTCATAACTAGAATTTCAGAGCATCAATGATAAGAGCACAATATACTGAAACCAGGGATATAAAAAGTATGTTTGGCTGAACAAGTAGTGTAAGAAATCAATAATAAATGCAACTAAAAATCTGATCAATTATACCTCCTCTTCTTCCTGTGCTTCTACCGCTGGTCCATTATGTGCCTCCTGGAAAAGAAGTTTCTTCATTTTTCGATACTGCAGATTGTCCAGCTCTCTTACTGCATCCTTTGTCCTTTGAATGAGATCTATTAACACTGTTTCCGGGCGCTCTCGAAGAACAAACATGTGCTGGAAGAGCAGAAAATTAAAAAAAAAAAAAAAAAAAAAAAAAAGTTAACTTTTTTCCTAATTAGTTCAAATATATTCCTTTTTCAATCTACAGTTATTACCCTAAGATACACAATTCATACAATCTATAGCTATTTAATTCTATTACATCTATGACTCTGATACTTAGAAAGTAGTAATTTCCACATTCAACTTGTACCTTCATAAATATCTTGAATAAAATCCTCATCATGATATATTTAGTTGGCCAATGAAAATACAGTTGAAATTATCAAAGCTAATAAATTCTAAAAACAAAACAAAAAAAAAAAACCCATGCTTGATTCAACTAGGAAAATTTACTATCAATAAATTAAGTAATAAGAACTTAGACATTATGGATTTCTTTTTCTTGTTACAGTTAAATGCTGGCTTTGAACTCGTGGTACTCCTTGTGCTGAATTACAGGCATAAACAGCCATGCCCAGATATTAAAATGTGTTGCTAGTGTGAGTGCTCAGTTGGCCAAGCTTTTATTTCTGAGACCATAGGTGAGCTTATTCCCTGGAACTACAAAAGCAGTATGGAAAATTTTTACTGTTTTTCTATATAATGTGATTGAACAATATTATCAAATGTATGTGTATATATTTGTTGTAGTTTAATTTAGCTGACATCTGTAGGTGAAAAAATTATGTAAAAATAGTTCATATAGAGGGCTGGAGAGATGGTTCAGTGGTTAAGAGCAGTCAGTGGCTGCTCTTCAAGAGGACCCGGGATCAATTCCCAGCACTCACGTGGCAGCTCATATCTGCCTATAACTCCAATTCCAGGGGATCTGACACCCTCACACAAACATACATGCAGGCAAAACACAACCACACACATAAACAAACAAACAAATAAATAAATAAAGTTTATATAAATCTTGTGGAAACAACTAGCTAGAGTCAAATGCTCATTACTACCTCGTCAAGATGCAATATTGCTTATTTATTCATTCATTTTCTCAGACACTTTTAACCCCTGTACTGGGAAGGCAAACAGGAGAATCTCTGAGAGTGCAAGGTCAGTCTGGTCTATATATTGCGTTCTATACCAGACAAAGCATGATGAGACCTTGGGGAGGGAAGGAGAGAGGGAGAGAGAGATGAAGGAAGAGGGAGGGAGGGAAGAAGGGAGGGAGGGAGGGAGGGAGAGAGAGAGAGAGAGAGAGAGAGAGAGAGAGAGAGAGAAACCAAAAAGCAAAAAAAAAACACTACATTAAAATCAGTAAAATTCTATGTGGAGGACAGAAGACAACCTCTTAAGAGTCAGTTTTCTCTTTTTATGAGTTCCAGAGATAGCACTCAGTTCTTCAGGTTTGGTAGCAAGTGCCTTAACTCACTAGGTCATCTTGTCAATCTAAAGCTACATAATTTTTATAGTATTTCATTGCTAAGTGAGTTAAGAGTTTGGATGCCAGCATCTGTAACAAGCTGAAGTGCTTATAAATGGAGGAGGAGCAGTAAGCCTCTCTAGCTTCTAGCCTAGCTGAGATCCTTCCTCAGAAGAAGTACCTCCCTCCCCCACCCCTGTCTCACTCATTTGTGCACTCCCCCACACACACCCCCTAAAAAATCTTTTAAACAAAAATACAGTATCTAAGGTAAGTTACCAAGGCCTAGGGGTATTGCTCAATTAGGAAAACTCCGACCTACTACACTCAAAGTCCTGAGTTCAATACCCAGAATCACAAATACATGTTTCAAGAGATAATTATATAAAAATATTAGTATTTTTAGCAGAGTGGGTGGTTCATATCAGCACTTAGGAGGCAGAGGCAGGGGGGGGTCTCTGAACTCAAGGCCTGGTGTCTATATGGTAACTTCCAGGACAGTCACAGCTATAGAGTTGAGACACTATCTCATAAAGCAAAAATTAGCATTTAAATAGCCTGGGGAAAATAGCTGAATAACAGTACATGCTTAATATGTAGTCCCATTCTATTGCCAGCACTGGAAAACAACAACAACAACAACAATAATAAAAATCCCTTTAAATTGTTGTTTTAGAACTACAAAGCCTTGATTACATGTGTTTATTATTTATGAAGGGGGATCACAACACAAACATGCATGCTGAAATTAGTTCTCGCCTTTCAACCATGTGGATTTCAGGGATTCAATGCAAGTTCTTAGCACTGGAAAAAAGTGCCCGTACTGAGCTAATTCACTGGCCCCAAATTTCATATTTTATTGAAAACTAATATAGTTAATCCTGATTGAGAAAAAAACCAACAAAGCAATTTTAAATAGTTTTCTAAGGGATAAACATAATAGAGTTTTATAAACTGACCTTTAAAAGTTCCTCTGATGTAGGGCGATCTTGAGGGATTTTCTGGAGGCAAGAATCTACAAAGTTGCGAAAATAATCAGACCTATTGTAAAGAAAGTATCAAGTGAACATATTGCTATTTCCTTTAAAAACACATCCAAAAGGCTTAAGCCTACTCACGGGAGGAAGAATGGAAAAGAAATGATAATATAATTTTATCTATTCAAGGTGATCCAAAGCAACCAATTACTGTTAACATTTTCCAAAAATAGACTAACACAGAACATTTAAAAATCCTAGGCTGGGGGTAGAGTGCCATGGCAGACTATATACTTAGCTAGAAAAAAATCCTGTTTCACAGATTTATCTATCAGAAATCACTCAATATTGAGTCTAAAGGAACAAAGGCCATCCAGAGTTTTTCTCCATTCAAATACCAGACTCCTCCCTTTAATTATCTTCTTATTTGTACTTTGGATTGTTTTCTATAGAACATGTTTAGAATATAACTCTTATTCCCTCTGGAGAAGAACATTTTGTTTGTTTTGTTTTTCAAGACAGATCTTTTCAGTATAGTTCTGAAACTTACTCTGTAGACCAGGAGAGAAGAACATTTTTAAACACCTGAGCAATTGCTGACCCTGACCAAAAGGATAAGGCTTCTATTAAAAATCTAGAAAACCAATAGATATATTAAAATATTAAAAGCCTATAATGTGTCATTATAGTATTGTTCATGGGAGTTCAGTGATCATCCAATAAATAATTATTCCATCAACGTTTATCTCCAATATTAAAATGGTAACAAATTTTGTTGTTGTTGTTTGTTTTTTGAGAAAGGGTTTCACACTATAGCCCAGGCTGGACTTAAACTTGAAGTAATCCTCCTGTCTCATCCTCCTAAAGGCAGGGATCACAGAAAATTGTTTTTCATTGTACAAGTGATCATAAGTTTACCTTACCTCTCAGAAGAGACCTCAGGCAGTGGGTTTTTATATAATGTTGGAACTGTTAAAGACTATGGAAACTTTCAGAGATAAAATAATATTTTGTATTAAGAAATGAACATGTGCCGGGCGATGGTGGCGCACGCCTTTAATCCCAGCACTCGGGAGGCAGAGGCAGGTGGATCTCTGTGAGTTCGAGACCAGCCTGGTCTACAGAGCTAGTCCCAGGACAGGCTCCAAAGCCACAGAGAAACGCTGTCTCAAAAAAACAAAAAAAAAGAAATGAACATGCAACTTTAGGGGAAAGAAGTGTAATGCTGACAAGGGGTAGAATGGTAATGGCTAATTCTATCAACTGAACAGAATTTAGAATTACCATGGAAACACACCTGAGTGGGTCTATGAGGGTGCTTCCAGGAAGATACAACTGAGGAAGACCCACGCTGAATGTAGATGGCACCATCCCATGGGCCGTAGTCCCAGGCTGAATAAATAGGGCAAGGCAAATGGAGCTCCAGGATCAATCTCTATGCAATTCCTCACTGAAGACACAAGGTATCAAGTTCCTACCATCATGCCTTCCCCATCATGATGGACTATATCCTTAAACTGTCATTTCAAATAACCTCTTCCTTCTTTAACTTGCCTTTTGTTACAGAAATGAGAAAAGTAACTAATGCACAATTTTTCAACTCATAACAATTCTAGTCTAAACTTGTTAATCTCTTCTCCACATACTATTTAACATGAAGTTTTATCAAGTCAAAGACTACACACCAGAAGAAAAATCAGAGAAATGAGAATAACAGTTAGCTAGAGTGTTCCCAAGGTTTTAGATAAACTAACAATTTTGAAAGAAAAAAAAATCATACCATCTTACCTATGTCTTTTATAATGTAAATGATAATCTATTTATCAAATAATTATCACAACAGGTTATAACAATCTATACATTTTGTTGTAAAAATTAATGCTTTAAAACACTATTAAATTATTAGGATTAGGGGCTGGAGAGATGGCTCAGAGGTTAAGAGCATTGCCTGCTCTTCCAAAGGTCCTGAGTTCAATTCCCAGCAACTACATGGTGGCTCACAACCCTCTGTAATGGGGTCTGGTGCCCTCTTCTGGCCTGTAGGCATATACACAGACAGAATATGATATACATAATAAATATTTTAAAAAAATTAGGATTATTTGTGCTCCAAAAATTTAATGAAAAAGTAAACCTACTTACTTTTCAAGTACTACATTTACTTATATAAAATTGAATCATATTGATAACAATTTATATTTTATCAATATTAACAAAATTTTCAAAACGTTAATCAGTATCTTGTGGGAATACTCACCATTCATTAGACTGTAGTGTAGGGGATTCATTTTGGGCTATGTGATATAAGGCACTCATTGCATTCATATTAAATAAAGGAGGCTTCCTCTCGGCTATGAAAGAGAAGAAACCCTTTTGTTAGAATATGAATATATAAGAATAGTAAAATGTTGATCAAATTTTAAAGAACACATTTTGAAAACAACTTTAAGCTTAATTAAAAAAATTGTAGAAAGACCTTTTTTATTTAGTTGTTTTGGAAGCCAGAGTTTCTCTGTGTAACAGCCCTGACTGTCCTAGAACTCACTTTGTAGACCAGGCTGGCCTCGAACTTGTAGGGAACCACCTGCATCTGCCTCCCGCATGCTGGGATTAAAAACATCCACCACCACCGCCCGGCTATTTATTATTTTTATGTATATGAGCGATCTGTCTTCAGGAACACCAGAACACCTGGCTACAAAGAACTTCTCTTTAAAAATATGAATGAATGTATGTATGTGTGTATCTATTTATTTTTGTTTTGGTTTTGGGTTTTTTTGTTTGTTTGTTTGTTTTGAGATGGTTTCTCTGTAGCTTTGGAGCCTGTCCTGGAATTCTTTAAGACCAGACTGGCCTTGAACTTAGAAACCCATCCACCTGCCTCTGACTCCACAGTACTGGGATTACAGGCATGTACCATCACTGCCTGGCTATTTATTTATTTTATGTATATGAGTGATCCATCTTCACAAACACCAGAAGAAGACATCAGATCCCATTACAGATAGTTGTGAGCCACCACCATGTGGGTGCTGGGAATAGAACTCAGGTACTCTGGAAGAGCAACTTTAACAGCTGTGCAGTTTTTTTCAGCTCCTACAAAGAACTTTTAAATGTGACTCAATTGAGATAAACTGCTTGCTCTGATGGTCCACCATCCCTAAATACTTCAATATATATAAGAACATTTTCAAAAAACCACATGATATGCATTAAATTGTGCCACTCAACGGTGTTAGAGTCACCTGATAGCAAACTCTATTGAAGTTTGGTTCCAAAACCCTAATCAATATTGCCATATGTAGTTTTAATCATCTGTGTCTGTCAAGGAATCAGACCACTGCATCGAGTCTTCAAATTCAGACAGAAAACTGTTCATATTTTCATATCATTTTTGGGGGTACACATGGTTATACGCACCTTTGCATATGGATCAGTGTCTTCCTTTATTGCCCTAACACAGGGATTTCTTTTTTTTTTTGTTTTGTTTTGTTTTGTTTTGTTTTGCAAGCCTGGTTTCTTTGTGTAGCCTTGGCTGTCCTGGAACTCACTCTGTAGACCAGACTGGCCTCAAACTCACAGAGATCCGCTTGTATCTGCCTCCTGTGTGCTGAGATTTGTACTCTGGCCATATTTACAAAGCAAGTGTCCTATTTACATATCCCCTGGCCTTCATTTTATTTTTGTTGCTATTTTAAAATTATTTGTTTGTGTCTGCATAGGGTATGTATACAAGAAACCAGAAGAGGATGTCAGATCCCCTAGAGTAGTATGAGTACTTTAACTGCTAATGCATCTGTTTAGTCCCCTACATAATCTTTAATAATCAATATTAATTGTTATTCCTCATTCACAGCCCCTATCTTTGATTCTACTTTTTAGACAATGTCTTACACTATAGACCAGGCTAACCGGAACTCACTACATGGCCAGACTAGCTCCAAACCATGGTGATTCACCTACCGTCAGTTTCCTAAATCTTGGGATTATAAATGTGATCTATCACACCTGGTTTCTCTCGTTCCTAATATTAGAAATTTGTATCTTTTTTTCTAACCAAAATGAAAAAAGGTTTATCAATTTTAATGACTTTCATAAGTAGCCAGATTTTAGTTTCAATGATGTTTTCTATTTTTCAATTTTCTGCTTAACTGAGTTTTTATTTTGATCTTACTTTATTATTCTGTTATTTGTTTATTCTCAGTTCAGATTTTTCTAAAAGGTGAAATTGGGGGAGATGGCTCAGTAGGTGAAAGCACTTGCCACCATGCCTGATAACCTGAATTCAATCCCCTCAAAACCCACATGATATAAGGAAAAAGAAACGACTCCCTGAGTTGTAGACAGCCATTGACACCAGAAGAGGGTGTCAGATTCCCTGGCAGTGGAGTTACAGGCAGTTGTGAACCACCTGATAAAAATGATAAGAACTAAAGTCTGGTTCTCTGCAAAAGCAGCAAGGGCTCTTTAGAGCTAAGTCATCTCTCTGGCCCATTTTTACATCTTTTTTTTTAATTTTTATTTATTATGTATATAGTGTTCTGGGCACCAGATATCATTATAGATGGGTGTGAGCCATCATGTGGTTGCTGGGAATTGAACTCAGGACCTCTGGAACAGCAGTCAGTTCTCTTAACCTCTGAGCCATCTCTCCAGCCCCCCATTTTTACATCTTTTCAACAGACAGAATTAAAGAACACATGCAAAAACTTAACAGACACATATAACACATTTCTTTCTACATTATTAAAAATAATAGCCAGGTGTGGTAGTGCAAGCCTTTAGTCTCAGCACTCAGGAGGCAGAGTCAGCAGCCTGGTATACATAATGAACTTCAAAACAGTCTGCTACATGAGACCCTGCCTCAAAAAAAAATCAAAATCAAAAACAAAAGAAAAAACAAAGAATAATTCAGCATTTCATCTCAAATTTCAATCCAAAACCACAGTATTTGCTACACTGTACTTTAACAATAGCAAATATTATTCCTACTACCTCCTCCCTTGCCTTTCACCCGATTTTAGTCTTATTCTGCAGTGCAGGCTTACCTAGACTTCATGGCAATCCTCTTATTTCAGTCTCCCAAGTGCTGTGATTATAGGCATGAATCATCATACTGAGACTTTACTGTTTATTTAATAATCTGCTTTTGTGTGTAACCAAGGTAGCATTTCTGCTGTCACTCTCTGCCAATGCCCTATTCCAAACACAGTGGGAATAACTTTTTGGTTTCTGACATCTCAGGCAAACCAGGTCTCTTCTCTGCAGTGAGGAATGCCTCATTAGGGTAAGTTCCCATCATTTTTATTTGGCTATACTAGGTTATCCCAAATATGGATTGCTTCTATAAACACTAACTCTCCTCCCTACTTTCCTTGATCTCTAAAAAACTCTTAAGACATCTCCAGGAATGAATGCTTTACTAACTATCAGATCTTTTAATCTCCACACTGAACCTTCCTCTCGCATACATACTCCTTATCCATTTCTAATTTCATACTATGTTACAGGAACTCACTACTACACTCAAATCTGACATCCACTTTAGGTTAGCACAGTTGGTTCACTGGCTAACAGGTTATCTATATTCTACCTCACATAGTAGTTTGAAGAATACTGTACAAGCCAGGCAATGGAGGTATACACCTTTAATCCCAGCACTTGGGCAGAAGAGGTAGGCGGATCTCTGAGTTCCAGCCTGGGCTACAAAGTAAGTTCCAGGACAGTCAGGAATACAGAGAAACACAATCTAGAAACAAAGGGGTTGGGGGACAAGAACTATAGGGAAAGAGAAAAGGAATACTGAAGATATTTGGAATGAATGGAAGAATAATATCCACTTCTGTTATTATTAAGGTCTTCAATTAGGTAGATTCAGCTGACCTCTATTCTCATCTCTTCTAGGTTTTATAGTCCAGGAGAGGTGCAAACTTCCTTATATAGTTGTGGATGACTTTGAATTTCTAACCATTCTGCCTCATTCTTAGTTTTATATGGTTCAGGGGAATCAAACCCCAGGTTTCACTTAGATAGAGTGAATCTACCAACAGAGCTGTATCTCTAGCCCTTCAAACAAACAATTTTAGTCTAAATTTTTTTTTCTTTTTTGATGAACATGGTGTTCACACCTTTAATCCCAGTACTCTGGAGGCAGAGGCAGGCAGATCTCTGTGATCTATCTAAGCCAGCCTAGTCTATATATATTTTTATAGAGCCAAGATTTTTTTTAATTAATTTATTTATTTATTATGTGTACAACATTCTGCTTCCCACACACCAGAAGAGGGCGCCAGATCTCATAGATGGTTGTGAGCCACCATGTGGTTGCTGGGAATTGAACTCAGGACCTCTGGAAGAGCAGTCAGTGCTCTGAACCTCTGAGCCATCTCTCCAGCCCAGAGCCAAGATTTTTTTGAAATTCAGTGTATCCCTATGCAGCATTGACTGACTTGGACATCACTATGTAGGTCAAATAAAGATTCTCCTAAACCTTCTACCCAAATGCTGGCATTACCATATGTGTCATCAGGACGTGTCTTGATCTCTTTTCTTTCTTTCTTTTCTTTTTTCTTGATAAAGAATCTCTTGTAGACCAGGCTGCACTCTAAATCATCATGTAGCTCAGTATGACCTTAAACTCCTGATTCTCCTGAGTTATGGGATTACAGGCATATTCTATCATGCTTGGTCTCTGGGCTATTGGTACCAAACACAAGGCTTCATGAATATGTACACTACACCAACCAAACTATACCACCAACTTCTCACATTCTTATAAACTATCTAAATTTCATTTAAACAAAAGAATTAATTTTTAAAAGACAGGCTCTCACTATGTGGCCCTGGTTGCCTGGAACTCTTACTATGTAGACCAAGAAGGTCTCAAACTCAGAAATCTGCCTGCCTGTCTTCTATTCTCCAGTGCTGGATAATAAAGGCATGGTGGCATATGCCTGGCCAAATTTATTTTCTTAATTTCAGAGGTCTTAATATTTATTATTGTGCATGTATGTTTTACCAATTCTAACCCACACTAAATACCTATAACACTATGGTTCCACTTGAACAAAGTCTGACTTACTGTCTTTTGCAGGTCTTACTAAATTTCCCAGGCTACTTTGAATTCCCTCTCTTGTCAGGAAGACCTTGAATTTGTAATCCTCCACCATAACAGGAGTCAAGGCCTACCCAAAAGGGGCAGTTTGGACATCTAATTTCTAAATTTAAAAGTAACTAACTTGCAGGACAGTGGTGGCACACACCTTAATCCCAGCACTCAAGAAGGCAGAGGCAGACAGATCTCTGAGTTTGAAGGCAGCCTGGTCTACAAAGAGAGTTCTAGTGCTATTGTTACACAGAGAAACTCTGTCTCAAAAAAAAAAAAAAAAAAAAGGTAACATATATAGTAATGAATGATTCATAAATGACTAAGAAACATTCTGTGGAAAGAAAATATAGTAATAGTTGGTACACTGTAAGTATTAAACAAACATTAATGTCAGACAGATATTTAAGACAACAGTGAAAAGTTATTTTTGAACTAATAGCAAATATATTTTATCCAATATATATTAGGTTAATATAGAAATTATCAGATGATCAAAGTAAAAGTTTTAAATGATTTATTTTTTTCCCCCTTAAATTTGAGGCTGAAGAGATGGCTCAAGAGTTAAGAGAACTGCCTGTTCTTCCTGAAAACCTGAGTTCAATTCCTAGCACCTACACAGAGGTTCAGAACCATCGGCAATTACAGTCCCAAGGATCCAACACACTCTCTTCTGGTCTCCCTGGATACCAGATACCAGGCACATGTATGGAACTCACGCATTCAGGCAGAGAAAAATACCTATACACATATAAAACCAAATATTTTTCAAAAAATTGAGATGTCAGACAAAAAACTAATTTAATATGGTAACTGAAAAAACTGGCTCAAAACTTAATTCAGGTAGGTGTGGTGGCTCACTTTTAATCTTAGCACTCAGAAAGCAGAGACAGGGGGATCTTTGTGAGTTTAAAGCCACTCTGGTCTACATAGCAAATTATAGAACAATCGTGGGGGCTTCACAGTGAGATTCAAAAAAAAAATTAATCCCTAGTAATAAAAAACAATACTTACCTAATTCAATACATGTTATTCCAAGAGACCATACATCAACTTTACCATCATATTGTCCTTCATCCATGGCTAAAATTACTTCTGGGGCCATCCTAAAATATACAATATTCAATTCAACAAAACTTTGAGAATATAAGCTCCATCAACATAAATAACATTGGATTGAACTCCAGTCAATATATGTAAACAAAAAATTTTTACAACGGGAAGCAAATTAGAAGTTGTGATGCATGTATTTAGCAATGCTCAGAAAACATGATACTCATTCTCGCCATCTGTCATGATCATTCAACAATATTCCAACAAGAAAATCCCAAATTTCATTACAAAATTCTAATACTTGTCTGAAATATTGAAGTTTGCCATGGGCAAAACTGTCAGTTGTTTTACCTGAAATGAAAAGGCAGGCACAAGCCTGGCCATAAAATTGTATCCTGACCCTTTAATGTTTTAGAAACTGGACAGTCACAAATGTCTAATATGCTTTTGACACTTTACATTCCAGAGCAATATACCATTTAATCAAGTCTTTCTTTTATTTATTTTTTAAATATTTATTTATTTATTNCCAGACCCCATTACAGATGGTTGTGAGCCACCATGTGGTTGTTGGGAATTGAACTCAGGACCTTTGGAAGAGCAGGCAATACTCTTAACTCTGAGCCATCTCTCCAGCCCCAAGTCTTTCTTTTATAAAATAAGAGAGATTTCAAAGACAGATTAGAAACAAAACAAAACAGGATGATGTGAAAAGAGGTACTTTTAAGTTGACACATGGAAGTTTAAATATCTGAAAATATATTTCCTTCAAATTTTCACTGACAGCTACATATAAAATTATTCAAAGACCAAAGCAGATATTACCTAGAATTTCAATAGAAAATATCTGGGGTAGAAAGTAGGGAAGGCAGAATTAACCATGTGATAAAGGTTACTGGGCTGGGTAATTAGGATGAAAAACCTCATCACACTTCTATTTTTTTGGACATCTGAAATTCCTCATGCAGAAAATTCAAAACAGCAAAACCCCTCCAAATCACCTGCCAGTCTAAGTAGTAATACAAAGTAAATTTGCTCTCATAAAACAGAAGGAAGAGGAGCCTGGTGGTGGTCTTTAATCCCAGCACTCATGAGGCAAAGGCAGGCAGATCTCTGTAAGTGCAAGGCCAGCCTGGTCTACAAGATCTAGTTCCAGGACAGGCTCCAAAGCTACAGAGAAACCCTGTCTCGGGGAGGGAAAAAAAAAAAAAAAACAGAAGGAAGAGGATCAGGGATGCACATCACCCTCAACTAAAGTCCAACATGATAGCATATTTTCAAGAAAATGATATTACAGAAAGTCTAAAATACTGCTTATTTTAATTATGAGCACCAATAGAAGATAAGACCATTCTTACCAATATGGCGTTCCCACAAAAGAATTGGCAGGGGAGGCCATGGAAGCAGATCCAAAGTCAGCAAGTTTCACCTGGCCTGGTTCTGTCAGAAGGATATTTCCTGCTTTGATATCTCTGGTTTAGGAAACACAGAAAATTAGTTAACTTCCCTTCAATAGACTGTGTTAGAAATTATTTTTAAAATGTAAGAGAGCAGAAAGGAAATAAAAAACAAGTATTGCAATAATTATGATTTGTGATAATTATTAATAAATTGTGATAACAAAATTTTGTAACAACAAAAACAGAATTCAAGTAAATAGTTAATAATTAGGAGAATAGTTAACAAAACAAAAAAAGTCAGGCAATTGTATTACACTGCGTGTGTTTGAGTTTGTTTATCAGTATGACCAATTGGCTTTGAAAATATAATTTAATAATCCTTTCATCATTTTATAAGATTTCTAGTATCCCTTTTAACAGTTTTCTTCTCTTTCCTGTTTTTCTTTTTTTTTTTTTTTTGAGACAGCCCTAGCTGTCCTGTAACTCACCACCACCTAGCTTTAACACTTTTCTTTAAAAAAGGAAAAAGAGTAAAGAACCTTATATTCCAAACTGGGTTTGTACCAAAAGGATTATCCCCTTCTCAAGCTTTTACATAGTTCCCAATTAAACATGCAATGAAAACTGAAGCACACATATAATACACTATCAATGGCCCCAAACACAGTATCCAAATTAAGCTATATGAATGTTTACACAAAAGGAATACATGTTCCATGGATGCTAAAATACATACTTAACATTTTAAAACTTAGAAAAAACAAATTTATAAGACTTACTGATTCTTGTTATAGTACATGTAATAGTGAGTATACTATAATACACTTTTTATGTGTGTTTTTGCTTTTTAAATGGGAAAGTACTTCTCCCTGCCCACTGTGATGTGATTATGTGTGTGTTTTTGGGTGTATGGTAATGTGGATTAAATTCTAAGCCTTATGCATAGTGAGGTATTTTTGCAGATGAGAAAATTTACTCCAATTCTGCCAATTGCTCACTTGCTACCATATGGATTTCTCTTGGATTTCACCTACCCTCATCTAAAAATAATGACAATCCATTATTTTTAAATAAATGAATGTACTGCACAGTTTAATAGTTACTGACAGGATCACATAATATTTTAAATACTAATATCTATCTTAAACAGCCAAAACTAATAGCAGTGCTAAAAAAAAATGCATCGAAATGGTTTTTGTCACAGAATCAATGGAACAAACCTGCAATTTATTAGTTATCAGGAAAAAAAAGATCACTAAGTTCATACTCTAATCTATTTGCCTTTGGAATCTTAGGGAAATTATAGTCACAAATTAAAGTATCAATTATACAAAAAGAAAGACTCTGTGATTCCTAATACCCCTTCTAGTTTACAAATTAGGTAATTCTACAATTAAGTTTCATAAAATACATATGCTTTAGGAAACATAGCAGGCAAAAATAAAAATTATCCTAAAGAAACACACATATACTATGTTCTTTCTAATATGTAAACAGTCTAAATAGTGTTGAGTTTATAGGCAATTCTTTTTGGCTGAAGTAAACAAAAATTCCAGAGACACTGAACTATAGGGGTGATAAATTCAATAAACCACTTGCTTGTCAATATATGATAATTTTCAAATCACTTACCTATGGATCATGGTATGAGAATGTAAATAAGCTAATCCCTGGAGAGCACCATGTGTAATTGCTGCTATTTCCACTTCTTGTAATGGCTTTTTATGAACTGAGAAAAGAAAATTTATTTGAAAGCAATCACATAGAATATTCTTGTTTAAAAATATATACAGGGATAACAAGATAGGTTAATGAGTAAATGTATAAGCCTGTGGATCTGAGTTCAATTCCCTAAACCTACCTACCCACTAGAAGAAGAGTTGTCAAGTTGTCCTCTGGCTTTCACATATACACTGTGGTGCACATGCACATAAATACAAACAAACCCATATAAAATAATTAAAAAAAAACTTTTTAAATGAATATACAAATTGACACACTGGTTTGTTTGTTTGTTTGTCTGTTTTCCTAGACAGGGGTTCTCTGTATAGCCCTAGCTGTCCTGGAACTTGCTCTGTAGACCAGGCTAGCTTCAAATTCATAGAAATCCTTCTGTCTCTGCCTCCCAAGTGCTCAGATTAAAGGCATGTGCCACTACTACCCAGCTGACACATTGGTATTGTAGTGACTATGCGTATAATATGTGTGTGTATCATAGTTTATGTATGGAGGTCAAAGGAAACCACTGATCCTCACCTCCTACCTTGTTTGAGGCAGTCTCTTTAGTATTTGCTGTCCACATATGCCAGGCTATCTAGGCCACAAGCCTCTAAGGATTTTCCTGTCTCTACCTCTATCTCCTTATGGAGCAGTGGAATTACTGAGGCACACAACATATACCTAACTTTACTTGTGTTCTGAGGATTTGAACTTAGTCTTAATATTTGTGCAGCAATTGCTTTACTCACTGAGCTATCTCCTCAATTTTTGAAAAACAGGCATTTAGCAGGAGACAATTTCCATGGTGATAAAACAAGACCAATAAACAATAGCTAGAATACACTTATGACAAGGGTTAACAATATACAATCAACTGTTCCTCTAAACTTAACAATACCCAACAATTAACCTGATGACTTTATTAACACAACAGATCAAATAGAGGAAAAAGAATTTTTTTAATGCATAGAAAGTTTCAAAGAGAAAAATCTGCCTACTTTGTAAGGATAGCAAATTTCGTATGAAGAAAAAGGAAAAGACAAGGGATAATACACTTTCTGCAAAATTTTATATTTATTTAGTATTAATATTGCTTAAATAAACTCTAACTGAATTGTTTTGTTTGATTGATTTGGTATTTGAAACAGGATGTCTCTATATAGCTCTGGCTCTTCTGAAACTAACTTGTTACGTATGTAGATCAGGGGCTGGCTTCAAACTCAGATACATCTGCCTCTGTCGCCCAAGTTCTGGAATTAAAGGAGTACACAACCACCTCTAGGACAAAATTGCTATTTTACTCTAAAACTTTAATAAACAATGATCAAGGTCAGGAATGGTGGCACAGGTTTTTAATCAAATCAGGCAGGATATAGAAGCCTGGTCTACATAGCAAGTTCCAGGACCTCCAAGGGTTCTTTAAAGAGATCATGTTTCAAAATTTATTTATTTTTTCACTCATCAATTCATTCATTTATTCATTTATCTATCTATGTTTTTTAGAGACAGGGTTTTTGTGTAGCCCAGGCAGTTCTGGAATTCACTCTGTAGACCAGGCTAGACTCAAAATCAGAGATCCACATGCTTCTGCTTCTTGAGTGTTAGAATTAAAGATATGTGCCACAATAGCCTGACTTTAAAATTAAACAACCAAAAATCAATAATCAAAGTTAGTTTACCTTCTAGCAAATCTGAAGCAGATCCCAAACAATATTCCATTACAAGCTGCATGGGTAGAAAAATTATTAAATGCATTAAAATACATTATAAAAACTTAGTCTATGAGATAAATATGAAGTCAAGAAGACAATATAAAGTAAAATAAACTTGAGCTATCATCCACATTTACAATACAGTTATATACTTAGCAATCTATTAAACTAACCTAATGAATGATTCAGGCATGGTAACACCAGTGATCTCAGTAGTTGGGATGCCAAGGCAAAAAATATGAGGCCACATAGCAACACTGTTTCTTTAAACTATTAAACAAAATTTAAGCCAATGATAACACTTGTCTTCTAATAATGTTAAGATGAAATCAATTATATAAGCTGTGTATTGTATATATATTTTCTTATATAAATTTATAATTATATATAATTACCTCTATAATACTATTCTTATACACAATGTCACAATTTGCTATGTTAAGTGTTATTCAACTATGGAATTATGTCACCTCAAATTTTTATCATGATATATCAAAACTTCACAAGGATCTTTGTACTTAGATGTATTAACACACATTTACACCAATAAGGTATGTTCACTTCCATTCTCAAATAAATGGTACTACTCTTTAGATGCTGAGTTGGTACTTCTGAAGTTATGAATGAACTCTGGAGAAGTCTTTATCTGTTAAAAGTTGCAAGAATACTGTTCTTCCTCTCCTAGGATGAACTAACAATTCAAGTATAAAGCCTGTCTTCATATAACCAATTTGAGACATTAAGTTATGCTAAATCAAAAGAAACTAATTTAATTTACAACAGGAAGAGAACAAATACCAACCCATGCAGTGTGTTCCCGTAAATAGCAGCCTTTATATTCTATACTGTTGGGATGTTTTATTCTTTGTAGAAACTTGACTTCCTTAATAATATCCTGCCATTTCTATGTAGAGGGAGAAAAAAAGGAACAGAAGGAAGAATTATGAACAGCTGATTTTTCTTTGAAAGATACATAAGAAGTAATTATTATATTTAAAAAGGTAAGAAGAACAAACAACTTTATGATCTATACCAGAAATGTCAAAATAAAGTTTAAAAGATCTGTATTCAGACCATTAATTTAGTTATATAAGATACAAGACATTTAAGGACAAATTTTAGCTTAATAATATTCATAATCAATGAGTCCTACTATGTTTTATAGTAGGCTAGTGAGATGATTCTGAAGTTAAAAGCACTTGTTACTCTTCTAGAAAACCTGAGTTCAATTCTTAGTACACACATGGCAGTTTATCCATTTATAGTGGTCCATCCTTTTCTGGCCTCTAGAAGTACCAGGCACACACAAGGTATACAAACATACACAGAGGGCTGGAGAGATGGTTCAGTGGTTAAGAGCATTGCCTGCTCTTCCAAAGGTCCTGAGTTCAATTCCCTGCAACCACATGGTGGCTCACAACCATCTGTAATGGGGTCTGGTGCCCTCTTCTGGCCCGCAGACATACACACAGACATAATATTGTATACATAATAAATAAATAAATATTTAAAAAAAAACATACACAGACAAATACATATAAAATAAAAAATCTTAAATCAAACAATCAAGCACATTGACAAAAATAAAACACACATGGGTTTTCTTTCCCTCAGAAGTCAATCTTTTTATTTTCTTTAAATAAAATTATTTTTAAATGATTAATTAAAGTTAATTTTATTAATTTCTTGAGCATTTCATAGAATGTATTGTGATCATATTCATCTCCTTACTTTGAACATTCCACATTCACCCCACCTATTTACCCACCCAATTTTGCTTTCCCTCTCTTTTTTGCTTTAAAGATAATCCAGTTGGGCAGTGGTGGCACACACCTTTAATCCCAACACTTGGGAGCCAGTGGCAGGTGAATGTCTGAGTTGGAGGGCGGCCTGGTCTACAGAGCGAGTTTCAGGACAGCCAAGACTACACAGAGAAAGCATGTCTTGAAAAACCAATAAAATAAAACAAAATCATCCAGTTCAATTTGTGCTGTCCAAATACTTTGAGTGTTAGACCTGCACTACCTACCAGGGGTCACACCCTTAAAGAAAACTGACTCTTCCACCAGCAGCATTCAATTGTTACCACTTTCTTCTGGACTCCCTGGACACCAGGCACATACATGGGGCACAGAAATACATGTGGGCAAAATACCCATATACATAAAATAAAAAGAAAATGATAGAATAACTATGTATTAAAGGTAACAGAAAAAAGGGAGTATAATAATGATTTTCCTACATATTCTGCTGATTTCTTTCTCTCACAAGTATCATGAAATATAGAAAACATTTAGGGCAACATCCTTAAATCCTCGTATGTGTGTGTGTGTGTACACATGTCCATATGTGAGTGCAGGTACAGCCATGCCACGGTACATGTGCAGAGATCAATAGTCAACAAGAGAATGTTTTGGGAAACAGGGCCTGCTCTTTGTTCTTCTTTGCTGTACATGCCAGGTCAACAGTGCATTCAGATTCTGCAGATTCTGTCTTCACCACCTATCTCATGAAAGCACTGGGATTACAGACAGGTACCTAGCTTTTATGTGGGTCCAGGGGAGTCAAATTCAGGTATTCACACTTACGTGGCAAGTACTTTACACACTGAGACAACCCTCCAGTCCCTACACATATTACTTGTGTGTGTGCACACACATGTGTATATTGCTGGGAAATGAAAATAGGGCCACAAACATGCTGGGCAAATGCTCTATTTCTGAGCTAAATTTCCAGACCTACATAATTACTCTTATGAAGCAAATCAGTAAACTTTAAAAATAAAAGTCCGTACTTCCAATCAGCCATTCCACAAGTTCAATAAATATCGTATAAAGACCAATCTGTTTGGAGTTCTTGTTTTAGTCAATCTATTAGTCATAAAGTTGATTTAACACAACATTAAATAAAATTATGCTTCAAAGAAATATCAGTTTTTAGATACCAAAATGACAGAAAGATATAATAGTATTACCATACCCTTAGCTCAATAATCACCAAACCAAGATTTACCACAAAACAGATTCAAAACAAATAGGACAGATTCAATGTAATGCCCATCAAAATTCCATCAACATTATTCAAAAACCTCGAAAGAATGGTACTCAACTTCATATGGAAAAGCAAAAAACCCAGGATAGCCAAAACAATCCTGTACAATAAAAGAACTTCTGGAGGCATCACAATCCCTGACTTCAAACTCTACTACAGAGCTACAGTACTGAAAACAGCCTGGTATTGGTATAAAAACAGACAGGAGAACCAATGGAACTGAATAGAAGACCCAGATACCAATCCACACATCTTTGAACACCTGATCTTTGCTAAAGAAGCAAAAAATATCAAATGGAAAAAAAGAAAGCATATTTAACAAGTGGTGCTGGCATAAATGGATATCAACATGTAGAAGAATGAAAATAGACCCATATCTATCACCATGCACAAAACTCAAGTCCAAATGGATCAAAGACCTCAACATAAAGCCAGCCACACTGAACCTTATAGAAGAGAAAGTGGGAAGTACACTTGAATGCATTGGCACAGGGAACCACTTCCTAAATAGAACCCCAGCAGCATAGACACTGAGAAATAATTAATAAATGGGACCTCCTGAAACTGAAAACCTTCTGTAAAGCAAAGAACACAGTCAACAAGACAAAATGACAGCCTACAGAATGGGAAAAGATCTTCACTAACCCCACATCAGACAGAAGTCTGATCTCCAAAATATACAAAGAACTCAAGAAATTGGACACCAAAAGATCACATAATCCAATTTAAAAAAAAAAAAATGAAGTACAGACCTAAACAGAGAACTTTCAACAGAGGCATCTAAAATGGCTGAAAGACACTTAAGGAAATGTTCAACATCCTTAGTCATCAGAGAAATGCAAATCAAAACAACTCTGAGATTCCATCTTACACCTATAAGAATGGCTAAGATCAGGGGCTGGAGAGATGGCTCAGAGGTTAAGAGCACTGGCTGCTCTTCCAAAGGTCCTGAGTTCAATTCCCAGCAACCACATGATGGCTCACAACCATCTGTAATGGGGTCTGGTGCCCTCTTCTGGCCTGCAGGCATACACAGACAGAATATTGTATACATAATAAATAAATTTAAAAAAAAAAAGAATGGCTAAATTAAAAACCCTGATGACAACTTAAGCTGGAGAGATTGTGGGGAAAAGGGAACACTTTTGCATTGCTGGTGGGAATGCAAGCTGGTACAACCCCTTTGGATGTCAGTGTGGCGATTTCTCAGAAAATTAGGAAACAACCTTCCTCAAGACCCAGTAATACCACTTTTGGGTATATATCCAAAGGACGCTCAATCATGCCACAAGGACATGTGCTCAACTATGTTCATATTAGCTTTGTTTGTCATAGCCAGAACCTGGAAACAACCTAAATGCCCCTAGACCGAAGAATGGATAAGAAAAATGTGGTACATTTACACAATGGAGTACTACACAGCAGAAAAAAAATGGCATCTTGAAATTTGTGGGCAAATGGATGGATCTAGAAATCATCATATTGAGTGAGGTAACCCAGACCCAGAAAGACATTTATCACATGTACTCACTCATACGCAGTTTTTAAACATAAAGCAAAGAAAACAGCCAACAAACCACAATCCCAGAGAACTTAGACAACAATGCGGACACTAAGAGAGACTTACATAGATCTAATCTACATGGGAAGTAGAAAGTAGAAAAAGATAAGATCTCCAGAGTAAATTGGGAGTATGAGGACCTTGGGAGAGGGTTAAAGGAGGGAGGGGAGAGGCAGGAAGGGGAGCAGAGAAAAATGTTGAGCTCAATAAATATCAATAAAAATAATAAAAATAAAACAAACAGGAACTCAAGTCTTTGAAACAAATCCGGCAAGTTCCCTTCTAGACATATAACCAAAGGAAATTAAAACAAGAATCTACAGAAATATTTGTGCATTCCTATTCATAGCAGTATTATTAACAAAAGACTGAAGGAACCCAGGTCCATTTGTAGGTTTGAAAAGAAATGTGAGAGCCGGGCGGTGGTGGCGCACGCCTTTAATCCCAGCCCTCGGGAGGCAGAGGCAGAGGCAGGCGGATCTCTGGGAGTTCGAGGCCAGCCTGGTCTACAAGAGCTAGTTCCAGGACAGGCTCCAAAAAGCCATGGAGTAACCCTGTCTCAAAAATCAAAAAAAAAAAAAAAAAAAAAAAAAAAAAAGGGAGGGAA
>NW_026068174.1:5454670-5480346 GCF_014885135.2 Alexandromys fortis | reverse complement strand
GGGAGGAGGTGGAAACTTTTTTTTTCCTTTTCTCAATAAAAAAAATTAAAAAATTAAAAAAAATACATTAGTACCAAAGGGACAAATACTAAATGACTCTACTTGCAGGAATATCCAATCTGTAGCTCTATGGCTTCACAGGACAATATGTAGCTAAAGATGGCTATGAATGCAGTATAATACAGAACAAAAAACTTACTTAAAACATTTTTTTCCTAAAAAAAAAAAAAACCTTTTTTCTCAATATTTTTAAAAACTCAGTTGCACATCTTTCCAGCATGAACTCTATACATGACAATATACCACAGTGTCAAAGGTTAGAAATGCTTGGAAATGCCCCAATAGTTAATTTCATAAAAAACAGCAGAATTGTGGAAGCTAGCGGGTAGGTGCTTTAAAAAAAATTACTGTTGTTTTGGTGGTACTGGGGTGGTCATGTGAACAGATAGCAAGTACTTTATCACTAAACCAAATCTCATTCCATATTATGAGTACATGTCCCATGTTCCAAAATTAGAAATATTCTAGCGAAGGGTGTTGGTAATGGTTGAATGGCATGAATGTAAATAACACTACTGTGCCATCTACTTGAAAATGGTATAACATAGCAAATTTTGCTGCAAGTGCTTTGCCATAACTAAAAAACTATTAGTTTGTTTTTAAATTAACAAACCTCAGAATCCTAATTGTTTTTTGCTGTCTTGTTTTTCTAGACAGGGATTCTTATTTAGCCCTTGTGGTCCTAGAACTCACTTTGTAGACCAGGCTGGCCTCAAACTCACAGAGATCCACCTGCCCCTGCCTCCCAAATGCAATTACAAGTATGTGCCATCATTCCAGGCTCAGAATTCTAGATTTTAAAAGTACATTTTTTTATGAATCTGTAAATTACATAGACCAAACATAATCTAGAAATAAGAATACTGGCAAGATAAAACAACTAGTTCTCTTTTTCCTTTCTCAAATTATTACATATTATCTTTGGATAATTTTTTTAAAGATTTATTTATTATATACAGAGTGTTCTGTCTACATTACGCCTGCAAACCAGAAGAGGGCACCAGATCTCATTACAGATGGTTGTGAGCCACCATGTGGTTGCTGGGAATTGAACTCAGGACCTTAGGGACCTTTGAAAGATCAACCAATGCTTTTAACCTCTGAACCATTTCTCCAGCCCCTTCGGATAAATTTTTAAAACAGCCATGAAATATTTTCTAAATTGTTTTTAAATAAAATGTTATGTCCTATTAATTTACTGTCACATACATCTTAATTAGTATTTAGAAAACAAGATAAATACAGAATAATTATTAAACCACAGCTTAAAAAACTAAAAGCATAAGACATGGGTTAGGAGGCTTTTGATATGTTACTAATATTTTGATTATGGCTCTAAGTAATAGCTAAATGGGCCTCACCCATTTGTAAAAGAAGATTCACGGATGTGACGTGGGCAGGAGTCGGGAAATTTAAAAAGGGGCCAAGTGGAGGGCAAACAAAGAAGCTTTATAGAAGGGGGTGGGGAACTGGAAAGAGAAATACTAGGGCATAAGGGTACAAACTGACTGGAAGGGTAAAAACCGATCAAGAACAGGAAGATGAGTGGAAGGAGGGGAATCAACCACAATTAAGTATGTATAAAATTAGCATGAAGAAATCTGGGGTTTAGTACAGCAATGAAAAAGGTTTAAAAAAAGTGAATGAATGAACAAGCAAACAGGATAAAAGAAAAATCTACAAATGCATTTAGGATTGTATACCTTTACACATATCTATTTTAATTTTTTCTCCATTATTAAAAAATAGTATGTTTTCCCAACATTCCAAAAATATGTACATAATTAACTTACCTCAGTAGACTGCTTTCCACTATAAGACATTTTCTTGATGGCCACCACTTCATTAGTACGCACATCTCGAGCCTTAAAAAGAAACAAAGAAAGAACCATTGTGAAATAGAAACCAATTAGATTGAATCTGAGATGTTATTTCTTTGAGAGTAAAGGTGCTTGTAAACTAGTAATTCAAAAAATATCAAAATTAGCTTTAATGGCAGAAAAAATAAAGAAGAAACAGGAACCTAAAGAACTAATAACAATTCAAATCTACAGTTAAAAAAATTGTATTAGGGAATTTTATTAAGTAAAAGTAGCTTTTAGCGACTTGTCACATACGAAAGTCACTATATAAGATAATAGGTAAATCATCTACTTCACACTATAGTCATCATTTTACAATCCATATTGTAAACCTCAAATATATAACCAATTAAAAAACCAAAAAGCTAAGATGCAATAAAGTTCCTTTTAAAGAACACTTATAAAAAACATTATTGTATTTATATGCATAATGCATGTATATATTTGTGAATTTGTATGAGTCTTATGTGTCTACAGGTGAGAGGACAACTTTAGAGAATCAGTTGGTTCTCTTTCTACTGTGGGTCCAGTATATTAAATTCAGGTTGTCAAGATTGGTAGCAAGCACCTTTACTCACAAGTCCATCTTGCCAGCCCTTGTAGAACACTTTATTTAAAAATAAAAACATTAAAAAAAAAAAATACCCCACTGCCTTGTAAGCATGTGAACCTGAGTTTGATCCCTAGAACTCACCCTAAGAAAAAAACTGGGTATGGTAACATGGATTTGTAATCCCAGTACTAGAGACAACTAGTGTGGCCTACTTGGGTAGGCCCCAGCCTAAATGACCTTATTTCAAAAAACATAGTAAGAGACTAGAGATTGTTTAGTGGCTAAGAGTGCTTGGGGCTGGAGTTAAGTTTCCAGCCCCACATTAAGTGGCACACAATCACTTGTAACTCCAGTTCCAAGAGTCTAATGCAATCTTCAGGCCTCTAAAGACATCCACATAAAGGTTGATCTCTCTCTCTCTCTCTCTCTCTCTCTCTCTCTCTCTCTCTCTCTGTCTCACACACACTCACACACACACACACACACACACACACACACACACACGGCATGGGGGGAAGATGGGGTGTTTGTGTATCTTTTCAGATATATAAAAGGGAAGAAGAAATGTCTTATAAGAATGCAGTATGATCCTATATTTAAAACCCATTTAAGTTATATACCAATTTAATTCATAAATATAAGAAGGAAGACTATAAAATTTTATAGGGCATGGGGAAGTAGATACGGCTCGGAGTAAGTTATTTGCCACCAAATCTGGTAAACTAGATTTAATCCCTGAGACCTACATCCTAGAAAGAGAACAAACTCCTGGGAGTTGTTCTCTGACCTCAATGGCCCTTCTACAACAAAATAAATAAATGTAAGTATTTCTTAACCTAAATTTTGTATGACATCAACTATCAGGATAAAATATAAACTCAGGGGCTGGAGAGATGGCTTGGCAGTTAAGAGCACAGACTGTTCTTCCAGAGGACCCGGGGGTTCAATTCCCGGCAGCTCACAACTGTCTGTAAATCCACTTCCTGGGGATCTGACACCTCCACACCAAGACACATAAAATAAAGTTAAATAAATCATAAAAAAAATATTAAAATAAAATAAAATATAAAACTCAGGACTTGATACTAGAAAGACATTTCAGAATTCATATTTTGTTCCAGTTGTTTTGAGGCCAGGTTTCTCTATGCAGCCCTGGCTGTATTGGAGCTTGCTATATATAGGCCCCAAACTGAAGAGTCTCTGTCTCTGTCTCCTGAGTGCTGGAATTAAAGGTGTACACTACCCAATATAAACTTAAATGCTGAAAGTTTAGGAAGTATTACTTCCAAATCTCTCAACTATAAAGAAAGCCATCACTTACAAAACCAAAACTAGAGAAGTTAAGTGTTCAACATGACATATCATTTCTATAAGGCCTGGGGTCAATTTTTGTTTTTTGATTCTTGTTTTTCTACACTCTCTAAAAATTATAAGCTAGACTAGCCTTGAATTCACGAATATATCCTATTATGGCCTCATACTCAAAATGTTCCTCCCTCAGTTTCCTGAGTACTGCTACTGGGGAGTTTTTAACCATGGCTGAATTTACCCTATATCATCTTTACATATCACCCTCCTATCTGTTTTACTCACCTTCTCTAAGCAACAATATACTTCCTATGCCTCAAGATTTGTTTATTCTGGATATTTTATTTAAAAGGAACCACATGTGACCTTTTGTGATTACTTAAAAAAATATTTCAAGATTCATGACTAATGATATTGATTTTTTTTGTTGTTGTTTTGTTTTTTCAAACAGGATTTTTCTATAGCTTTGAAGCCTGTCTTGGAACTCTATAGACCAGGTTGATCTTGAACTCATGAAGATTCACCTGCCTCTGCCTCCCAAGTGCTGGAATAAAAAGTGTGTGCCACCAATGCCCAGCTAATATTCAACATTTTTTATAAGCTTATTGTCCATCTGCAATTTTCTTTGGAAAAAATTTTAATTCAAATATTCATGTTCTAAACTATGAATCTTTATTATTGAGTTCTTTATATATTCTAGACAGAGTCTACTTAAAATACTAAGCCAGAGACCTGAGAATGGGGCTGAAGATTGCTCAGTGGTTAAAAACATTGGTTGTTCCTCCAGAGGTCTTGAATTTGGTTATAATTACTCATACTGGGTGTTTCACAACCACCTGTTAGCTCTAGCTTCAGAGAATTCAGGCTCTCTTCTGGTGTCTGAAAATATCCTCACACTTGTGGCACACACAAATAAAATTTTTTAAATATTAATTTTTTTGTGGGGGGGGAGATAGGGTCTCATTATGCAGCCCTGGCTGGACTGGAACTCTCTAAGTAGATCAGGCTGGCTCAGATTCACACCTGTCTTTGACACCTGAGTGCTGAGATTAAAAGTGTCCAACTCCACATACAGCTTTAAAACAACAAAAACAACCAACACAGGTTGGGAATGGTTTGAAACCATCCTGATCCATACAATGATATTCAGGAAAGCCAGGGCTACAAAGAAAGACCCTGTCTAAACAACAGAACATGTTCAACATCAGTAAACTGAAAATGAAAACCACTCCACAACATTGAGACTGAATAACCAAAATATCAAGATAACAGGCATTTTCACAAAGGTAAAGAAATTAAGTCTTGTGGGGGGAGTGGGAGGGAAATGGGAAGATGGGAGGAGGTGGAAATTTTAAATAAATTAATTAATTAAAAAAAGAAATTAAGTTTTTAACTACTGGTGGGAATGAAAACAGCAGTTGCTGGGCTTCCAGTTAAATTATTCCTCAAAAATTTAAACATAGAAGTGTCATAGGTATCTGAAATTCTACCCTTAAAGCACATACATACTCAAAACTGAAAAATGGACTTGTGCTCTAACACAATATTCCAAAGTACAGCAATTTATATCAACTGGTTAGGTATTTTGAACTAAAATGCAGGCTCTGAACCTTGGTCTTTCTGACCTATGAAGGCTGTCTTCCTCTCTTTCTCACCTGGCTTTCTCTAAAAGTTTGAAATTGTATGCCGTTCTTAGTAGCATATTCTGTCTAGCTAGGACATGAATCATTTCTTTTGCCCAGCATATCTACAATGCATACTCTACCCACCCATAAGTGACTTAGTAGCATCTAAGATAGCTATATAGTTTTGCATTGGTTATTTAAGTCCTTGTGTTCGAACAATCAAAATTTACATAATAAAATTATCAAAATGTAATAATGAGATAATGGCAATCCTGACATGCCAAAAAGAAGAATGTTTCCTTTGAGGAAAAAATGAAAATAATCCAGGCACCTGAAAGAGAGAAGCAGATAGATCTCTGTAAGTGCAAGGCCAGCCTGATCTACACTGAAAGTTTCAGGGTAGCCAGGGCTTCACAGAGAAATCCTGTCTTAAAACAAAGTAACAAAAGGGAATGTAGAAGATGGCTCACTGGCAATAGCACTCACAACACAAAGTATTATAATGAGTGTAAAGAGGAGCAGAGTATGGATCCCCAGAAAACTAACACCATAATTACTGCGTAGATTTGATGGTCCAACTATAAGTCCAACTCTGGAAGGAGATAAGATCACTGGAGCAAGCTAGCTAACAAGAAGCCCTAAGAGTGAGCTCTGGATTAACCCTGCTTAGACAAATGAAATAAAAGAGAATCTAGGATGAATCCTAACATGCTGATGACATCCACGCCCACACTCATGTAAAAACATGCACCACATGAATACACACACACACACTTGTACACATGTGTGCATACACACACAAAATGGAAAAAGAAAAATATGATAAAGAAATTTCTAACTTGGGAGCTAGAGAGAAACATCAATAGATAAGAACTCTTACTACTCTTGTAAAACCCGGTTTGGTTCCCAGCAACCATCCACATCAAACAGCTTACAACCACCAGGTTGTATCCAGGTCCAGAGGATCTGATACCCTCTTCTGGCCTGAATGGGAGGAAGTGGCCAAAGGCCTTAAATTATAGCACTTGGAAAGCAGGGGCAGGCGGATCTCAGTGAGTTCAAGGTCAGTCTGGTCTAGAAAGTGGGTTCTAGGACAACCAGGACTCCCCCCTATCTTGGGGGAAAAAAAATCTCAGATGTGTGGTGGTGGTGTACACCTTTAATCCCAGCACTCAGAAGGCAGAAGCAGGCAGATCTCTGCAAGTTCAAAGTCAGCCTGGACTACATAGTAAGTTCTAGAACAGTCATGGCTATGTAAAGAGACCTTGATTCAAAAACAACAAAGTTATATTGATGCTGCTAAAACTCTATAGTAAGAACAAGATTTCTATTATAAAATTATAAAGGGAGCTAGAGAGATGACTCAGTGGTTAAGAGAACTAGCTATTCTTCCAGAGGATCTGGGTTCAATTTCCAGCACCCACACAGTAGCTCACAACTGTCTGTAACTCCAGTTCCAGGGGATCTGATACCCTCACACAGATACACACGGAGGCAAAACGCCAATACATATTTTAAAAAAAAATTATCAGGAAGTGAAATGTATGCTAGTTGCCATACCTCAAAATGCAAAAGTTATGGCCACAGGGCATGAAAAGTATTAAAGTATTTAGCTCAGACATTAAATTTTTTTTTCTTTTTTGGGGTTTTTCGAGACAGGGTTTCTCTGTAGCTTTGGAGCCTGTCCTGGAACTAGCTCTTGTAGATCAAGCTGGCTTCGAACACACAGAGATCCACCTGCCTCTACCTCCCAAGTCCTGAGATTAAAGGTGAGCGCCACCACCACCTGGCGAGACATTAAATTATAAGGTTCAGTATTATCTTCAGTTTTAAGTATGGGGAGGAAGATTCTAAACTATATACTCTGAGGACAAATGAAAGCTATATAGAGAAGTTTTAAATTTGTCTCTTCCTCAGAAGGTTCAGTAATTTTAGTCTATAAAGTGAACTGGTAATAGAGAAAAGGGGGAAGGGACAAAGCATACAAATTATTAATGTGTACATGCAGGAGCCATACACAAAGTAAAAAAAACTCAAAAGGCATATGGTTGACCTTGAAATAGCATACTGCCCTACAGAATGAGGGTCCTGAAGCTTCTGAGGATGATGACATCAAGCAGACTATGAGAGGCTAAAGAGACTACAGTAAGGTGAGCAAGACTGTCATATTAAGCTGTCAAGTCTTCTAAGGATAGCATCTCAGTGTCATTCCTGTGTCTGTAGAATAATTAACATAAATCTTGCCAGAAGATATATTTAGGGTGGTTTATTTTTATTCCCCTAAACTATTATCTTGGTAAAATATTTGGATTTTTGTCCTTGGTTGCAAGCAACCTCCAGAAGAGCTACATTGGTGAATAATAAGAGAGCCTTTTTTATTTACAGCAAACCACTTTCAACCACACCTGAGGTGTTTTGAGGAAAGAACATGGATAAGAACAGGATTGGAGGGAAGGATGGTTCTCAGGGAAACCAATCCTGAGTCAGAAAAGTGGAACTGGCATTACACACCCAATTCTCACCTTGGGAGAAAGGAAAGCAGCTGAAGGTAAAATTAATCACCAACAGCCAATAACTTACTAATCACCTTATGTAATGATTAACAACCCCAGAAGACTAGGGATGATGAGGAAGATGAGAGCAAACATCCAATGGCCAAGAAACTGACATACTCCATGTACACAAAAGCTCCTGTTACAAATAGGATTCTAGGGCTCAATCTTTTGTTGTATCATTTAAAATAAAATCTTAAAAGTTGCACTTAATTATATCCAAGGAAAGGGTTGAAGGATCCCAACTCCATAGTTAATCAAAATACAAGCTAGAGCTTTTAACTGGCATCTCAAAATAGGAGGCATTCTTATACGACTGGGCCTAGATTACATTATATCTCCAGGTAGTTTTGAAATAAGATTGAATTAGAGGACAACCAAGTGATGTCAGCTGCAAAAAGTCATTGCTTGCATAATGCATGTCGACATATGTGGTATAAAACGCAGTATGAGAGCAGGGATTGTTTTCTTAGCAAACTTCTTTTCTTTTTAACATCTTTTACTCCAACATCACTGACGTCAAACCTTTAACTCACAAAATATACTGCTCCAAAGCTCCCATGGCCAATTTCTCTTAGATCTGTGAAGAGCTTTTCCGGATCTTCTTTGAAGAAGAGCTCTGCAATTTCAGGGTCCTTTAGACTGCCTGCTCTGTTAGTTGATGGCATCCTGCTGAGCAGTCAGCTGTCTGATTCTAATTTTATACTGCTATCCCAATGCTTGGTTCATCTGTATGAATGAAGCCACGCTGACATAAACTAGGAAAAGAAAAAAGAAAAAGGAAAAGTTAAAAGTTGCTAAGAATAATTAAAAGATAATTTGTAGTTATTATCTATAAAATTATATCAGATCTACAATGTTAGGGAACAGTGCAATCTTCTATTGCATTATAAGCTCATCACAATCACCTATGGCACTTTTAAAGCACAGCATTCCACAACACAGTCCATTTCAATGTTAGGCGCAACTTTAAACCATGGGAAACTTTCTACTACTTAAATTATCCAATTCTGACAAAGTTAGAAGAAGAGACAATTAACAGACAATTAAAAACATACATAATAACCCACCAAAAGTAGCGACACATGCCTTTAAACCCAGCATTTGGGAGGCAGTGGCCTAAAGACCTCTGTGACTTCCAGATCAGCCAGGGCTACCTACTGAGACATAGTCTCATAACATAAACAAAACAGGTGCTGGAGAGATAACTCATTAGTCAAGTACATATACTGCTCTTCCAGATGACCTGCATTGATTAAGTACTGAGCAACTTAGAAAACTTCGAAAAAAACAGTAGATTCCTTGGAGGTTCTGCTACCAATTCCTTTCTATGAGATTATCTACTGCTTAAAGATGATTGTCATAATTGAGATAGGCTTAAGAACCTGGGTTCTGGGATAAAACTGGTGAATAGGGGTCTGGAGAGATGGTTGAGAGCACTGACTGCTCTTCCGGAGGTCCTGAATTCAATTCCCAGCACCCAGATGGTGGCTCACAACCACCTATATTGAGATCTGGTGCCCTCTTCTGGCCTAGAGGCATACATGCAGGCAGAATACTGCATGCATAAATAAATCTTTAAAAAAACTGGCTAAATACAAATCCCAACACTATTCAGATACTATCTCCTTTATTTTTAAAGTATAAAGAAAAAACCTACTTTATACTTTATAGTTATGAGGATTACATGAGTTACTGTGTGTAAGTTCAGACTACTACTCTACCATAGTAAGTACTATAACAAATGTCAGGGGTTTTTTTTTTTTTTTAGTTCACTTAATTTCAGGAATTAAAATTGGAGTGTATTTCATTAGACTTCTAGGGGGAAAAGTGCCATCCAATTCTTCCTATGCTTTTTTTTTATAACTTCTAAGCCAATCTCATTTTACTGAAATATTAGAATCAATTAAAAAGTTTAATTTCTAAGTTTTATGTGTATTTACATTTTGCCTGTGAGGCACTATACTGGGAATCAAACCTGCATCCCCTAGAAAAGCAGTAAGTATTCTAAAATGTTGAACCATCTCTCCAGCCCCAAAAGAACTTTAGTTCTTACCAGAAAATACATGTCTTTTGTATCTCACTGTAGCAACACCACACTGTAATAAAAAAGATGTGTGTATAGATATAGATGGAGGTGTGTGTGTGCATATATATATATACACACACACACATACATATATACATACATAAAATAAAGAAACTGTCTTGGCCTGTGATAGGGCAAAAGAATAGAGGTAGGACTCAATGCTGGGAGAAAGGAGGCGGAGTCAAGAAGAAGCCATGGAGCCACTGCTGGAGACAGATAGGCTAGAACCTTGCCATTAAGCCATGAGCCTCGTGGTAAAATATAAAATAATGAAAATGGCTTAAATTAGGATGTAAAAGCTAACCAATAAGAAGTTAGAGCTAATAAGCCAAGCAGTGATCTAATTAATACAGTTTCTATGTGGTTATTTTGGAAGTCTGGTCAGTCGGGAACTCACAAGAGGCCTCCTACAACAATGAAGAGTGTTAATTTGAGTCCTATTTTTTCTAACATATATGTAAAATGTGTGTGTATAAAAATAGAAAAAAAATTATGTACACACACATGGCCAAGGCATCTCAAACTCACGGCAGTCCTCTTGACTCAGTCTTCTGAGTCCTGGGGTTACAGGCAAGTACCATTATACCCCAATTCTAGTTCTAATAAACATTCAAAGCTAGTTGTAGCTGGGCGGTGGTGGCGCACGCCTTTAATCCCAGCACTCGGGAGGCAGAGGCAGGTGGATCTCTGTGAGTTCGAGGCCAGCCTGGTCTAGAAGAGCTAGTTCCAGGACAGGAACCAAAAAGGCTACAGAGAAACCCTGTCTCGAAAATTAAAAACAAAAAAAAGCTAGTTGTAGTACACATGCCTATACTTCCAGCACTCAGAAAGATGAGGACAGGAAGATACAGAGTTCATCCTTACTTACATAGCAAGCTTGAAGACACCACCACCAAACCACATATACAATCTTTTTCTTTTTTTCTTTCTGAGACAGGGTCTTACTGTAAAGTCCTAGGTGGCCTACAACTTGCTATGTAGATCAGACTGGCCTCAAACTCACAGAGATCTGTCTGCACCTGTCTCCCAAATGCTGGGATTATAATCTTCAAAAAGACTAGAAGAAGCTAGAGAGATGGGTTTAGTAATCAAGAGTCCATACTACTATAGCAGAGGACCTTAGTTCAGGTCCAACATCCATATCAGGTGGCTCGCAAATGGCTGTAACTCCAGTTCCAGACTTATCTGACATCCTTTTCTGGCTTCCACAGGTTCTTGCACACATGTGGTACACATATTCTCAACCATATAAATAAAATCTTTCTAAACTATTATTAACTTAATTCAAAAGTTTCAAATATGAGTTTTACAGTTAAATAACTTCAACATTTCCCTAACACAGCCAGGTATTTGACCAAATAAGCCAAAAGCAACAGAATTAGAAGATAATCAGAATATATTCAGTATTACTTAAAGAATGTTTCTTGAGTCAACAGTGATGATTTCACAGTATTTCATCTTTTATGAATCTTCAAACTTTCATAAAAGGGACATTATTGCCCCTAAGCAACTGATTATAAGGTCTATAAATTAAGATTCTGGCCTAGAATCTTGACAACAGCCAACTGAAGTCAAATGCTTGGTTCCTCAAGAGAAAAAAATGGAGTCTTTTATACACAAAATTGACAGAGAGTACTACCTACTGTATCTTTTTCTCAACATATGGATATATAAAGAAGCATGCATATTAATAATTACAATATTAAATACAAACAGAGACATTTATAAATGAAACAAATATACAAATAGTTAAAAGCATATGAAAATGGACATCATTTTTAATCACTTGAGAAATGCAAGCAAACCCATAAGAAGCCAACTTCACAATCACTAGGATGGCTATAAAGACAACTTCTAGGGTACATACTCAAAAGGCCTGAAAATAGGTATACTCAAGCATATTTAACAAATATATTTACAACAGCATCATTTATAATTGACAGGAGATTTAAAAAAAAAACAGCCTAAGATAGGCATGGTGATGTATGCCTTTAATTCCAGCACAGAGGCAGAGGCAGAAAGATCTCTGAGTTCAGTGCCATGCTGGTCTACATACTGAATTCTAAAATAGTCAGGACTACACAAAGAGAACCTGTTTCAATACAAACAAAAACAGTGTAAATGACCATCTATAGGTAAATTGAAAAACATAGACTATGGGGCTGAAGAGATGGCTCAGAGGTTAAGAGCACTGACCACTGACTGCTCTTTCAGAGGTCCTGAGTTCAATTCTCAGCAACCACATGGTGGCTCTTGCCCATCTTTAATGAGATCTGGTGCCCAGAACATGCATACATAACAAATAAATAAATCTTAAAAGAAAAAAGAAAAACATAGACTATTATTCAGTCATAAAAGAGATATAGCAGTCACATACTACAAAAAAGTTATATACAAAAAGTTACATATTGTGTGATTCTATTTAATATGAAATATCCAGAATAGGAAAACATAAGTAAAGGATGATGGTGAACACCTGTAATGCAGGTTGGAGGCAGAAGCAGGATTAGAGGTTCTGAGTCAGCCTGGCCTACACAGCAAGTTTGAGAACAGTGTGAATTTCATAAAACCTTGTCTCAAGGCAAAAAAAAAAAAAAGGGGGGGGGTTAGCCAGGCATGGTGGTACTCTTGGGGGACAAAAGAGGATCTGAGTAAGAGACCAACCTGGTCTACCGAGTGAGTTCCAGGATAGCAGGAGCTACAGAGAAACCCTGTCTCAAGGAAAAAACAAACAAAAGAAAACAACAAAAGGAGCTGAAGAGATAACTCAATGGTTTAGAGCACTGACTGCTCTTCAAGAGAACCCTGAACTCAATTCCCAGCACCACATGCTGATTCACAACTGCCTGTAATTCCAACTCCAGATGATCAGACACCTTTCTAGCTTCCTCAGACACAGCACACACATGTGGTACATAAACATACACACAGGCAAAACCTCCATACATATTAAAATGAAAGGATAAAATTAGAGGAAAAATAAGGACAAACTGACACAATATACAAATTGACAAATAAATGAAACAGAATGAAAGATTAGTGACTATTAGGAGAAGAGAACAGAGACAATAAGAAATCATTTGTGGCGGATCTCTGTGAGTTTGAGTCCAGCCTGGTCTACAAGAGCTAGTTCCAGGACAGGCTCCAAAACCACAGAGAAACCCTGTCTCGAAAAACCAAAAAAAAAAAAAAAAAAAAGAAAGAAAAAGAAATCACTTGTGCCCTCATGTTGAATCTGCAGTTAGAAAACGCTTTGGGGTGCTGGGGAGATGGCTCAGCAGTTAAGAGCAAGCACTAGCTGCTCTTTCAGGGAACCTGGTTCAATTCCCAGTATCCACATGGCAGCTTACAACTGTCTGTAACTCTAGTTCCAGGGGATCCAACATCCTCACACAGACATATGTGCAGGCAAAGTACCAGTGCACATACTTATTTAGAAAGAAAGAAAGAAAGAAAGAAAGAAAGAAAGAAAGAAAGAAAGAAAGAAAGAAGGAAGGAAGGAAGGAAGGAAGGAAGGAAGGAAGGAAGGAAGGAAGGAAGGAAGGAAGGAAGGAAGGAAAGAAAGAAAGAAAGAAAGAAAGAAAGAAAGAAAGAAAGAAAGAAAGAAAGAAAGAAAGAGAAAATGCTTTGGCTAAAAAAAGAAAGAAAATGCTTTGGCTGCACAACACTGTGAATAAACTAAATGTAAATACTTACTCGGGAACTGGGAATGCAGCTCAGCAGTAGTGAACACTGCCTAACAAGTGCAAAGCCCTGGATTCCATCCCAAACACAACAACCATTCAATTTAAAAGTGTACAAACACAGAGGAAGAAAGAAAGACGACTGAAGACAAGGTCTGAATCACATTAAGCATATGTATGTGTGTGTGTGCATTTATACATAGATATATAAGCTGTGTGTGTGTGTGTGTGTATATATATATATATAAAGAGAGAGAGAGAGAGAGAGAGAGAGAGAGAGAGAGAGAGAGAGAGAGAGAATGTGCACTAAATATATTTATAACCCTACACTGATGATCTCACTTCCCTAACCCTCCTCATCTCTTTCTTTCTTAGACAAAGTCACTAGCCCAGACTGGTCTCAAATTCCTTATTTAGCTAAGAATGACCTTGAACTTCCGAACTCCCTACCTCTATCTCTTCAGTACTAGGAATTACAGATATGTCCCACCACACCTTATTTACTCAATGCTGGAGATCTATTTATGACTAGTGCACACTAGCTACAAACTGAGCTAAATAGCCCCAGCCCATAAATGATAAGCTCTTCTTTGTTTAATATATAAATGTATGTGTGTGTCTGTTGTATGTATATGCAAGAGGAGAGGGGGCTATAGAGGCCAGAAGAAGGGATCAGATCCCCTTGTTGTGAGCTTCCTGATGTAGATTCTAAGAATCAAATTCAAGTCCTCTCAAACAACAGTTTTAACAATTGAGTCATTTCCCCAGCCCAATCTTTGTGTAGCCCTGGCTGTCCTAGAACTCACTCCAGGAGACCAGCCTGGCCTTGAACTCAGAGATCCTCCAGCATCTGCCTCCCAAAGGTATCATCAACGCCTGGCTCAAATTTTAAATTCTTAAAAGTTCAGTTTTTTGTTTTGTTTTGTGTTTTGTTTTTTGGCTCGTCAGCCGTCAATGAGGCAACATGGATCACCAGCAGCTCTAATTCGGCTACTGCCGCCTATGCTGAAACCGCCGTGGTCTGATCCGGAAATACAGGCTGAACACCAGTCTCCAGTATTTCCCGCAGTAATAAGCAAAGGCTTCATTAAGTTGGACTAAGCGACCTTGAATGGATTCTTCAAGACTCTACCCAGGGAAACAGATCAATGCCAGTCTTTGTACATAAGAATAAAAAAAGTGAAGACCTTCCAAAAAAAATTCTTAAAAGTTTATTTAGAGATAGAAATAGTGTTTCTGATTTCTCTTTTAAAAAACTCTCTTTTAAAAAAACTTATTTTGTGTATGAGTATTTTGCCTGCATGTAAGTATGCGCACCATGTGTGTGCCTGGTGCCCCTAGAGATCAGAAACACAGGAAAAATCCCCTGGAACTGGAGTTACATATAGTTGTGAGCTACTCTGCGGGTACTGGGAACCAAATCCAGATTCTCAGAAGAGCAGGCAATGCTCCTGACACTAACATCTCTGCAGCTGTTCTTCCACACTCATAGTTTCCCTTTGTTAAGCAAAGCACAGTAAATCTAAAAGTTCCTATCTAATCAGGATCATTACTATGAATAACAATGACATCTCTCACATCTCAACTATCTTTGAGCCTCAAGTATTTGTCATTTTTTGCAAGATCATAAAACAGTATTTTTTTCAGTAAGATACCTTGAGAATACGAACAAATTATGAATTCTCCCCCTGAAGAACTGCTCCTATGTACAACTTAACATATTGCATAAACCTCAAGAAGTTAACAGATCTACTATGACCCATATCAGAAATTTTTATTTAGCATGTTCAATAGTAATATTACTTCTATGATCCTTTCTGGTTCTAAGTTTTTGATTCTTCAGTATAACACAATGAAAATAAAGATTTTCAGACTCATGGAGCTGTGCTATACTTTTTGGTTTTTGTAGTTGCCCTAGTCCACTGCCAATTTCTCTATGACTGCTAGTTGCTATCCAAAGCTTTAAAGAATGTCAACGAGATTCTACTACTACATGACCTATGTGAGACACTAAACGAGAAATACATGATAACTGTTTTGATAAAGCTAAGATAAATAATTACACAAAAGAAATACATCTTATTAGGTACTACACTAGAACACCAAAATGAGTCCAAAAAAAATCTGAGAAAAACAAGAACAGAATAATTAGAGCACTGGGGAAAGTTTTGTTGATGAGTACCTGAACAGATAAACCAAGATTAAAATAAATAAATAAATAACATCAAAGGAGCACAAAAATGACACCATATACACAGGCAGAGAAGGTATTATAAGGTGTATTGGGCAGAAATGTTTAAAAAAAAATATGCCCGGCAGTGGTGTCATGTCTTTAATCCCAGTACTCGGGAGGTAGAGGCACATGAATTTCTGAGTTTGAGGCCAGCTTAGTCTACAGATCAAGATCCAGGACAGGCTCTGTAACTACTGGGAAACCCTGTCTTGAATGCCAAAATAAATAAGTAAAAACAACACCGGGTATGGTGGAGCCTGCCTTTAATCCCAGCACTCAGAAGGCAGAAGCAGGTGGATCTCTGTGAGTTCAAGACCAGCCTGGTCTACAGAGCTACTTCCAGGACAGGTTCCAAAGCTACACAGAGAAAACCTGCTTCAAAAAAACAAAAAGTAAGTAAAATAAAAAACACAAATCAGATTTTTATCACATTTCTGTTTTTATCATTTTCACACAATTTAGAAACAGAACAAAATAGAACTTCAAAGAATACAATATAGGGGCTGGAGAGATGGCTCAGTGGTTAAGAGCATTGCCTGCTCCTCCAAAGGTCCTGAGTTCAATTCCCAGCAACCACATGGTGGCTCACAACCATCTGTGATGAGATCTGGTGCCCTCTTCTGACATACATGGAAGGAATGTTGTACACATAATAAATAAATAAATCTAAAAAAAAAAAGAATAACAATATATAGCACAACACCTGAAGTCGTCTTCTGAGAACACACACACTACACTTGTACATACAACACAACAAACATACAAACACCATACATATAAAAACAACAAAAAATAAGGATTATAAATTTAATTTTTAAAAAAGAAATAGAGCTGGAGATATAACTTAGTATCAGAGGCTGGGAGTGGTGGTGTGCATTTATAATCACAGTGTTTGGGAGTCAGAGAAGTTTTAGGCTACACAGAGAATGTTGGAGGAAGAGAGAGGAATCTTACTCCCTGAGGAGTCATTCTTCCTAAACACCCTTTAACTCTTTCTTGACCTGTACTGCAACCATTCTCTGTACATGGCACCTCAACATCCATTCACCAACATGTTTCTCAGTTGTGATTTTGCTCCCCAGATAAGATCTGGCAACATTTGGAGACAAATTTCACCGCTAGAATGAGCAGACAAGGGCTTGCCACTGACAACATGAGCAGAATTCAGAGATATTATAAAATATGCTACAATGCACAATACAGATCTCTGTAACAGCCTGCCCTTTCCCAAATGTTGATGCTATGCTATGGTTGAGAAATTTTGTACTGCATGTATTTATTTCTATGTCTGGACCCTACTCAACTACTCAAATTAAGATGGTATCAGGTGTTACTTATTTCTGTCTCCTACAGAATTTAGTAAACAACACATTTAAAAACCTATGTTATAAATACAGATAAGCCTTAACTGAACCTGTTTTGATAACTACAGACCAGACAGTGCAGAGATTGTAGCATTCAGAACAAAAGAAAACATACACATAAGAGAAGATGGATGGCTCAGCTGATAAAAGCACTTGCTGCCAAGAGTGATGACCTTAGCTCAACCCCCAAGACCCACATAGTGGAAGAAGACAACCAACAGCTGCCCCAAGTTGTCCTAGTTGTCCTCTGACTTCCTCATGTGGGGCACACGGGTGCACACACAGACAAATAAGTGTAATAAAAAATGAGGAAACCAACCTATGTTTGGATTTTGTGTTTTCCTAGCACATGCCATTAAAAAGAAATCACAATTTATAACTGTCATCTCCAAAAAGTATTAATTTAAAACTGGTTTCTGTACTTATTACACCATAAGTAAATCAAGTGGCTTACAGACTTTTTTGTTTTAATTTTACAGAGTTTATTATTAAAAAGTTGTAGATAAATAAAAACATTACACACCAGAATTAACTAGAACCAAAGTCTATACACTCAATAAACTTTCTATACAGTTAGAACAGGCATTTGGAATGGAAGTTGTAGAGCTTCACATTAAACTTTATAATCTCAGTACTGAATATATTTTATGCACTTATCTACCATCAAAACAAAACAAAAAATCCAAAACAAATCTAAATGTAGAAAACCAATTAGTTTATGCTTCAAAGGAGAAAAAGGAGGTAGGCACAGTAGCCTACCTTCCGCCATAGAGGGTGTGATAGGAAGATTGAAGTGAGTTTGAGATCAGTCTAGATTACATCATGAGTTTCAGACTAGCCTGAATTGCAGTATGAGACCTCTCTCCCAGAAAGAAAGGGGAAAAAAGGATGTGGAAGAAATTTTCAAAAATACTTGAATGCTAACACAGTGCTAGCTGAATAAAGTGCAAAAGATGAGTACTAAAATCTGATCCTAATAAATTCCTAACCCTAAAAAGAAAAAATTTTGACCTCACTTAGTAATGCTGTTTCATCAACTTTTCTGAATTAATCTCTTTCTTGGTCTCAACAGGATTAAACTGGCAGAATCGATCCAACACAAACTACAAGGCCAGGCATTGTAGCATATGCTTGTAATTTCAGCACTTAAGAGGATCAGGAATTCAAAATCAGCCTTGTTTACATAGCAAATTCAAGGCTGCCACCCTACAATGACACCCGCTGTTCCCCTCACCCAGACTATTTAATGTGTATAAATATTTTGCCTGCATGTATGTATGGGTACCATATGCATGCCTGACACTCACAGAGGGCATAAGAGGTTGCCAGATCCCCTTGAAATGAAGTTATAGATTGTTCTAAGCTGCCATATTGGTGCTGGGAATCAAAGCCGTGTCCTATGCAAGAAGTAGTGCTCTTAAACCTTGAGCCATCTTCTCTAGCCCCAAATCTTTCTTAACAAACAAAAAACCTAGACTGATAATTACTTTTATAAAGGAATTAAAAGAAATCAAAACACAAGGTCTATAACATACAAGTACACTGAAAACCTTTTTTTTTTTTCAAGACAGGGTTTCTCTGTAGCTTTGGAGCCTGTCCTGGAACTAGCTCTTGCAGATCAGGCTGGCATCGAACTCACAGAGATCTACCTGCCTCTGCCTCCCAAATGCTGGGATTAAAGGCATGTGCCACCATGGCCGCCTCATACTGAAATCTTTAATACACTTAGTATATCAGTTATATTCATTATAAAAACTACATACCATAATTAATATTTGAACATTAAATCTATATTCTCAGGCAAAAAAAAATATTACTTTCTTAGTATGCTTCAAATAAAAAGTTTAACTGCTGAGCACAGTAGTGCATACCTCTAAGTTACAGCTACTTGAAAGCTGACGTAAAAGGATCACTTAGCCCAGAAGGTCATGACCAGCCTGAGTAATACAGCAGAACCTTGCAACAAGTGAAAAATTAAAAATAAATAAATAAATAAATAAATAAATAAATAAATAAAAACAAGGAAGCTAGAGTCTAGTTAGTAGAGTGATTACCTAGTATGTACAAAACCCTGGATTTGATGCCCAGTGCCACATAAATCAGAGAAGGTGGCACAAGGTGGTAATTCCAGCACTGGCTGCATAACAAATTTGAAGCTAGCCTTAGATACATGAGACCACATACCAAAAATACAAGTTTTCCCTTTTGAGGGTCAGGGAGACAGGAATATACTTCAGTAGCAGTAAACAAACTCATTTAAGAACAAGACCACAAATTCAATTTTCAGAAATACCAGAAAGTTTTCCCTACTAATTCTGCAGTATACAATACATTATACATTATACATAAGATGTGACACATATTCCCAGTATAAAAACCTCAGGAGTTAGCTGCTCCGTGGTGGTGTATGTCTTTAATCCCAGCACTCAGGAGGCAGAGGTAGACATTTATTTGTGAGTTTGAAGCCTGCCTAGTCTTCAGAGCAAGTTCCAGGACAGTTAAGGCTACACACAAAAACCATGTCTTGAAAAACCAAAAAAATCTCAGGAATTATTTGCAAAACTCTTTTAGAGTATTAACCCTCCCCAGGATCTCTTTGATAAAGTCCTTAATACCTACCAAAACTTAAGACCTAGGAAAGGTAAATATACCAATATGATGAGCAAGTAAGACTAGACACTGAAATCAGTAAAGATTTAAAGGTAGAGAATTACTGAAATAAAGGCAATACAAGCATTCTTCAAAGACATGCAATTAGAAGTAAAGGGGATCTAGAAGAGTTCTTGCCTAGCATGTGTAAGACTACTGTTTCCATACTCAGCTGGGATAGAATTCTAAACCAAAAGATAACAAGTTACCCAGAAAACCTTATGGCAAACAAATTTGCCTTAATAATGTTACCCCTTACTAATGTACCACACTGACATTTTTCATCACTTAATTGGTACTGTACTTACTAAATTGAGTCCACAACATTAATGATTCACAACCTAGAAAGTAATGACTTAGAGTAACTAACAATCATGAGAAGACCTTGGATTTCCATGAATATCTATATAAGTTGAAAATAAATTATTTAGAAGACTTAAAGAAAATCCATACAGGGGCTGAAGAGATGGCTCAGAGGTTAAGAGCACTGGCTCCTCTTTCAGAGGATCTGGGTTCAATTCCCAGCACCCACATGGCAGCTCACAACTGTCTGTAACTCCAGTCCCAGGGAATCTGACACCTTTATACCAACTCACATGAAATAAAGTTACATAAAATTATTTTAAAAAATCCATACAGGATAAGGACAGTATCTTTTTTGTTTTGTTTTGTTTTTCGAGACAGGGTTTCTTTGTGTTATCTCTGACTGTCCTAGAACTCACTCTGTAGACCAGGCTGACCTCGAACTCAGAGATCTACCTGCCTCTGCCTCCCTGAGTGCTGGGATTAAAGGCATGCACCATCCACTGCGGCTCATACAGGTTCCCACCACTTAGGACACTGAGACAGGACTGTTACAAATTCAATATAAGCCAGGGCTATACAGTGAATTCCAGGTCAGTCAGGGCTACAGAATGACACCATTTCAAAAAGAAAAGAAAAGAAAAGAAAATATATGGGGGCTGGAGAAATGGCTCAGGGGTCAAGAGCACTGCCTGCTCTTCCAGGACCAAGGTTCAATGCCCAGCACCCATATTTCAGCTCTCTAACTGTGTGTAACTCTAGCCCCAGGAGTTCCAACAGCTTCACACAAATACACACAACACATGCAGGCAAAACACCAATGCACATAAAAGGAAAAAGAAAAAAATGGCCTAAAGAGATGACTCAATCATTAACAGCATTTGTTTTTCTTTCAGAGGATTTAGGTTTAATTTCCAGCACCTACATGACAGCTCATGACATCTGTAACTCCAGTTTCAGGTGATCTGAGGCCCTTTTCCTGACTTCTGCAGGCACCGGGCATCAACATGACAAACAGACATGCATGCAAGCAAAATATGCATACACATAAAAACATAAAAAAATTACACACATATATACTAATTTGTCAAACTAATATATTCCATTAATATATTTTCAAGGTGAAGACACAACTACAAAGACTATCTAAATAAAAAAGCTTAGATGGACTGAAGAGATAACTCAGCAGTTAGAGTATTGGTGGCACTTCCAGAAGACCTGGGTTCGATTCCCAGCACCCACACTGAGTGGCTCACAACTCTGTATTAACTCCAATTCCAGAAAGGTCTAACGTGCTCTTTTGGTCTCTGAGGATACAGCATACATACGGTGCATATACATACATATACTCAGGAATAAACACAAGCACACAAAATGTATTTTAGGAGCAGGTGTTGGCAGCACACACCTTTAATCCCAAAAACTCGGGAGGCAGGGGCAGGCAGAGATCTTCAAGTTCAAGGCCAGCCTGGTCTCCAGAGTGAGTTTCAGTACAGCCAGAGCTACATAGAGAAACCCTGTCTCTAAAAAATTAAAATATTTTACAAACTATCCTCTTACCTTGCCTCCTCACCAATAAAGTAAACATAATAATTTTTAAGCTCAACTTTAAAATATGCCCATTTTACTATGATTGCTTCTGTCCCATTTATTACCTGATAATTATTTTATAGAAACTGAACTTTGCATGCCTTTCTAAATGTAATTCACCTGCCTTAAAATTATTTGATCAAAAAATTTAACAGGGACTAGAGGAATGACTCAGCAGTCAAGAGCACTTGCTGCTCTTGCAAATGACCTCAGTTCAGTTCCCAACACCCACTGGTAGCTCACAACCCATAACTCTAGTTCCAGAGATTTAATGTCCTATTCTGACTTCTGTGGGAACAAGGTACACATACGGTACACAGACATATGTATGCGCAGACAAAGTACTCATGCATTTAAATCTAAAAAGTAACAGAATAAAAAAAAATTTAAATGTATCAAAAGAAAAAATGGGGGTTGGAGAGATGACTCAGTGGTTAAGAGCATTGCCTGCTCTTCCAAAGGTCCTGAGTTCAATTCCCGGCAACCACATGGTGGCTCACAAACATCTGTAATGAGGTCTGGTGTCCTCTTCTGGCCTGCAGACATACACACAGCAGAATATTGTATACATAATAAATAAAATAAATGTTTTTTTACAAGAAAGAAAAAGAAAAAAAATGGCCTTTCTTTACTTAGATAAGTCAGGGAACTGTTAAATGCAGTTACATTTAAATAATAGCTTTGCTGAGTATGATGGTGCACACCCAGTAATCCAGCCCCTGGGAAGTCCAGTCTGGACAGCATAGTAGAAAGCAACAAGAGCTGGAGAAGTACTGATGTACTTCAGTCAGTAGAGTGCCTAGCATTTACATAGCTCTGGAATCAACCCCCAGCACCACAAAAAAGATATAGTGGAACATGCCTATCATCCCAGCACTGGGGGGTGCAGCAGGAAGACGAGAAATTCATAGTCATCCTCAGCTACACAAGCTCACAGCCAACCTGGCTACATAAACCCTGACTTGATAAATAAATGCCTAACACATAACTGATGCTTGTTTTGAAATGGAGTTTCCTTATGTTGCCCAGAATGGCCTAGAGCCATCTGGGCTCAAGAGATCCTGCTACCAAGGTCTCCCAAATAGTAAATTGACATTTTTAAAAGAATAGCATACCTAGCTAGTAAGCATGGTACTTAGTAATATATACTTTTATTTAGAGGCAAAGTTTATATTTTAAAAAACTCTTCCAGCTTTTAATTTTGTCACTATTTAGACTATAATTCAGAAACAACAAAAATCTGCTTCTAGCACAAATGGAAGAGACGGATACTGATACAAAGAATTGTTACCAAATAATGACAAAAACATCTCAAACAGAACTGTTCCTAGTAGCTAGCTAGGAATTGTTGATTTTTAGAAGAAATGAGACACTGTTAACAAAAGTAAACATCAAATTTTATCACTTAAAAAAAAAATCAGTATTTTAACCCAGCAATGGAATAAAATCAAACACTAAAAGTTTTTATCTTCTCACTTACATTTTATAACAGGAAACCCTGAATATATTTTTTTAAAAATCCAGCCATGAATAAGTTCAGAAACCTAAAAGGCAGATAGATGCACATATGTTGACACTTTATTTAATGGGACAGTCCCAATTTTATATAGGATTCAACTACATAAATTTGACTTTTTTTTTAAGAGACTAATTCATATATGATTCTGAACTGAACAGCAGCCCTTAGCCAAAAAGCTTCTAATTTCTAAATGGTTAAGTTAGAAAAAATTAAGTTTGCTGTTATAACAGACTACTGATAACCAAAGGGATAGGAGTGATAAACAAACCTATTTTAAAACATAAATCAGCCACTTATATGGGATGTCTTTCTGTATATGTGTTGCATTTATTGATTGATGAATAAAGCTATTTCACACAATGGCTCAGCAGAGTAAAGCCAGGCGGGAAATCCGAACAGAGATATATAGAGAGAAAGCAGGCAGAGTCAGAGATGCCCAAGAAGCAAAATGTGAGGTAACAAACCACAAGCCTCGGGCTGGAGAGATGGCTCAGAGGTTAAGAGCATTGCCTGTTCTTCCAAAGGTCCTGAGTTCAATTCCCAGCAACCACATGGTGGCTCACAACCATCTGTAATGAGGTCTGGTGCCCTCTTCTAGCCTGAAGGCATACACACAGACAGAATATTGTATATATAATAAATAAATATTTAAAAAAAAAGCCACAAGCCTCATGGTAAGATATAAAAGACTAGAAATGGGTTATGATGTAAGATGTAAAAGGAATATGCCTGAGACATTGGCAGTGTTGTAATTATAGCTTTTGTGTGATTATTCGGATCTGAGCAACCAGCAAATGAAAGCACAGTTTCTAGATAACATGAAGAACACAATCTTAACTCTAGTTCCAATGTCAACATAACTGACCCCTATAAAACTTACAGTGTTTACTAAGTATTCATGTCTACTGGTTGCATTTGCTATGTGGGCCAGACAAAGATTCATACGCCTCTACTTCCCAACTGCTGGGATTAAAGATGCGCTCCACTATGCTCAAGTAGAACCAGCAAATTCTTAAATTATCTTTTATGGCTAGTAAAGAGCATTCAATCTTAGCTTGTGTGGTAGTCAATGCCTGTGATCCCAAAATCCAAAGGTAAGAACAATAGGAACACTGAGTTCAAGGACCACATCTCTATAGGCTACTATGCAATACAGCATGACCCAGACTAAAAAATATTATTAATTAATTAAAATAAAATAGTGCTGGAAAGATAGTGCTAGCAGTTAACATCTGCTGTTGTTATTATTATTATAATTTTTGTTGTTGTTGTTTTTCAAGACAGGGTTTCTCTGTAACTTTGGAGCCTGTCTTGGAACTAGCTCTTGCAGACCAGGCTGGCCTTGAACTCACAGAGACGTGCCTGCCTCTGCCTCCTGAGTGCTGGGATCAAAGGCGTGTGCCACCACCTCCTGGCTTTGCTGTTATTGGAGAGGATCAAGGATCAGTTCTCAACAACTACATGGTAGCTCCTGTTCCAGGGGATATGATGGCCTTCTACTGGACTCTTTGGGCAGCAGAATACATATTAGAAAGAGAAAGACAGAGAGATAAAGGGAGAGAGGGAGAAAGAATTGTGAATGAGCACTCAAGAGTGAACAAAGAAGAAGATGCGGCAGACACCTTTAATCCCAGCACTTGGGAGGCAGAGGCAAGTAGATCTCTGAATTTGAGGTTAACCTGGTCTACAGAGTAAGTTTCAGGACAGCCAAAGCTACATAGAGAAGCCCTGTCTCAAAAATACTATGTATACAACATCCCTTCCATGTATGCGTGCAGGCCAGAAGAGGGCACCAGATCTCACAGATGGCTGTGAGCCACCATGTGGTTGCTGGGAATTGAACTCAGGATCTCTGGAAGAGCAGTCAGTGCTCTTAACCTCTGAGCCATCTCTCCAATCCCTAGAAATAATTTTTTTAAAAAGAGTAAGCATCAAATTTTTCAAGCATCCTATAATTAGTATGTTTGTTATTGGTAGAATGGCATCATAATATAGGACTAAATACCACTATATGCTTCCATATATAGATTTTTTTTTTAAACGACAGGGTCTTATGTAGCCCAGGCAAGACTTAAACTTAATCTGTAGTCAAGAAGGATCTTTAGGGGCTGGAGAGATGGCTCAGTGGTTAAGAGCATTGCCTGCTCTTCCAAAGGTCCTGAGTTCAATTCCCAGCAACCACATGGTGGCTCACAACCATCTGTAAAGAGGTCTGGCGCCCTCTTCTGGCCGTCAGACATACACACAGACAGAATATTGTATACATAATAAATAAATAAATATTAA
>NW_026068174.1:5432496-5453071 GCF_014885135.2 Alexandromys fortis | reverse complement strand
AAAACAAAAAAAAAAAAAAAAAAAGGAATAAGGCAAGAGACTCAACATCATCCCACACACATGGACATACACATTTTTTTTTTTAAAGACACTCTTAAATTGGCCAGTAGTGGCACACACCTTTAATCCCAGCATTTGGGAGGTAGAGACAAGAGGAACTCTGTGAAAAGGCCAGCCTGGTCAACAAAGCAAATTCAGTTAAACCAGTCTTGGTGGAGCACGCCTGGGCAAAGGCTGAACTGCAGCAAGTTCAGGACACCCTGGTCTACCTACTGAGTTTCAGGCCAACTAGGATTCACAAAGAGATGCTTTTAAAAAAAAAAAAAAAGTACTCCATTAAAATCCTCTAAAACAGTTAATTCTTAGAAATTCTTCCATTTATAAAGCATGAGAATAACCAAATTAACAAATCAGATATCAAAATGCCAAAAATTAAGTCATTAAAAGGGAATCCAGAGAAAGAGCCAGTTGTGAAAGAACAGGAAGTGATGTACACTCCATTTTGTGGATGAACTATTTAGAAACATAAGCACCACACTAATCTGGAATCAACTCAGACTAACAGCTCTCAGTATTCTCTGACAGTAGCATCAGAAGTCATGAAAAAACCCTCAGATAGTTCTTTCCTTAATAATAAATTTCTTTAACTGATCACCAACATACTTTTGCCACTGCTACCAGCTATAGAGAAGATGCCTTAGTTCTAATATGAAATAGTAAAGTAAGCAATTAAACCTATACCCTGTATATCCTTAAGCTTTGTGGCCATTATTGGTAAGTCACTCTTCTTGCATCTTTCCAAGATAAAAATAGTCACTCTTTGCTAAGCAGTATGTTTGGATTTCTATTTGCTAGTATGATATGAACCCATTATCAACAACAAACCATAAAACAGAAAATTAAGCATGACCTAACTTTTTCTGTATGGGGAGAAAACTAGATATCCTTCAAATAGGACAACATGCACTTTATGTCATGAAGTAAAGAGTCAAATAGCTCTTGGCACAATAGCTCAGCACTAAAAGATTAAGGCACTACAACTGCCACAAATTCAAGGCCAGCCAAGACTGCATAGTAAGAACCTCCCTCATCGGGCTTTGATGGCTCATGCCTTTAATCCCAGCACTCAAGAAGCTGAGGCAGGTGGATCTCTCTGCGTTTGAGGTCAAAAGAGTTACAGGACAGGCTCCAAAGCTACACAGAGAAACCTTGTCTTGAAAAACCAAAATAACAAAAACAAAAAAACTCCCTCAACAAAAACAACAAATTCCAGGCACATTGGCACAGATTACACCTGAGGTTCAGGTCAGGGTTAGCCTCAGCTATACAACATTTAAAGATAATCTGGACTACACAAAATCTTGTTCCACCACCAAAAGAATCAATTGAATGGTGCTACTTACATTAAATGAACTGGGGTGAATATTAAAATAAGGCAGAAAGTTTCATTTTTGAGAAAAACATAACACAGCTTTCTCAAAATCATGAAATAAAAGAATTTAGGACAAGCATGGTGGTCCACACCTGTAATCCCAGCACACAGCAGGCAGAGACAGGGAGATCTCTTGTGAATTTGAGGCCAGTCTAGCCTGCATAGCAAGTTGCAGGTCAGCCAAGGAACTCACTACTATGTAATAAGACCCTGGTGTTGTTTTGGTTTTTTAAGACAGGGTTTCAAAAAGACTCTGGGTTTTTTGTTTGCTTGTTTGTTTGTTTGTTTGAGGTTTATCAAGACAGGGTTTTTCTGTTTAACAGTGGTAGCTGTCCTGGAACTAGCTCTACAGACAAAGTTGGCCTCAATCTCACAATCCACCTGCCTCTGCCTCCCAAGTGCTCGGATAAAAATTGTGCGCCACCACTGCCCAGCCAAGATCCTGTTTTTTTGTTTTGCCTTTTCTTTTTGTTTTTTGTTTGTTTAAACTGGATGGTGGCAGGCAGACACCTGTAATTCTAGAACTTGGGAAGTTGGAGACAGAGGTATCAGTAAGTCAGCCTCAGCTACACAGTTACACTACCCTGTGCTACATGAGATAGACCTTAAATCAATGCCTAATACTACTGCTACAGCTTTAAATCTTTGTATTCATAACTTAAAAGTAACTCACTAAGTTCAGACATCAAATATCATTTGTTAATAATGTCAAGACAATTCATTAACATATTTTAGTAATCTTTATTACTGCTAATATTCACATATGGAACATTTTTTAAAATCATTTCACTAGTAAAACTAAATAGTTAAAGAAAAAAAATGGAGTCAGGTGTGGAGGCTCACACTTGTAATCCCAGCACATGGGAGAGTTAGGCAGGAAGATTGCTGAGTTCAAGGCAGCCTGAACACAAAGACCCTTTCTATAAAAAGGGGGTGGGGGGATGTGTTTGTACATCAAGACTCCTTTAAGGAAGAAAAAAAAAGTAAAAAATGTATATCAAGACTTCTTCAAGACCTGAATGCTAATTTATTTCAGAAGGCACTTACCAAAATGCCCAAACTGCTATTTTTACTTCTACTCAGGACAAAATCAACAAGTCCTGTTGACAAACCAGACAAGATGGATTCTTTTAAACAAGTATGACATGCAGCAAAAGGGGAGCGGGAGAGTACAGGATACAGACCACAGCATAATTGGGAGCATTACCTTTCATTTCCTTAAGAAGCAACATCGGCTACATAAAAGTTTGTAGCATAATCATTTTCAGAAATTTCTGTATCAATGTCATGCAAAACAGTATTAATCTTACAAAGTCACAGTCCAGGGGCAAATGTCTGATCATCTGACAGTTTGAATATAATAATTTCTAATAATTCTCCAAGAACTACAAAAGCTAAAGAAGAAAAGGGGGAAGGGGAAAGAATAATGGGAGGGGTATAAAATTACTTTATTAAACCTAACAAAAACTAACCCACCCAACAGCCGTGCCAAAAGTCAATCCCAGGCATCCTCTCTCTCAAAACAGAGCAAGCAAACTGTTCTAACATGAGGCCATATACCAACAGTACTACGGTCATACTTCCTATGGGCATATCTCAGGGGAAAAATCCGAACAGTACTGTAATCGATTTAAAACCAAAGGGGAAAAAAACTAACCTCCCCAAGGAAAGCGCCATTACTTGCGTGTATATATATGGGTCTGTGTATGAAGAAACTGACTTGGACTTCTGCAGCATTGCAGTAGACTAGAGGACAGAGAGAGGGGGAAGGGGGGGGACAGAAATGCTTCCATCACCCCCTACAGAAGAAGGTATAGATTTCCTGCAGGGGGGCGAGGGAGTTATCCAGTTGGCTACCCAGAGCATTCTCCATTCCCAAGAATACAGACACTACAAAGGAGGAGGAGCAGGCTGAGGAGACCTGAAAGGGACCTCGCGCCTTTAAGTCGGGGTGCACGTCAACTCAAATCTCCCTACTAGGGCCACACCTTCCTAGAAACATCCCCTTCCACCACCTCTTCCGGTGACCCTCAGGAAAAAGGAATGCAATTGCTCTGGCCCCTAGAAACAGGAGGGCACCCAGCTCACCAGTGTCTTCACCCCACCCACAGAATCACAGACCCTCCTTGTCTCCCTCCCCCACTCTACCCCTAGATCTCTCCCTCCACCCAGAGGCCTGAGTGGGCCGAATTTCCCCGCCCCCTCCATGTCTTCCTTTCCCAAAGCAGAGGTGCCCTTACCCCTTCGCCGGCAGATCTGGGGCGGAGTAGGCAGGCGCAGACCCCTGGAGCGCTCCAGTGGCCGCGGTGCTGGAGAGCGAGGAGGGAGGAGGAGGGGGCCCGGCGACAGACCGCCGCCCCCCCCCCCAGCCGCCCAGCCCAAGCTCTGCGACAAGGGGGCGGGGGGGGGGGGGGAGCGAGGGGACAACCGGGGTCGAGGAGGCGCCCTTAACGCTCGGGCTCAGTTAAGATGGCGCGGGGAAGTGCCGGGAGCCGCCGCCGCCGCCTCGGGGGAACCGGCCCGGGCCTCGGCCGCCTCGGGTTCTCACAGCCGAGGCCCAGTCGGTCCCCCGCCGCGGCCCCTCGGCGGGCGGGCCCACGCGCACCCCTCCGCCACCACCAGCACCCCTGGGAAGGGGGCGCTCACAAAGGGAAGAGAGGCCGCGGGCCGGCGGGCGGCGGGGCGGGGTCCCCAGGGGCCGAGAGGCCTGGGAGTTTCGCGACTGCTCCGCGCTCTCGGCCCGCGAAGGGCGCAAGACGAGTGGGACCCCTCCTCTCTCCTCAAGCGGGCGGCGGCACCGACTCACTCTCCTCGCCACCCTCCCTCTCTCCTTCCAAGCCCTGAAGCCACAGAGCTCGGCCGCTGCCCAGGTTCCCCCCCCTTCCCCGACACCACTCCCCTCCTCCCGACAGACATCTCAGTCTCAGATCTCGCGAGATTTCTTGCCTGACAGGCCCGACCCTGCTCGAGACACGCCTGCGTGCGCGCGCGCGTTCCCGGGAGCGCGCGAATACTTAGGCTGGGCGGTGTTGCTCGAGCTGCCTTGAGTACTGGGCTGGGTCCAGTTCCACACTCAGCTGGGTAGTGCCACGCGGGCGTCAGGTGCATGCTGTTCAGCCCGGAAATCCTAGGGAGATGAGCTTGTCTGCACTCTTCTTCCCCCTTCCCACCTCCAGAACATCAGCCTCCCACTAATCCTGCCAAAGTGAAAGTTTGCTCCAAAGTGTAGAACATTTCATTCCTACACACCTTAGTTGGACTCCTCGTGGGATCCAGGCATAAACTTGGCAGCATAATCACTAAGTAGCTCCGTTCGTACGATTCTAATAGTTGAATTTGGAACAGCAGTTAGACTTGCCTGTAAACCACCCTGTATATCTGTGATAGAAGGAAAGCGACTTAAAAAGGCTTTGTGGACTTAGGAAGAAACTTTTTTCAGTATAAAAGCAGCAAACTGGTGGCACACCCCTTTATTCCCAGCGCTCGGGGCAGTGACAGGCGGATCTGAGTTTGATCTGCTACATAGTGGGTTCCAGGTCTGTCAGGGATAAACAGTAAAATCCAGTCTAAAAAAAATATTAAAATAGTTCTTTCTTAAAAAGCAGCAAACCAAAAGATCCTATAAAGGAAAGAGGTAAATCTTATCATGGGTTTAGAAGTGTTTTTTAAAATCCATCCAGTAGTCGGTGGTGGCAAAAGCTTTTGGTTCCAGCACCTGGGAGGCAGAGGGCAGGCGGATCTCAATGAGTTCAAGGCTGTTAACAAAGCAAGTTTCAGGCAGGTCTGTTACACAGAAAAAAACTCTGTCGAGAGAGAGANCAGCCTGGTCTACAAGAGCTAGTTCTAGGACAGGTCCCAAAGCTACAGAGAAACCCTGTCCCCCCCCCAAAAAAAAAACATAGCCGGGAGGTGGTGGTGCACGTCTTTAATCCCAGCACTCGGGAGGCAGAGGCAGGGGGATCTCTGTGAGTTCGAGGCCAGCCTGGGCTACAAGAGCTAGTTCCAGGACAGGAACCAAAAGCTACGGAGAAACCCTGTCTCGAAAAATATAAAAAAAAATTTAAAAAAAAAAACACAAAAAAACGGCGCAGACCTTCAATCCTAGCTCTTGGGAGACAGAGGCAGGTGGATCTTTGTGAGTTAGAGGCCAGCCTGGTCTACAAAGCTAGCTCCAAGGCAGGCTCCAAACCTATACAGAGAAACCCTGTCTCGAAACAAACAAACAAAAAATCAATCCGGTAGTGTTTGTTTCCCCCCCCCCTCCCTTACACACACACACACACACACACATCTCTCTCGAGTCACCCCTTATACCTAGCTAGCCTGGGACCCCTTATGTAGAACAGACTGGCCTCGATTGTTACATCAGGTGAATGGGTTGGGTTGTGATGGTGCACACCAGTAATCCGTAATGCACCACACAAGAGGCTAAGGCAAGAAATTGCAAGTCTGAGTTGAAAGCTAGTTTAGGCAACAAATTAACACCCTGTATACACATATATACGTGTGTGTGTGTGTGTGTGTGTGTGTGTGTGTGTGTGTGTGGAGAGAGAGAGAGGGTTGAGAAGTTGAGAGCAAGTACTGCTTGCTCTTGCAGAGGACAGGAGTTCAGAGCTCAGCACCCATGTGGGGCAGCTCATAACCAACTGTAACTCTAGCTTTATACTGTCCGATGCCCTCAGGTACCCTCTACCGGATCTGCATTTGTGTATGTTTTGTTCTCCTAGTGTGGTGACCCATGGCTGTAACTCTCCCAGTATTTTGGTGTTTGGTGTGGAGACTGGAGAATCGGCAGTTCAAAGTGAAGGTAAGCATAAAGAGTTTGAGCCTATCTGGATTATACAAAACTCAAAACCAAGTGGATACACAAAAAGAACACCTAAAGCCATTTAAGACTGTGCTGGAGCTAGGGAGATGGCCCAGCTAATGAAGTGCCGGCCACACAAGCAGGAGGTCATTAGTCCAGATGCCCGGCACCCATAGGGTTTGCACCTATAATCCCCATACTGCGGAGATAAAGAGGATGCCAGACTCACAAGCATCCAGTCCAGTCAAATAGGGCAAATTCCAGGTTTAGTGAGAGACTTTGTCTCAAAAAATAAAGTAAGGGACTGGATGGAGAGGAGGGAGGGGAACCAAAGTCGGAATGTAAAATAAGCTATATAAATATAAATAAACTATATAAACTATATAAAACAAGGGGGGTATAAAGTGAAGGGTTAGCAAGGTGGCTCACTGTGGGTAAAAGATCTTGCCTTGAAAGTCTGATGCCTTGAGTTCAATCCCTGGAACTCAAGTAGAGGCTGGAGAAGAGAACTGATTCCACAAAGTTCTTCTCTGACCACCACACCTGACACTGCAGTGTTCATGCCTACGTGTGCATATCATACACCCACATATTAATGATAATGTTTTGAAGAGGAGAGACAGCATGGTGGCTCGTGCATAGTGGCTCATTGTGGCATCATACACCCACATACTAATAATAATTTTTTTTAAAGTGGAGGTCAAACATGGTGGCTCACACCTTTAGACCCAGCCTTTGGGAAACAGAGGCAAGTGGATCTCTGTGAGTTCAAGACCAGCCTAGTTTACATTAGTGAGTTCCAGGACAGCCAGGGATAATGTAGAAAGTCTGATGCTTCAAAACAAACAAACGCACATAAAAACAAAAATGTGGCGAGCCATAAAGGGAGACATCTGATGTGGACGTCTGTCATCCACATGCACAAGTTCCACGGGCAAACACACACGCATACACATACGCAAAATTATGGACTGTTTGTTTGGGTGGTGGCTTATGACTGTAACCTGAGCACTTGGGAGGCTGAGGCAGGAGGATGATTCCAGGCCAGCCTTGGCTACTTAGTGAGATCATGTGTCAACAAGGACAACAAAGAGGAGGAGGAGGAAAGGAAAATTTGCAGCCTGGGTAGAGTTCCGATGGACAACAGTTGTCGAGCATGCATACGGCCCTAAATTAGACTACCAGGCACCGCAATGATGTCTCATTAACAAACGTATCGACTTCAATAAATAGATCCGTCTTGGTAGTTCTATGAGCAAATTTTACTTAGAAAGCAAAAACACTGGCTCAGCGGTTAAGAGAACCGACTACTCTTCCAGAGAACCCAGGTACAAGTCTCAGCACCCACATGGCAGCTAACAACTGTCTATAACTCCAAGATCTGACACCCTCACACAGACATACATGCAGGCAAAACACCAATGCACATAAAATAAATAATTTTTTAAAAGAAAGGGAAAACATAATTTAATTTGAACAATTCAAATTTTAGGATATTCTGGAGGTAAATTGACCAGTGTCAGAAAAATAAGCCCTCTGCTTCAGCAGTGTGCACGTGACTGTCCTCAATACTCCTGTTGGAGTCAAGAGCCTTGTTCCATGAGTCACTGGTTCCTCTTTCTGCCTATACCCTCATCAACTCTCAAATGACAACTTCCTCTCAGCATAAAACACAGGCATCAGTTTCTCCATGGGGATGGGGAGAAGCGACAATCTTCGCCTCCCTTCCTCCCTTCCCTTCACGATCCGTCTTCTGGGGCAACTTCTTAATCAGATTGATCTTGGTTGTATATCGGTGAACACATTTAACCCTTTCCTTCCTGTCATCTACAACATGTGGCCTAGCTGTCACTCCTTACACCTTGAAACTGTTCCTCCTTGGTTTTCAACACCCCTCAAAAACCAGTTTTCACAGGCAGTGGTGGCATGCGCACACCCTATTCCCAGTGCTCAGGAGGCAGAGGCAGGTGGATCTCTGTGTCAGAGCAAAATCCAGGACAGCCAAGGCTACAGAGAAATCCTGTCTTGAAAAACCAAATTAATAGTAATAATAATGATAATTTCTACCTTCCTTTTCTGACAGGGCCCCTCCCTCTTCCTCCACCCAGCACTTAAAATATATGTCCCTCTAATTCTGGTCTATTTCAGCAAGAGATTGTCACCATAAGAATGCTTTCTCCCAGAGCCTGGGGGTATAACCCTGTAAGGGAGCTCATGCCAAGACACATCCTCACACACACCCCAAAATGTTCTCAGCTACCTCGTTATTTTCATACATGGGAACAGACAGAGATTTGAGCCCTCCCATAGTATTTTTATGGGAAACTTGAGACAGATAAAATAGAATTAGTATAGAATAGGAATTTCCGTGACTGTCATCCAGTTTTACTTGTTTGCAACTTTTTTTGTGATGGGGGAGGCATGAAACAAGGTTTCTTATATCCCAGGCTGGCCTCAAACACTCTGTGTAGCTAAGGCTGGCCTGAATTCCTAATCCTCCTGTCTCCGGTTCCTAAATTCTGGCCTTACAGGCTTATTCTACCATGCCTAGCTAACATTTTGCCTTTTTCTTTTTAAAGGCTGTGCCACCACTGCCTAGCTTTATTACAACATCTTTATATGACTTGTCTAAATTTTTAATAGTATTTAATATTAATCCATGATCATTTATCCCAGTAATTTCCAAAAACATCTTTTACAGTTCATTTATCTGAATTGTAATCTGAACATGATTCACACCTTGCACTTGACTAATAAAGATGTAGCCTCACCTTGTTTTCATGTACAAAAACTTCCCTGTCACTTATACCTTCTTTTTTTTAATTGTTTGTTTTTATTTTCTGTATCTGTGTATGTCTATGTGGGGGGTGTCAGATCTTGGAGTCTCAGACAGCTCTAAGTTGCCATGTAGGTGTTGTAAATTGAACCCAGGTCCTCTGGAAGAACAGTCAGCTCTTAGCCACTGAGTCATCTCCCCAGCTCCCCACTTAGACCTTCTTAGTTTGTCTCTTTTCTTTCTCATCATTTGTATAAAGTTTACTTGCCAAAGAAATTAAATCATAATGCTAAGGATGGTAGTTCAGGCCTGGAAGACTGAGGTAGGAAGATTGCTGCAAGTTCGAGGTCAACCTAGAGTACTGTGGGGTCTTTTCTCAGAAAGAGAAAGAAGCAAATACCCTATAAAAATCTTCCACATCTGGATTTCAGTTGTATCCTCGTGATGTCGAGGATTTCTATTTGCTTCAAAGCAAATATATTTATATAAATATATCATATAATATATTTCCTCAAAATTAGTAGTTAAACCTAAAGGTTTGATTGTATTTAGGATAAACTTATTTTTTAGGATTGATGTTTCTAAAATATTTTATGGGGGTTTGTTTGATTAGTTGGGTTTGAAGTTTTGTTTTGTTTTTGTTTGTTTGTTTTTGTTGTTGTTGCTTTGTTTTGCTTTTCAAGACAGGGTCTCTCTGTGTAGCCGTAGCTGTCCTGGAACTCACTCTGTAGCTCAGACTGGTATCAAACTCACAGAGATTCTCCACCTCAGCCTCTCAAGAGTTATTATTTTTAATTCGGTAGGGTGATGGGTGTGTGCATGTAAGTGAAGATACCTGCAGAAGCCCAAGACTTCAGATCACTCTAGGGTTGGAATTAAAGGCAATTATGAACCAGCAAGAGCCACCTGGACTCCACACTGTCAGGGTTTTTGATGCAGGGCTCCTTAAGTAGGAAAGCTGACCTTGAACTCACTATAGACCCCAGGTAGGCTGACTTCAAAGTTATGGCCATCCTCTTGCCCCAAGCTTCAATGTACGAAAATTGTAGGTGTACACCCACCCCAGTGGCTGGCTCCCACCTGGTGTTTTTCTGTGTGTTTGCCACCACTCCAATCTCATACTTAACCTCCACCTCAGCTGCTACAAGTAGTCCCATTCCTCCCCATTTCCCTAACATAAAGAGAAGAGGTGGTTTGTTTTGTTTAGGGCTGGGAATTAAGCTCAGATTCTCAAAACAAAACAAAATGTCCCACCATCTTGACCTATTACTCTAAATTATTAATATGTTGCTCCTAGGGTGTAGCTGAAATCCCTATGGCTTCTCTCGTTCACTAAGTCCTGCAACATTCAAGCTGAATGTCACTTTGAAAGGGTTTTTCATATCTCAATTAGGTTTCCTTTGAATTGGGGCCAGAAAACTGTTAAAGGAAAACAAGTAGTACCAATGATGTCTTGATCTTGATAGAAAAATTATTCTCAAAGTGACAAAGCTCTATCAATATTATTGCTTCCATTACAAGTAGCCCAAGGTACGAAGAACTTGCACCGTATATTGCAAATCACAGAGCTGGTAGAGGAGGGCAGAGCTAGAATCTGAACCTAAGCATGAATGGATCCCCAGCACACCGTATTTCTATCATCTTGTGTTCTTGTCAACTGCTGACCAAGGATTTGCGTGATAGAAACATTCCTGGTATGTGTAAGAGATGCCCAAGTATGTGTCATGTCTGTTCAGTTGTTGTCATACATATATCTGCATTTGAAAAAGATAGTTTGTCAGTGCGTCATCGGGGGACTGAAAAACATGACCATCTGTCCAAAGGGACTCTTCAGGATTGTCACCCCGTCAAGAACTAAGTCATGGTGACCTCAATTTAACAAGTAGTTATTGGCATGTGATATGATGGCTATGCCTATGGATCCTAGCACTTGGGAGGCTGATGCAGGAGGATTGCCTTGAATTCAAGGCCAGCCTAGGCTAGAAAGTAAAACTCAACCTAAAAAACAAACAGGCAAGCAGAAAGCAAGGGCTGCCAGAAGCCTGACAGCCTGAGTGAGCTTCCTGGGTAGGAAGCACATAGCGGAGGGGGCGAACCTCTGAGCTCCGCTGGATGCAGTGACACATATGCCCCTTCCCCTCCCACAGACAATAAGTAAATGTAACAAAAATTTAAACAAATCCAGACAAGAATCCTCTACCCTGGAATGGAAAGAAGAAAAAGCAACTTTGTTGAATTCCTGTTGAATGTCAGCATTCTTTTTTTAGTGTTGGAGACAGGATTTCATGTAGTTCATCTAGCCCAGCCTGGCCTGGAACTCAGTATGTAGCCAAGAATCACCTTGAACTCCTAAACTCCTGATCCTCCTGACTCATCCAACCCTAGACTGTGATCACAGGAGTATACCACCACTCCTGGCTTAAATAAATGAAGTACAGATCTATTGTTTAGAGTTACTCTGTGTCAAGAAATGTTCACATTTTTTGTTTCTGTGGTCTCTCCAGTCCCCTTGAAAAGAGGTAAGACAATGATGGTTCCCAACAAGAAACTTGGAGAAGTTAAGTAACTTCAGGTAACATCGCAGCCAGTAAATAAAGATAGAACGCAGACTCTGATTATTTGTTTTGGTTTTGGTTTGTTTGTTTGCTTGTTTGTTTCTTGAGACGGGGTGTTACCATATAGCCTTGGCTGGCCTGGAACCCACAAAGATCACCCTGCCTTTGTCTCCCAAGTGTTGGGACTAAAGGTATATGCCACCATGCCCAGTCATTAAAAGTTAAGGAAAAAAAAGGGGGGTTGGAAATGTTGCCTTGTGGTAGAGCTCCTGCTTAGAATGCATAAAGCCCTAGGTTCAATCCCTAGTAACAAACAGAATAAAAACATTTAAGTGAGAAATTAATTGTTGGTGGTAACTTTTCTCTCCAATGTCAGTTAGTGTTAGCTTTTTGCAATCACATTGGCATTCCCTATAGAAATCTCTGTGCCCACTCGATAGTGCTGGAGCACGACTTTAACCCCAGTACTCTATGGAAACAGAGGCAGTCGGATCTCTGAGTTCAAGGACAGCCTGATCTACAGAGTGAGTTCCAGGACAGTTACACAGAAACCCTGTCTTAAAAATACCAAAAAGAAAAAAAATAAAATAAAATAAAGAAATCTTTATTACCTCACAAGAGAAGAAAAGACAGACACACAGAAAGAAAGCTGAATGAGAGGATGTACTTTGCTAAGAAGGATGTGTCTTGGAGTCATCCGTTTAGAAACAAATAGCGAGGCACTTCAAGAGCAATAACTGTCAAATAAATAAATGTGTTACTAGAAAGAAGGCCATTCAGGGGACCGTAGGGTGTTATCAGTGTACCCAGGGATTTTTTTTTCTTTATTAAACACTCCCTCCTGTGTCTATCTCCCTTTCTCTTGGATAATTAGAGCCCCTGACTCCCATTTTTCCGTGCAGCCATAGATTTGGCTTTAGTGCCAGGAGCAGCCTTGAAGAGCAGATTACAATGTGGCTGTCACCCCTCACTCAGAGGTCTCTGGAATGATGCCTGTTAGAAGCTCTTTCACAGGCCAGAAGATAAAGCTCGGCATGTACAGAGTTGCTTTTTTCTTGTGGTGGCTGGGCTCTTGCTTTGCTTTAGTTTTGGGGTTTTTGCTTGTTTCTTGTTTTGTTGTTGTATTTGTTTTGTTTGTTTCTTGTTGTTTTGTTTGTTTGTTTTTGCTTTTTGAGCCAAGGTCTCACGTGTAGCTCTGGCTGTCCTGGAACTCACTATACAGACCAAACTGGCCTCACACTCACAGAGCTCCTCCTGCCTCCTCAGGGCTGGGTTTAAAGGAGTGCACCATGATGCCTGGTTTCAGAGTTACTTCTTCTTTTAAAAAAACATTATTTATTTTTATTTATGTATAGTAGTGTTTTTCCTGTATGTATGTCTGTGTTAGAATGTTGGAATCACTCTGAGCTGGAGTTACAGACAGTTGTAAGCTGTCATGTGGTTATTGTGAATCGAACCCAGGGCCTCCAGAAGACCATTGAGCCATCTCTTTAGCCCCTAGAGTTACTTGTTAAGTTTCTATTCTCCAGTAATATGATCCATCTTGTGAACATCTTTTTCAAGCCCAGTCTTATGCACAAAACCATAGGTTTGATTCCTAGCACTGGAAAGAAGGAAGAAGGAATGGGTTTGGGAAAGAAGCAGGGAGGGAGCACTAGAGAGATGCAATCTTTTAAAAAAAATACCCTGCAAGTGGAAGGAACATTCCTTCCATTTTAAACCACAAGAATAAGTGGATGTTGGGTCCGGGTACCAAAAGATGGTAGTGTGCAATTCGGTCTGAGAAAGTCATGACCTGGAAAACTTTCTGTCTCGAGTATCGGATAAGCTTCTGCAGCAAGCCATGAATAAGTTAAAGCATCTGCCTAAAAGAACCTAAAAGAAGCCAGCCCTGGAGAAATTAAGCCTTGGATGGAAAAGAGTAGCGGCTGTCATTGAAAACACTGACTTTGCAGTCCCGGCTCCATCACCGATCGTCAACTTTGTATCATTAAAAAAAAGTATGCCGCGTGAGTGTCTCTTCATCTGTGAAATGGGGTTAATTGAGAGCTGAAGACTCTGCTCATTAGTGAATTGCTTGCCTGACATGCACAAGACTCCGGGTTCAATCTAAAGTGCCATTTAATAAAATGGAGTTGACATTAGCCCCCTCAGAGGGTTATAGGAGGATTAAATAAAATAACATGTAAAACGCTTAGCTTAGCTCCGTGCCTAACCCATGGAAAATGTTTTACATGGCTGGCTATTATTGCCTATGTGTAAGGGGGTAAATATTTATCCCACTGCTCTGACACTACCCACTGGCAGGCATCCCATGATCGGTGTCTCATAACTGTGATTGTCTGGGACATCTGTGACGATGGAAAAGGTTGGGCAGAATGTTTGTGGACTGAGAGGTTTTTTTGGAATTTATCTTCCAGACCAATTTGTGATTTTGTCAGGGTTTTCCTTTGCCTGACATCTGCTAAGATTAAGAAACAAAAAGCTATGCGAATTCTTATCAGATTTGTGCCACACAGGACTGAAACAGAAACAGCTGGCAATCAAAACATAGAAAAGCCAATGTTTTTAACACCCTGGAATTATGGTTGGGCTTTGTTTATTTGTTTAAGGTAGTCTCCTGCCCAGGCTATCTTTGAGTTCGTTGTGAACTCAAGGAGGACCTTAAAGAAAATTCTTGAACTTCTGACTCTCCTGCCTCCACTGCCCAAGTGCTTCCATTATAAACATGTACTGGGGACCAAAACTTAAGGCTGTTCCCATGCTGGACAAGCACTCTACCAACTGAAGTACATCCCCAGCCCCACTTTCAACTTCTGGTCCTCCTGTCTCCCCTGTGCCAGTGCTGAGATGACAGGCGTGTGGCTGCCATGTTTGCCTTAGGATTATGTCATTGTTACTGCTTTTTAACTAAGTAGTAATACTGAACTAGTAAGAAATCTTTATTTATTTTGATTGAAAGTGGCGGTTCATCCAGGTATAGTGAGTGCCACAGCTATAATCCCAGGATTCTGGAGCTGGAAGCCAAAGAAGGATCAGGAGTTCGAAACTAGGTTTGGTCTCATAGTAAGTTTTGAGGGTTACTTGAGTCCCTGTCTCAAAAAAGGAAGAAAAGTAAAAAGTGGCAATTCAAATCAAATGAGGGGGGCACATACTTATTACCCCATGAAAAGTCAGTCTCCTAATCTAAAGGTGTTGTAGAGGTCAGGGATAGAGTACTGACCCAGCGTGGAGGAGGGCCTGGCTTTGAGCCCAGCATTTTGGAGGAGTCGGAGAGATGGAAAATTCTACTCATTTGTTCATTTGCTTATTTTTGAAATGCTGGGGACTCGTGCACACTAGGCAAGCCGTCTGCCACCGTTACATCCCCATCACTTCTTCTCTTCACATACACCACATCCAGCTCCCAATACCTGGGTACGTTCCTCTGTATATTGAATTTTGTTTAAAAGTTGTATATGTCCATACTAAGAACAAGGGTACCACTGATTCTTGGGTGTTTCCCACTCTCGCCACTTGTGCCATGTTCTCCAATTCTGAATATTGTCATTGATACCATACACACACATACACACACACAGGAAATGAATCTAAAAGATTTCCGGTGTTAGTCTGCCTCCAGAGTGCTGGGATTAAATGTGTGCACACAATTGCTGGGTGGTGGTGGCCTTTACACTTGAAAAACAAACACAAAAAAATTGTGCACAATCCACTGTCTGATAGGGTGTATTTTTTTAATTTTAATCTTAACTTTGTGTTTATGGGGGTTTGTCTGCATGTGTGTCTGTGAACCACCTGCAAGCAGTGCCCAGAGAGGCCAAAGAGGACATCAGAGCCCCTTGAAACTAGAGTTACATACAGTTGTGACCAGCCATGAGGATGCTGGGAATAAGACCCAAGTTCTCTGGAAGAGTGCTCAGTGCTCTTAGTTGCTGAGCCACCTCTCCAGCTCCAGGATATACAGGGAATGAATGTGCCTACTAGAAAATGCCTGGTTCACGTGACAGTTGTAGCTGTGGCATGGTCAATCCATGGAGAAGCATTCCAAACATTCCTAATGCCTCAGACAACCCTGCAAACATCTGGCAAGATCCCAGAAACACCCCCAGGTCAAACACACAGTACCAAGGTAACAGCAGTTTTTGGAGGACTCCAGTGTGTGAGTCTGTCGTTGCCGGGAGCTCTCTATCACGCTCATTTCACAATGGCTTCTCTCTGGAGACTGTAGGTAAATGGCATCCATGCACTCAGTTTGAATCCTACTTTCTACACCTACCCAGCTTCTAGCACAGCCCAGAAAGTGTTGTGGAATGACGGAACTGGTAGTTAGTACTCACTGAATGTCAGCTATGTGCATTATGCCAGGCTCTGGATGTAGAGATGAGTCAGACAGTACTCCTATCTTCAAGAGCATAGCCTCATGGGAAAGAACTCTTTGGTTATAAACGATGCAAAACCAGACACAAAGCAGTTTAGGAAAAACAAGAATATCTTGGCTCACACGTGATTTTAAATTATTTTTAGGTGGGAAGCAAATGGGTAAAATTACAGTAAAGTGCTGGCTGTACAAGCATGAGAGCCTGAGTCTGGATGCTCAGAACCCATGAGAAAGTCTAACACTTGTAGGAAGAAAGAAAGAGAAGGAAGGGAGGGAGGAGGGAGGGAGGGAAGGAAACAAGCTGGGCTTGGTGGCACGTGACTTTACTCTCTGAGTTCCCAGCCAGCCCAGTTTACATGGTGAGTTCCAGGACAGCCAAGCTATATAGAGAGACACTGTCTCAAAAGACAAAAACAAGCCGGGCGGTGGTGGCGCACGCCTTTAATCCCAGCACTCGGGAGGCAGAGGCAGGCGGATCTCTGAGACCAGCCTGGTCTACAGAGCTAGTTCCAGGACAGACTCCAAAAGCCACAGAGAAACCCTGTCTCGAAAAACAAAAAAAAAAAAAAAAAAAAATAAGGCAGAGAGCAATTAAGGAAGATAGCAAACTTTGATTTCCATTCTCTGTGCATACACCATGTACACAGATACATACATGTACACACAGACCCGAGAACAACTCAGTGCTTGCCTATACAATGTCTTAGCTTTACCTCTCAGGGCTTCAGAAAACGCGGCACGGAAGAATATACCTGCAGTCAGAGCACGGAAGAATATACCTGCAGTCAGAGATTCTGGAAAACAGCGACAAGAAGGCCAGAAGTTTTAGTTTAAGGCCAAGGTGGAATGCAGGAGACTTCCTTAAGGAAAACAAAAAGAGGTCCAAGCTGAAGGTTGATTTAGGCCGTTCCAGAGTTTAAATAATCTGGTTTCAACTCCGGGACAAGTCTTCCAATGTGTTCACTTTGGCTTGGGACTTTACAGCAAGAGGCAGCACAAATTGCAGTCCTTACATTCCCTCATGCCTGTAAAATACATCTGATAGCTAGCTGACGGCCGAGACCCTGGACAATTTAGTCAAGTTTTTTGTGCCAGGCTGGCAATGGAGTCCAATGGTGAGTTACACGTTCAGCATGCATGAGGCCCTGAGCTAGAGCTCTCTCTCTGCCTCAATTCCACCATTTATAAAAAGGAATAATAATCATACATACTTAATATGGTTATTGTGAACACAATAAAGTAAGTCCAGTGTTTCTAACTCTCCCTGATACAGAATTGAACACTCAATAAATGTTAACGATTTCATTAGTGTTGCCACGCTACCAATGCTCAAGGAAGAGAGGAAATTATTTCTCTCCAACGCCAGGGAAAACCTCATGACGTCCCTGGCACTGACTGAATCTGAAGGAATCGCTTGCCGGACACTGGTTTACTCTGCTATCGCATCCCATTCCCAGAACACACAAACTCAACATTGCCATCCCCGGGTAGCCTGTGCATAGAGGAGGGCTGTTCCCCATGAAGAAACTAACTTACAGTGGCCAGAAAGAAAGACAATGGTTGCTAGCAAAGGCAGAGATGAGCAGCTTTGTGGCACAGTCTGACTGGCGCCATGATCAGGATAAGCATCAAAGCCAATCTGAGGAGCTCTGACCTAGACGGGGAAGAACTGAAACCTGAAAACACACAACACACACACACACACACACACCCCGCTGCCTGAGCTGACCTGAGAGCGCTCAGGCTCAAGCTATCCCACTTTGGCAGCTCCTAGTTTTGCCACATCCTTGTCCCTGGTCAGGTTTTCTATTCCCTATGAACTCTTAGGGGTTTTATTTGAACTTTCTCTTCAGCTTTATCATTCAAAACAGCCAGAAAGGGCTGGCGTTGCAGTGCAGAGATAGAGCTCTGGCCTAGCCAGTGCAGTGCCCTGGCTCATGCCCAACATTGAGAGAAAAGATGTTCTATCAGCTAGCATGGTGGTTCAGCCTACAGCAACAGTACTCAAGAGGCTGAGCAGGATTGCAGTGGGTTTAAGGCCAGCCTGGGCTACAGAAGCGAAAGGTCTGGAGAGACAGCTTAGTGAGCAAGGCACCTGCTGACAAGCCTGACGACCTGAGTTTAAACCCCAGGACCCGCATGGTAGAAAGAGAGAAATGATTCTGGAATTTGTCCTCTGGTCTCCACACAAGACCGTAGCAGTTACATGTCCTGCAGGCACAAGCAAGAAAAAATATGTATTTAAAAAAAAAAAAAAAAAACTTCAAGTAGGCAGGGGGCTGGGGAGATACAAAGTGCAAGAATGAGAGCCTGTAATATAATCCTCAGAACCTGCTTAAAAGCTGGGTGTTACGGGCTGGAGAGATGGCTCAGTGGTTAAGAGCAGTGACTGCTCTTCCAGAGGACCAGGGTTCAATTCCCAGCACCCACATGACAGCTCACAACTGTCTGAAGATCCAGTTGTAGGGGATCTGACACCTTCATACCAATTCACATAAAAAATTAAATAAACTTAAAAAAAAAAACTTTTTTTTTTTTTTTTTTTAAAAAGCTGGGTGTTAGGCTCTGCGGTAGGGCACACCTTTAATCACAGCACTTGGGAGGCAGAGACAGGTGAATCTCTGTGAGTTGGAGGCCAGCCTGGTATTCAAAGAGAGTTCCAGAACAGCTAGGACTGTTACACAGAGAGATCCTGCCTCAAAAAATAAAAAGAAATTAAATAAAAATATACATAAATAAGTAGTTGAGTGTTGAGGTTGGAGAGAAGGTTCAACAGATGAGAGCACTTGTTCTTCTTGCAGAGGTCCAGGACTTGATTCCCAGTGCCCACGTGGTGACTCACGACCATCCATAATAGCAATTCCAAGGGATCTGATGCCCTTGGAACTTCGACAGACACCAGGAACACATGCAATGCACATACGCACAGGTAGACAAACACTCATACATGTGAAATAAAAAGAAATAGATCTGCTGTGTGGTGGCAGCGCACGCCTTTAATCCCAGCACTTGGGAGGCAGAGGCAGGCAGATCTCGGAGTTTGAGGCCAACCTGGTCTACAAAAGGAATTCCAGGATAGCCAGGGCTGTTACACAGAGAAACCCTGTCTCAAAAAACAACAAACAAACAAAGGCTGGGTGCTGAGGCAATGCCTTGAATGCCAGCACTAGGGATGTGGGAACAGGAAGATTCTTGAGGCTTGCAAGTCAGTCGCTCTATCCAATTTGGCATGCTCCAGGTTTAGGAAAGACCTTGTCTCAAAAACTAAGGTCATTCAAAAAGACACCTCTGGCTACCACATGCATGTATACACATACACACAAATATACAGGAATAAAATAAGAATTAAAAACAAAAACTCCAAACAAACTCTATTGAAAAAATTGCTCTGGGTTGGAAATATAGCTCGGTTGGTAGAGTTCTTACCTAGGATGCATGAAGCTCTGGGATTAATCTCCAGATTTTTGTAAACCAGACATGGTGGAGGATAGCTGTATCCTAGAATAATAGATGGAGGCAGGAGGATTGGAAGTTCAAGATCGTCTTTGGCTACAAAGCAAGTTTCAGGACAGTCTGGGCTACATGAGACTGTCTCCAAAAAAAAAAAAAAAGGAAAGAAAGAAAGAAAACGGAAGAAAGGAAGGAAGGAAGAGGATGCTGTATTAAATTCTCATATTCCCCTGCCATTTCTAGCTTTAATGACTCCGATTTCATTACCAAGCCACAGAGTCAGCTCTCACACACACAAATACTACGATTTCCCATGCCCTGTCTGCTTGGGATCTAGAGAGTGCATTGAGAAAGCTAGCCTTCCTCTCAGGTCCTGCTCCCCAAACAATGGGAAGAGTACAGGATTGAGACACTCTGGTTTCCTGGGAGGGAACATTGCAGCTGTGAAAAACCCAAAGTTGTAAATTGTCAGATGGTGACTGCCCATGAAACCTGTCAAGATGCCTGACAGCTCAGCTGAGAACCTAATTACCAGTTACAAAGAAAGACAGGAAAAACGTGTTGCCAGAGAGCTCCTGGTCAGACAGAATGAGGTGCAGTGTCCTGGCCTCATCACCAGCTCCTCCTGCTTCAACTGGAGCAACACACATTAGTATAATTGACACCGCACATGTTTACCGTCTGAACAAAGGAACCATGTCCCGCCACAGCCCTGTGTCAGCTGAGCCTTTGGCAATCACGTGAATTCAGCAGTGGCATTTGCACCGACAGCACAAACACTTCTGGTATTCTTGATACCAAGGACAATACCATCCTATCCTTAACTTTTCTCTGTGGTTCACAGACTTCAACCAATCCTCCTTGTTTCCTGGAGTGAAGAAGATCCCTCAAGAGGGGTGACAACTTACTGAAGGTCACACGGTCAATCAGCAGCCCAGCATCTTCCAAGGACTATGAAAGCCTCACAAGTGAAGCACAGTGGGTAGAAATGGCCGCGGCCAAGTCCGATAGCCTGAGTTTGAGCCCCAGAAGCCACCTGATGAAACAGAGAGCACCCACTCCTACATGTTGTCTTCTGATCTCTACACCATGTTATAGCTACACCCTACTCCTCCACACACACAGGAAAAACATAGATGTAAAAAAGTAATAATATTGCCAGGCTGTGATAGATCAC